>NC_133774.1:22106576-22150236 GCF_003597395.2 Chelonoidis abingdonii
CCCCAGTAATAAGATTTAAAGGCATTACAAGATCATGCCTTTAAATCTGTTTTTTTAAATATATGAATAAAATAGATTAGATCTATTTTTGGAAGTGTGGAATTTAACTCTAACTCTCTATTAATCTAGGTTTTGTCTGGGTGGGGAAATGGATTCATAATTGTAGCGTAATAATTATTATACTGTAGTTATACCAGTGAAATTATTCTGCTATAGCTAGGCCAACCCATTTCCCCATGTAGACAGGCCTTTAATGTTCAGGTATGGGTGCTCAGCAGTCCCTGAAAGTTAGGGCCCATGTCACTAGTCAAGTGCAATACTTTACATTAACTAGCGTGTAAAATGAGATCATCATAAATTACATGTGGCAGTTCTGAGTGATTTACTTTATGCAGTTCCTCTCCCCTGCTGTGTTGTTTTTGCATTGTGTTAAATTTTATAACTGTTTTTAAAAAAAATATTTATTACAAATATAAACATTTTTGGGATTTAACATTAAGTAATCTTAATTCAGAATTATTAAGAAGTATTTGTGTTGGGTATCTAGGACATCTCTGAGGATGGAATTTGGTTGGATATATTGTTGGGTTTTTTGGCATAATTATAGGCAAATCTTTAATAGGTGTATGCATGCATGAAATGCTTTCAGAATAGAAGTCAATAAATACATTATTGGCTGTATGAAATTACAACTGTTAGGCTGACATTCTTACTCCAGCAAATTTGTTTTGGAAGAGTGTGTTTTGGAAATGGGAGTAAATTACTCTGCTACTACTTCGAGTCTTCGAAAAATGTTATACATGGAATTTTGGCTATCTGAAAGGTTGGATTTATTTTTTAAGTGAAAAGGTTTGCAACAGAATGATGAAAAAAATCCTTAACATGAAACTACATTTTACTTCTAACTGCATCATTGTTCAGTATATGCTACCAGTGGGTTCACTGATGTATAACGGTCAAGTAGAAGTAGTCCCTGCTCTGAGGAGACTACCATCTAAAAGGCACAGCTAGGACAGCAAGCTTTTATTTGCCCTACATTTTCTTCTCTTAATACCCTTGGGTTAGCTTCAGTGGTGGGAGTGCTAGAGCCAACAGACTCCAGGTTGCTGCTGTCATTTTAAGAACACAATTTTGAGCAAGTCTGTATGAAACGTGGCTGAATTCCTCTGGTTACATCAATTCTGTTCTCATGGATTGCTGTGGAAGTAGCACATGTATAACTGAGAGAAGAAAACTTGGCTCACAGATGATAGATGACAGACGTTTATATTTATCAGCGCTCCCATCATTGTTAGTTCTGTTCAAATAATGGGCAGAGAAGCTTGGTATGAAGACCCAGAGGTCATGTTAGCTCGGAACATAATTTTTAAATTCTTTTCTTCCCATTGTTCTTTTCCTCTTACATAATAAAGGACTGAAGAAGGCAATTAAGTGATGTGAGTTAGTGTCAAGAAGTTTAGATTACTTGCCTACACAAATTCCTTTTTTAAAATGCAGTAGTACACAAGAATTAGCTGGTCAGAACAGCCTGATAAGGGGCTTCTGTACAGATTATATTCATGGGAGCCTGAGCTCCCTCTGGTGGCTAATTTAACATATACATTTATCTTTTACTTTAGCTAAAATACATTGACTTTTTAAAAATAGTTAATGGTATATTTAAATCCTGTTGTCATTAATTGTCATTATCCTTGCTAGTAGGATGACTTCTTTAAACTAAAAACTCAAATTAAGCAGGATTTTTAACAATGAGGTTAATTAACTACTAGAACCACTTACCAAGTGTTGTGTTGGATTCTTTATCGCTGTCAATTTTTAAACGAAGGTTGAACTAGAGTATTTTTTCTTAACCCCCTCCCTCCAACCCAACCCTCCCAAATGACAACAAAAAAACACCCCAAACACCCCCCCCCCTCCAATCCCCTATCCAAACAAGAATGAATTCAGGGAAGGCCTCTGGGTTTTGTTACTCAGGAGGTCAGGCTAGATGATTCCTTCTGACCTTAGAATCTGTGAAACCCTTAATTCAGCAAAATAACGTCATATGGGGTGTTTTAAAAAAAAATCTTATAACCATTATCCTTGGACATCAGGGATTGAGCAAAAACACACTCGGGACAATGCCAGGCTGACAAGAGTAAGTAATGCTGTCAAAATAACATTGTAATGGCAGAAAACAGAAAATATTTGCGTGACTGTGATTCTATTACAATATTTAGTCTAGAGGGCCTTTCTGCAGGTGAGGCAAAAAGAAAAGCTATGTCCAAAATGCAGTTAGATACCCATGGCTGGCGTGTACCCACTGATTCAGACTTCCCAGGTTTGGACTGCAGGGCTGTTTAATTGCGGCATAGACATTAAAACTGGGGCTGGAGCTCAGACTCTCTAGGACCCTGCGAGGTGGGAGGGCCAGAGCTCTCCAAGCCTGAAGATTTGTACTGCAATTAAACAGCCCCTAAGCCTAGTCCAGTGAGCCTGAGTCAGCTGGCATGGGCCAGACACTGGTGTCTAATTTCAGTGTAGACATACCTAAAGTGTACAGTTCTGCAGCCCTAACTCAAATGAGTAATTACTTACGTGAGTAATGATGGAATCCAAGAGGACTGCTTACCTAAATTATTTAAGTAGGATTAGACAGGCTGAAACCCTGAAGCATGAGCTTTAGGAACATAAGATATAACCTGGAAGCCCTGAGCCATTGAGCCCTGTCCCCCCATCATCACAAGCATCCCTGTCATACAATTGCACGCATAAATTTGCCCATTTCTCTCTTAAAACTGAGTTGTTTGCCCCCACAACTTCTCTTGGGAGGGTGTTCCAGATAAAATAGGAATTAGCTGTGCTTAAATTTTAAAAAAACCACACACACAAATGGCCCTAGTCAAATGTTAAAATGAGAAAATGTGCAGAGGTTTGAAGTGAGAGTGCACGCACAGAAGGAAAAGGGGTGGGGTGGAGAATTGAGCATGAGTGTAAGCAAAGGTTATTTTTAAAGGTTAGATATTCTCAAGTTATTTAGCCCTTGCAAGTATGTGAGCTTTACCAGTATTGCTCTCCTTTCTCCACCTCCTCTCACCCACTGTTCGTTAAGCCCACTTGTGCATCTGGTCATAATAGGGGTGGTGGATTTTTTTGAGGTAGGATGATCCTGTGGTTAAGCACCACTTTGGGATTCAGGAGAGGTGAGGTGAGTTCAGTTCCTGGCTCTCATATGCTTCCTGTGTGAACTTGAGCTCTGTACTTCAGTTCCCCATCTGTAACATTGGGATAGTACTCTTTTTTTCCTGCCCCCTTACTGGTCTGTTATATGGGGCAGGACTGTCTCTTACTGTGTTTGTATAGCGACTAGATCTACCATTATGAAGAGTACAGGAACCCGCTGGGGAGTTCACAGGGCGAAGGTCAAATGTTGAAACAATTCAAGGGAGAAGTGGCTTGACTGAGGGAACTAGGTGTTGTGTGTTGATTTTTTTTAAACATAGCCTCAAAGAACTGAAGACAAACACACATTTCGAGTGACTGAATTATGGTATAGTAACACCTGCTATATATAAGAAAGAAGCAAATAAGCAGGTCTTTTTCTGCTTGAGAATTGACAGTGCTGTTTCAGTGGTAGCCGTGTTAGTTGAGTCCTAGTCGCTCAGGACTAGGCCTGTACACTGGCACTTACAGCACTTTACAGCACTGCAACTTTCTTGCTCAGGGGTGTGAAAAAAACACCCCCCTGAGCGCTGCAAGATATAGCGCTGTAAAGCTCCAGTGTAAACAGTGCCGCAGCGCTGGGAGCACGGCTCCCAGCGCTGCAAGCTAAACCCCATGAGGATGTGGAGTACGTGCAGTGCTGGGAGAGCTTTCTCCCAGCGCTGGTGCTGCGACCACACTCACACTTCAAAGCGCTGCTGTGGCAGTGCTTTGAAGTTTCGAGTGTAGCCATACCCTGACAGATTTATTTGGGCATAAGTTTTCATGGGTTAGAGCCCACTTCATCAGATGTATGTATAGCACTGTGTATATAGTCAGCTTTACTGTTTCTCCTATGTTTACAGTTTTTTGCTTTTGTGGGCCTTTCACATAACAACAAGGAGAGAAAAGAAAACATTGGCAAAATAAGATGATGTGACTGTGGAACCAGAGAAAGGGTGAAGTGAAACTAGTTTGAATTTATCTAAGCTGACTGTATTCTAAATTGACACTGTCCCTTTTTAAGTGTTCAAAGTGAGTTGTAGTTGGCGCTCACCTGAGTAGATCAATAAACTTTGATATTGGCTTCTTTTGAGTTTTGATACCAAGGCACAATATTTGGGATGTTAGATTAATCCTGGTTGGAGGGGAAGTGAGCCCATGTGATTAATGGGAGGGGAGGAGGTCTATAAGACTGTTGTTAGTGAGATGCAATATTGCTAGTGCAGAATGGTCCAAAATCGAGTCAGACCCCCAAAACATGAAATACTTTTTGGTAACTGAGCCTTTACAGTTTGTTTTCCAGCTTTTCTCTGCAACCATGAGGGCTAGAATCTTTCTTATTTAAATAAAAAGCTTTGATTCTCAGGACTCCAGTGGGTGGGACAGGAAGAGGCTGATGGTAGTGCTAAATTGAAAACATTGAAGATGCAGCCCATGCTCGGAAAGTTTGAGAAACTCTGGGTAGTGGGACCTCACTCAGTATCTGCACCTTATCTCAGTCATTCTATCTCCCCCAGGAAGCGTGTTTAAGAAGAAATCAATAGCTTACTAGCGGTCTGTGCATAAATACTTAATATTTGAAAAGGTAACACTTGGAGTTGAATGAACCTTTTAAGCATTCTATTAAGATGCTTTTTGTGAATGTGACCTGCAGTGGGAGATGGATTTGTTCCCCTTTTTTGCTGCTTTCAAGAAATAGTCTGAAAGAGTCTCTTTCTTTAATATTGGAGTATATATGTCACAAGAACTGGCATGCAGGAGGTGCTGGAAGGGAGGGGGAGGAGCATCCATGAAGTTGGAACCTATGTTGTGTAATGTAAGTTTAGTCTTCTCTGGTTATGCTGGAGTCCTCCTTATGGATCAGATGTTGATAGCAAGCTACCTCAGACTTTAACGGAAGAGGCAGAAGTGTTGAATCATTAACAAAACAAAATTTTGTCCTACATTTTTCTCAGGAGTTTGAGTTAAA
The DNA here is from genome assembly GCF_003597395.2 of Chelonoidis abingdonii. Classification (NCBI taxonomy): domain Eukaryota; kingdom Metazoa; phylum Chordata; order Testudines; family Testudinidae; genus Chelonoidis; species Chelonoidis abingdonii. The sequence continues at coordinate 22,111,729 of NC_133774.1, forward strand.
TGGGTGCTAGCAACATGTATTTTTATTTTAAGTACACCTCTACCTGGATATAACGTTGTCCTCGGGAGCCAAAAAATCTTACCGCGTTTATAGGTGAAACGTTATATTGAACTTGCTTTGATCCACCGGAGCATGCAGCCCCGCCCCCCTGGAGCGCTGCTTTACTGCGTTATATCGGATCGCGTTATATTGGGGTAGAGGTGTAGTTTGAATAAAACACGCTTCGTCTCGCAGCTATTTGAGATTTTTACTTGTATGGTGCACATAATAAACTTACAACTTCACCAGAATCTTGCAGTCTTTCAGGAAAGAGATTTGTGTATAAAAACCAAAGCTTAACTTTATATGGGGCAAAACCTCTCTGACCTCCACCCTTTGCTGATTACTTTTAGCCATCCAGAAGAGGTTTCTATTTTTTATGCTTTACTAGCCTTTTTACTTTTAAATTTAGGAGTACCCCAAATCTGACACAGAAGGACATACTGGCAGCTTTTACAGATAAATTTTCACTGCCTCTTGACATTAGTGTTTGTGTTTTTTTTTAAAGTAGTCATAACTTGTATCATAGAGTCAAAGTCTTGTCTCTTCCTTGGTGAATGAATTGAAATGTGCTCATCTGAGTTCATTAGCAGTAAAAGCCTGCAATTCTCCTCACCTTGCAGATATGGAGGGTGCACAGCAATAGTTATTACCTCAATCCAGCAGTCTGGTCTATGTGAGCAGTCTTATGCCCCAGCAGTATTTCACTGGAGTCAGTGGGGTTTCCCAAAGGCACAGGAGTTTGCCTGTATGGTGCTAATTGCAGAACTGAGACCTAGGCCTGTGCCTTGGGTGACCAGATGTCCCGATTTTATAGAGACGGTCCCGATTTTTAGGTCTTTTTCTTATATAGGCTCCTGTTACTCCCCCATCCCCACCCCACCCCTGTCCTGATTTTTCACACTTGCTCTCTGGTCACCCTACCTGTGCCGGTATATTTGACTTCATACGGCTCATGTTTCAGGTGGATCTTCCATATCCTTTGCTTCTCTGGAATTAATGGTTATGACTTAACAAAATCTGTGTAACAATGCAAATGTCTGCCCATCCTGAACCTTTGTAAGCCTCCCAAGTAATCTGAAAATATTGTTCTAATCTGTCTGGAGTTCATTGATAGTCCAGGGATGCTTCACTCTGTAAATCCAGAATAACTGAGCAGGACTTGATGTCTTTTCCTTTTAAGAACACTAACTCTATGCTGGGGGTGGGGGGGGGGGGAGGTGCTAATAATATAATAATAATATAAAAAAAGCGCAAAAAAAAAGTCTCGACCCCCTCACCTTCCTCCTGCTAACAGACTTATTACACCACAGAATAAACCTTGAGCGAAAAACTGAAGTAAATATTATCCACAAACGAGGTAAATCCAAAACTTCTGATGCAGTTTTTTTCTGCTTAATTGCATGAAATAAGATCAGTTGGGTCAATACAAAACAACCGTAAAACCTCCTATAAGCCTTCCTCATGAAACAGCTCCTAGGTAACTCAACTTTAAATAGGTGCAACAAAACAAAGTGTCTATTTAAATCCCAGTACCTTGACCTGTGTGGTCCAGGACATATTAAATACCACCAGTAAAATGAGTGTTGACAGATAAAACATCAACCAAACCTATAAAGTATAGACCAGTAACATGATTGAGCTGATAGGATAGTCATGCCTTTCCCACCAAAAAAATCCAAGGTGCCCTACAGCATGGAGGTATCTCTCTTTATCTGCTTATGACACAGAAACGGCTGCCTTTGAGATGGAGGTTGGCAGCCACACACGTAACTGGTATGCAGTATATTGCACAACTGATAAGGGAAAATAGGAGAAAATTGCACTCTGGTATCAAGGCAAATTTCCAGTTTAAAAAAAATGACCACTGGGGATGTAATCCATGTACAGCAGACAGGATGTCCACATTTGAGATCACCAGAACTGAGTGTTCTCTTGAGAGACTGATTCATTGGTATGCAGTGTTGGTCACAGGATATTAGAGAGATGACATAGGTGAGGTAATATCTTTTATTGGACCAACGACTTCTGTTAGTGAGACAGACTAGCCTTTGAGCTTCCTGTTGGCAGGAATGACCTGCAATTGCTGATGCCAGTCACCAAGCACCATTAGAGCACCTGCTGAGCAGGTAGTTACACTGCCACTGGTTGTGCTGCCCTCCCCGTTGAATCTAAACTGGAGAGGAGTAGCCAGGAGAAGGTAGCTGCAGCCACAGCAAATGGAAGAGGTGGGACTGGATGGTGAGGGCCCCAAGGCTAGTCCCAGACAATACCATCTTCTCTCTGTTTCCTGTTACCCTTATGCTACCATCCCCTCTGGCCCCCACTCAGCTGTCCAGACATTGACCTGCCTAGTGAACAGTTGTAAGTTGGCTCTGAATGTAGTCAAACTAAATGTCTCAAAACCAAAACAACCAAGTAAGTAACTAGTATAAATGCTGCATGGTGCACTTTAATATTTCTTAAAAGGGCTCCAGAGGTGACCCTGGCAATTACAGCCTGGTAAGCCTAACTTCGGTACCAGGCAAAAGAGGTGAAACTACAATAAACAGAATTAGCAGACACATAGATGAATGTGATTTGTTGGGGAAGAGTCAACACAGCTTTTGTATAGGGAAATCCTGCCTTTACCAATCTGTTAGAATTCTTTTTATGGGTTGATAAACATGTGGACAAAAGTGATCCAGTGGATATAGGTTTGTAAAATCATCACTGGTGTGTCGAAAGTGAATAAGGAAATATTCTTTATTCCTTAACGTAGCATGTGAACCAGAGGTCACCCAATGAAATTAGTAGGCAGCAGGTTTAAAACAAAGAAAAGGAAGTATGACTTTTTGTAATGCGCAGTCAGCCTGTGAAACTTGTTGCCAGAGGTTATTGTGAAGGCCAGAAGTGTAACTGGATTCAAAAAAGCATTAGATAGATATATTCATGGAGGCTAAGTCCATCAATGGCGATTAGCCAAGATGATCAGGGATGTAATCCCATGATCTGTGTCCCTAGATCTATGATTGCTAGATGTTGGAATTGTATGATGGGGGTGGATCACTGTACTATTCACTCCCTTTGAAGCATCTGGCACTGGCCCCTGTTAGATGACAGGATGCTGGACTCGAGGGACCATGGGTCTGACTCAGTATGACCATTCTTATATAACATAGCAATGTTTAAAAGGAAATTTATGTATTAACATTCTCAAAACCTATTATTTATCAGATGATTCCAGAACTTTGTAACCAACCTCAGAACCAAAAAAGTGGTGGTACAGCTCCTCACAAAACAACTTGTGAAACCCAACTACTCATTGTAAGAAGTTCAACATAACCACTGACCTGATCTTGCTAGGCCTCTGCCAGTGCCTTTTATAATCATGAGTTTTCCATCAAATATGTAGAGACACTTGGATTAAAGCAAACACACTCCTCCTATCTCTTCCTATACAACAGTCTCTCAAACCTTCCAGACTGTAAACCTTTTGGGACTCTAATTTGCGTTGTGTACCCCAAGTTTCACCTCACTTAAAAACTACTTGCTTACAAAATTAGACTTAAAAAAATCGAATGTCACAGTACACTGTTCCTGCAAAAATGCTTACTTTTTTCAGTTTTATCATATAATTATAAAAAATAAACTGGAATATAAATATTGTACTTACACTTCAGTATATAGAGCAGGATAAACAAGTCGTATGAAATTTTAGTTTGTCCTGCATCGCTAGTGCTTTTTATGTAGCCTGTCGTAAAATTAGGCAAATACTTAAATGTGTTGATGGACCCCTGGTAGACCTCTGTGTATCCCCGGGGTACCCATTCCTTTGGTTGAGAATCACTGCTATAGAAAATGCTGATGGTTGATGAGCAGCAGTCATTGCTGCTGTTGACAACGTAACTTTGTCCCTCCAAAAATTCAGTGGGGTTGAGTCAGTTGGTAGGGTATACCAACTTCACACTGGCCGCGTTAAGGTTAACTGTCTGCTGTGGGCTCAGTCAGCTCTACCGTGCTACACCTGCTTGGATGAAGGAGATAAAAGTGGAGAGCATTGCTCAACTGGGGGCTGACTGGGTAGCAGAGCAGACTTCCAGTTCTACTGTGGGGGGAGGGGGGTGGGGGGGAAACAAAAAAGTGCCTGGCTGGGAGCAGGGACTGCTTGAGAAACTGCTGTCAGCCAGATCCAGGGGGAAGGTAGGCCTGATGTGGGACTACAGTCAATGACCAACCTACAATGTCCTTTGGAGACTGCAGCCTGAGAGCCTTCCTGAGGGAAGGTAGGCCTGACACAGGACTGTTGTTGGAACTTACTACCAGAAACTAGCCTGGGAACCTGCCACCTGTCAGGGCCTCCCCAAAGGAAAGGAGACCCGACGCAAGATTATTCGTTGCTCCCTGTGCCTTGTTTGTTATGCAGCAGGGAGCAACAGCCAAATAAAACTTTTGCTTCATTACATTTGACCAAGGTTCTTGGTAGTGGTTTGTTCTGGGCCCAGGAACAATGTGGGTCCCAGCCAGGTGAAAATCAAGATGTTGCTAGAAGTGGAGTTGATAGTTGACATTATTGAAACCATAACCGAGATGGTGCTAGGAAGCACTAGTGCTGGAGATGCAGTTGAGGGCAGAATTTATATTCATCATTATGAAGTACGGGGCAGAAACCAACCTGGTTCAATGGAATTCAGGTGGAATTTGCAGCTCTCACAGTTCCAGGGAGAAAAAAAAAATCTTTGCACATAGAACAAGTTGGCTCTGGAAGTCCAAATGACCCAATAAATAGAAAACCACATGATGCCAGATTTAGTCAGTTTCTTAGGTTGCATCAACTTTTTTTTTTTTTTTTTTTTTTTGGTGAGGAACAGGTAGTCTCTGTTCAATGTTGTCTCAACACAAATAGATTAAATGTGTAGTAATTTTGGAAACCAGTTACATGCACATTCTGCTAACTTTCACTGGCTGTATCAGTAGTAAAAACAAAATCACTTATTACATTTTTTGAAAGACAAGGTGGGTAAGGTGATATCTTTTATTGGACCAGCCTCTGTTGTTGAGAGAGACAAACTTTCGAGCTACAAGGAACTCTTCTTCAGGTCTGTTTTTCAGCTCGTCTCTCTCATCAACAGAGGCTAGTCCAATACAAAGATATTACCTCACCACCTTTTTCTCTAATATCCAGGGATCAATGTGGCTACAGCAGCACTCGCATAAGTTTTTGAGGCTAGTTAAAGGTAAGACTTCTATGTATAAGCTGGTATAAATAAAGTCTCTTTTTACGGGTATATGGCTGACATTGAAATTCAAAGTGCTGACCCCGGCAGCCTGCTTGAAGTGTGGTGTAAGTCAGAGCCCGCGCGCTGGAGACAGCTCTCCAAGCGAACAAACCACATCCCTTTATGGTGAAGCATGACAGCTGGGAGCCCGTGCTCCCCAGCGCTGGCGCCCCTGATTACCTGAACTACATCGCTGCATCTTGCAAGCGCCGGGGGTGTTTTCACACCCCTGAGCCAGAAAGTTGCAGCGCTGAGTAAAGTGCCAAGTATAGCCAAGCTTAGCAAACTTGTTTTCTTTCAAACTACTCATGTACGTTCGCTTGTAAGCCTGTCTTCGAAGGCAAGTGGGGCTTTAGCCAGTAAGGCGATGTGATAATGTATTTGCTACAGCAACTGGAATCATCTGAATGCATCAGTAATCGACAAGCCGCCAAATACTTTGCAGAGAGTTACAGACATGTAAATGGCAAATCTTTAGCTGTTAATGGTAACCTGCAGTACGCATTTTTTTTTCCCCACACTTTTAACATCAGTAGAGTCCTTTCCTTATTAAATCCTGTTTGTATAAGAAGAAAATATCTGATTGATTTATTCAATGTAGTTTCATCTCTTAACAGGAGCTATTTAAGAAAGTGAGGTGCGTTTGAAGTTCCGTAATTGACAGTACTTCATATCCCTTTATAGAGTCCAAATACAGCATCTTTTATTAAAAGAATTTGATAACTCAAAACTAAAATAGTCCACAGGACCTTAGAGCTCTTTAGATACACAGTTTATTCAGGCTTTCCAAGATAATGAAGCAGGTATAGCTTTAGCCATATAGAAAACGCTAATTGTATTGCAATAATGCACTAATGTGCATAGAATACATAAATTCCAGTCATACAAAATCACCCCCATCGTGGACAAAAGGGAGTGTCTTCAGGTCCGCACTGAAATCCTGTCACAGTAAAGGTATGGGCAAAGAAACAAATTTTCATCAAACTAGTTTAGCCAGAGGGATTTCGAACTTGCCTGCACGAACAGGGGACAGCCACAGGAGTTTGTGAGGGAGTTGGGAAGGAGTTGGGGAAGCTGTATGGGTGAAGAGGAGGGCGGCTGCTTGTGCAGCCCCTTCGTCTCCCCACTCATGGTGCCTGTATCCAGACAGACATTTCGTCCATGGGATGTGCTCTACCCAAGCCTGGGGTGGACTTGCAGGGACTGTGGCCGGCACTTCCCTACTTGTTCACGCATCAGTGCTGGGGGGGGATCAATGTGACAGGTTCTGCTGTGGATTCGCTCAGAGGTCAGTGGCGAGAGACGGAGGAGGTGTCTAGGCTCAGGAGTATCCATGCCCTGGAGAATATCTTGATAGTGTCCACATGAGAATGGCAAGGCAGAGGATCTCTCCCAGGTGCAGAGAGCTCCGCTGCAACCAGGAGAAGGATGAGATGGCTCTGCACAGGGAGGACACGCGCAGCTGTTATTCTTGCAGTGTCAGTGTTCCACCCCTGCTCCCATCACACCTCCTTCTGGTTGAAATCGTTATGTGTGCTGGAGATGTTAGGAGGGAAGGAGAGGAGCGAACCATGCAACCCCTGAGGCTGAGAGGATCCATACCTACACCAGGAGGAAAAAAGACAAAAGGGGGTTCGGTTTTGGTTGGATAATAAGAAAAAGAAAAAACCCCCTCCGAAAAATTTTGCGAGGGGGACGGAAGCACCCATCTCCCGACAGGCCTCGTCGGGAGTATGCTGCTGCTCAGGGCCCGTATTCCGAATGTTACGGAGGATGTCGAGAAAATCGTCCGTCCCACTGACTACGACCTACTACTCACCTGTGGGACAAGATACTGCCGAGAGGTGACCTCACAATCAACAGCGACTACAAGGCTCGTGTACACGGGTGAACGGAGTTCGTGCTCAGGTTGGGTTCTCCTCAAGTCTGACCGGTCAAGGAGCCTATGGCAGAGACAATATGATGCCCTAGAAGGGAATGCCGGTGCGGAGATTGGTGTCGTAGCAGGGCTTGGCTCTCGGACACAGACTATTACTGTTCCAGAAAGGAGGACTGCTAGCGAGATGGACTCCGACCGTCAAGGAGGGGAAGAGCATTTGACGTCGAACTGGCTAAGCCCAGGAGGACAGTTTAAACAGGTTTCGGACAGGGAAAGGTGGACCAAAGCCCAAAGTAAGTTCAAAGAGAACCTTGAGGAAGGGATGGAACTTGGAGACAATGCGGGGTTTGTAATGTGCAGAGGCAGGGAGAAAAAGAAAGTACTCGGAAGCGTGGGAGTGGGGGGAACAAATGCATTGTCTAAGCCAAGGAAGCCTTTATAATGAGGTGTGTAAGGAAAAGAGGAACACCAGGAGACATCAAGGAGGAGGAATGCAACAGGCGGAAATAAGCAGCTAGACAGAAAGTAGGGCAGTTGGCTGAATTTAAAGTGCCTGTACATCAAAGCCAGGAGCCTGGGAAACAAAAGGAAATTAGTACGGACAGGACAGGATTACGACGATTAGCATTAACAGAGAACTGGTGGGATTAGCTCGCATACCTGGACACTGCAATGGATGGGTAATAGCTGTCAGGAAGGATAAGCAGGGCAAAGAGGGAGGAGTAGCGCTGTATTGTAAAAAGAAGCTGTATGAATGCTCAGAGCTCACACGAACTGGAAATGAGCCAGTTGAATAGTCTTTGGGTTAAATTTAGAGGGGAAATTTCACAAGGGGATGTAGGGGGGTGTTGCTACGACCAAGCAGACCCAGAAGAAGAGGGATGGGGCTTTTTACAGACAACTAGCAGAAGTCGTAGATCACAGGCCTGGGCCATGGAGATTGCAATTATTCTGATATGCTGCGGGGCAGAGAAATACAGCAGTGCACAAGGCATCCAGGAAGTTGTGGAGATCGCGAGGCAACTTCCTGGTACAAATGCTGGGGGAAGCCAACGAGGGGCCGTTGCCATCGTCGACCTCTTCTGCGTCACCAAACAGAGAAGTGCAGTTGATCGGCGAAGTAAGGTGAACGGCAACCTGGGCAGCAGTGAGCATGACATGGAAAGTTCAGACTCTGGCAAATAGGAAGGAGAAGAGAAGCAGAAGCACCCTGGATGTTCAGAAAGCGTGATTCAGCTCGCCTTAAGAAAATGATGGGCAGGATCCCGGAAGCTGAATTGAAGTGGGATGGTGTCCAGGAGAGCTGCAGTTGTTTTAAAGAAACCCTGTAAACACAGGAAAGATAACGATACCGAAGTGCGGACAAAGAGAACACAAGCGTAGAAAGTGCCCAGCTGGCGTAGTCAGGTGAACTCAATGTGACTGAAGCAAAATGACAGAAGCTTACAGAAAAAGGACCTTGGACAATGACTGGGGCATAATAAGAGTATGCTTCAGGCCTGCAGGGAGGAAGCAGAAAGGCCAAGAGGCAATTTGAGTTGAAACTAGCAGGAGTGAAGGATAATAAGGAAATGGGGTTTACAAGTATGTAACAAACAAGAGAGGACTAGGATGGTGTAGGTCCTTACTCAATGAGGCAGTATCCTAGTGGTGGAATAGATATTAAAGCTGAAGTACTTCAATGCCTCTGCACTTCATCTTTACCGGCAGGATCACCCCAACTACTACACTGGGGAAAACAGAGAGGAGAGCATCCCACTGTTGAAGAAGGGTCAAGGTTAGGGCTTACTTAAAGACGTTAGACGTCACAATGTCTAATGACCAGACGAACTGCACCCGAGTGCTGAAGGGTTAGCTGAGTTGATGGCAGAGCCGTTGCCTACAGTTTTTGAAAATGCATGGCGAACAGAGAGGTCCAAGGACTGGAAGAAAGCAAATGTAGTACCATATCTTTAAAAAGTGAAAAAGGAAGTGCCAGGGAACTACAGACCAATCAAATCCAACCTCACAATCCCTGTATATATATGATGTATTGAAGGAATCCATCCTGAAACACTTAGAGAAAACAAGGTGATCAGAAGCAGTCTATGTCATGAGATTCACCATAGGTATTAAGTTCATGCCCTGACCAATCGTGATGTTTTCGTACGATGAGATGATGACTGTGGTATGGGGCAAAAGGCCGGTCTGATGTGTTGTATACCTTTGACTTTATTTAAAGGCTTTTGAACGGTTCCATCAAGCATCTCATCAGCAAACGAAGGAAGTCATGTTGATTGGAGGAATGGACTTGTGTGACAGTTGATAGAAACGTTGAATCATACCGGCTCAAGCGGTTTATCTGGAATGGCAGCTTTCTTCCTCTTAGTGCAATTTCAGTTTTTTTATATCAAATGGTGTGCCGCTGTTATTGTCTTGTCTTAGTTGCTCGTTCGATTTTTTCATGATTGTGCTTCATTAATGATCTTGATGATGGTATAGCTTGCACATAGTAATTATTTGCAGTACATCTGTAAGTTGGCGGGGTAGGGTGGACTACTCTGTGATTGCGATGGGATATTTTGGATCTAGATGAGACTTATGACATAATTGAGATCTGGCGCACAAGAAACCTCACTAAGTCTAACTAAGCAAGTTGCAAAGTTCCTGCACTTAGTGATCAGTGAAAGAACCCCATGCTACTGTTACATTTTTTTTGTGCTGGGGTATCTGTTTTGGTCTAAGTCAGCTGAGTGCGAAGAAAAGGATCTTGGGGTACGGTAGATGGGATAAGTTTGTAAACATGTAGCCTTACAGGGTGTTCTTTATGTAGCCAAAGAAGGCATTATATGTCAGTACTGTGGTCTGTATTAGTAGTTCAGTGCAGCTTGGTTTATTCGATGGATGGGTATTTATTCCGTCGATCTGGTTTCATGCTTGTGTGAGTTGCCGCATTGGATATTTTTTGTGTCCAGGTGTGGGTGCGCTTCACATTTTTTTATTTGCTACATTAATTAGGACGGGAACTAATGGTGAGGGTAGATGCTCAGCGGAGCAACCAAAAAGATTAAGTAGGTTACGGAGCTTATCATGACTCATTGAAGATTAGACTGATAGGATAGGGGTCGTGATTAGTGCCGGCCAGAAAGAGATGATTAAGTTGTGGATGGACTGATTGCTACATCCTTCTATATATGTTCTACTTTGAAGGGAGCTTCCCAGGTTATGTATGAGGCTTGATGGCTGTTCCAGTGGCGATCTGAGGATCAGAATCATAGTATGCAGTAGGGGTGTGAAGTGCATGGCGAATTCTTGATGGTTTGTTGTCTGTGTTGAGATTGATATTGAACTATTCTTGCGGACGAAGATGTATGGGTAATGTAGGAATGTGTGTAGTCGCGAGTGATGGGTGAGGATAGCTTCCATCATTTATGAGCGATTATAGGGTCTCGTCAGATTCTCACCTTCTGCGTGGTATTGATTTAGTGTGTTATAATATGGCTCGCTGGGATTATTTAGGGAAAATGGTCCTGCCTTTAGCAGGGGGTTGGACTAGATGACCTCGTGAGGTCCCTTCCAACCTTTTGATTCTTTGATTCTGATTCACCTGACCCAGTTAGCTTTTGCTATAAAATGCAGTATATAAGCACAGTTCAGTTTACTGTAGTATTTGGCCATCGGTTAGAAAATATAATAACATCAAGGAGCTAGGATTTAGTGGGTTGAAAACTCATTGTGTTTGAGCCTGCTGGTGGCACCTCATTCAAGGAAAAGAAACCTCCTCTTTAAGCATTGCCCCATACTGGAGGTTTTTGTTTGTCTGTAAATTCTTTTAAAATCATGAACTAGCCCCCAAATCAGATTTTTAAGAGTTGGACCATTATACAGTAATTGTTCAAGAGTGTATTACTGTTCAAATTCCTGTCCAATCTAAATTATAACTGATGTGTACAGTTGCCATTTTATCTCACTTAAACCATGTTTGTTTTACAGGGTCAGAGTGATATATTATTGTATACGTACTGCTTCTGTGCTGGGGGTGGGGTGGAGATTCATTTGTGTGTCTGCTGGAAGTTGTGTTTTAAACGCACTCCAAGCAGTCTGCAGTATGCAGTCATAATAGGGTGAATTAGGGGACAGAGTGGATGCCTTAGCTTTCTGTTCCCTTGGTTTAGTAGGCTAATAGCATCTAAATATGTTGGGTTGCTCCCCCACCCCAGTTGAGTATAATAATTGTGATCGTGAGCAGGAGGTGAGGCAGGATGATAGAAAATCCCTTTCTGTTATCTCCCCCGCCCCCCCAACCTCCCGTTGCTCAAAATAAAACTAACCCAGCCAGTGTGGGTGTTTTTCCTTGTTTTTTTTCTTTGGGGGGCTTTTTTGGAATATCAGTGTTACACTGAGTTGTTCTGCAAGTCCATAAACTATTGAAGCTGTCCAGCCCCTGGGCCTCTTCACTTGACGGTAGTTAATCTGCTGGTTTGTGGAAACCACTACCTATCCTGCCAACCACTCACTGCCTATTATGCTGCCCAATATTATCTCATGGTTTCTTTGTACTACTCCTTCAGTCTGCCTGTCTGCACAAGCTGTCACTTCTCTTTATACATGGGATTGTAAGCTCTTTGGAGCAGGGACTGTCGTTTTGTTCTCTGTTTCCGCAGTGCCTAGTTTTTTGATAATACAAATCAACTGGAGGAAAGAGGTGGTACTGGTGACCTGACTAGCCATTACACCAAGTTAAGTTACCATATCACTCGTAACCTTTTATCAGTAAGTGGTTTTTAGTGACAGCCCTGCTCTTTCCACATAGATCTGATTTTTTTTATTTTTATTTTTTAAATCCATGCATCCTTTGTGTGTTTTAGGTAATGTTTTTACCTGCCTTGGTTCTGAGGGATAATGTTGGCCCAAATAAGCAACCTTGGAAAACCAGTAATTTTAATAGACCACACCTCTTAATTCTAGCTATATGATATACACATGTAAAGATTTACCAATATTCTCCTGCTGGGTGGAGCTCTGCTATGTTGGGTAGTGTGAAACTATCTTGTGGGAAACTTCTGATTCCAGCCCTGCAAAGCAGCTCACCCTTTTTCCCAGCCAACACATCTAGGTCCCTGCCAAAATGTGCACTTGGATGAGATATGCAGAATGTTGTGACGCCTCTCACCAGCCAACTTATTGTAACAATGAATTCTAATACAAATGAGAGAAACTTAATTGTGTCTACATTTGATTTCTCTTCACAATGGTGTTGTCTTCATTAACTGATTTCTGTACCCTCCGTTCTCCTTCCTTATGTGCACCTGCATCCTCATTTAGGGGTATGCCTGCGGTGGCTTTTCTTTAGCCCTCTGCTCTTCGGTGTGTTGTACTTTGCATAACATTTTTTAACCCCATCTTAGTAAACACATCCTCATGACAAGTTAACCACTGTGAAGTAAGTTCTTAACCTGCTGTGATTTCCTGTCTTTGTTAAAGTATCTTGAAATCCTTCATCTCCTGCTTAGGCAGACACAATGATGCTTCTGTGAAGTGTTTCTGTTATCAAATGTGCATCTCATGGGCTCAACCAGTCAAGTCTATGCATCTTTCAAGTATTTATTGAATAGGTACTTAAAATGCAACATACCTTCTTCAGGTTGAAATCAAGATCTCACCACACTTTTAGATGGGCTTATTCCACCCAAAAGATTCCCAACAACAAAGCTTCAGGATCTGACTGTTTTACCCGCTGAAATGCACAAATGTGCAAACAAAGTTTTGCTGCAAAGATTGCACGAGGCATTGCTACTCTGTTGGGAAGAAGAAATTGTGCCACTAGATTTTAAGGATGCTTGTTTCATTCAACGCTATAAAAACACAGGAGACAGAAGTAATTGTAATAGCCACAGAGGTGTATCTCTTCTTAACATCTTGGGGAAAAATCTTAAGCCATATTCTTTTACCGAGCTTTCAAACTTTAGCTGAGAGAATCTATCCTGAGAGCCAGTGTGGCTTCCATTCTGGAAAGTTTACCATAGACATGGTCTTCTCTGTAAGATAACTGCAGAAAAAGTGCAGAGAACCATGTTCCTCTGTACATGGCTTTTATAGCTGTAACAAAAGGCTTTGACACGGTGAGTTGGTCAGGGCTTTACATTATTCTGAAGAAGCTTGGTTTACCATCTATATTGCTAAACCTTGTGAAATCCTTACATGGTGGCATGAAGAAACTGTGATGTATGAAAATGAAGATATTGACTGGAGATTGTTTAACATCAACAGTGGAGTGAAGCAGGGTTGCGTACTGACTCCTACATTCTTTCCTGATTCAACATGTGTTTCATGATATTCGCGACGGTGTCTGTCTTAGCAGTAGACATAATGGAGGTTTTTTAAAGATTTCAAGGCTCAGAGCTAAGACAAAGGTGAAGGAGATCATCATAAAGACCTGTTTGCAGATGATTCATCCCTTGTGGCTCTCACTGTTGATGCCCTACAACATCTTATTACCGAGTTCTCTGATTCATGTAGAGTCTTTGGGCTAGCAATAAACTTGAAGGCTGTTATGCACCAAGGCTCTTCAGAACCGGTTTCAAGATGTCACCTTCAATGGTATTTGTCCAGATGTTGTTGACCAATTTTGCTACCTTGGCTCTACTGTTACCAGCAATGTAGATCTTGATACTGAGCTCACTAGCAGAATCAGCAAAGCACCCAGGAACTTTGACCTTTTTGCAAGACAGAGCCTTGAATAATAACAAATTCTCAACTAAAGTGAAAATCCGTATTTGAGATGTTTTATCCCCTCTCCTATATGGCTCAGAAGCATTGATGACTTACGTCAAACATAACAAAACACTAAAGTTTTCGTATCAGATGCTTGCATAAAATTATTTGAATAAGATGGCAAGCCAGAGTGACAAATGTGGAAGTGTTAAATTGTTCTGGCATGTCATTCCTGGGAATGTTGATTAGTAAGAGAAGACTCAGGTGGTGATGATTTAATATCCTTTGGAATCTCTGTGGATGATTGGGGAAGGAGTGCAGAATGCCCCTCCGGTTGGCAGAGCCAACTTGTAGATGGAGTGAGGCAGACTGGATCAAGCTTTGTGGTGATTGGCGTCAGAAGGAAAGAATCTGCTGCTCGGATTTAGAGCATTGCTAGTGTGTGGGTTTGCCCTATCTGTGAATGGGACTGTCATTTGGACATTGGACTCAGTGGCCATCAAAGAAATCATTGGTACATACACTGTGCTCTATAAAAAGTGGCTGTGCCCCCCCGCCCCCAATCCACTCTTGAGAGCTATCCCCATTTTGTTGTGATCATTACTGAAGTGTCTGTCTTTTGGGGGCATGGGGAAAGCTGGGGGAAGTTGTAATCAGTCTTAACCGAATGGCCATTCTGACCTCTTTCCCACATGAAATGTTTAACACAGTGAGATAGGGATGAGTCATTGCCTTAATACTTCTCGGACTCTGTGTAAGAGCCTTGTCTTTGTATGTGCTAACTTCTCATGGTTGAGTTCTAGTGGCCTGCGTCAGGCTTTTGGAATATCAGTCAAAGAGATCCTAAGCTGGCTAGTAATTAAAGGCTGTCTCCTCTACAGCTTATGTCGACATAATTTAGATCACTCAGAGGTGTGAATAAACCACCCCCCGAGCGACATAAGTTACATCGACATAAGTGCCGGTGTGGACAGGGCTATGTTGGTGGGAGAGCTGGCATAGCTACAGGTGCTCAGAGGGGTTGGAGTAGTTAAGCTGACGGAAGAGCTGTTTTACATCGGCTTAGAATGGCTACATTAAAGAGCTTACAGCTGCAAGCTGTCTAGCGCAGCCATAGCCTAATTTAAGATGGGGAGAAGCTTTTCAGAGTATGTTTGATATATTTGGTTATCTCTAGTGCCAAGATGTTTCTGGTGACAGGTACATAGGAAATATGTGACTCTATAAGAAAAGAACTGCCATATTTAGATTGTGATGATAAGGAAGCGTCAGGCTATCTGGAGTGGCTCAGAAGCACAAGTATGAACCTCAAGGCAGACCGTTAAGAAGCAGGGCACAAATCCCAAATTGGTTTTGAATTCTGTAGTTATATTTCACCAACCAAGTATCTAGTGTGAACTCCTCAAGTACTATAACAGCCTTAACATGGAGTCTCAGACTCTGGTCCATCTTGATACCCAGGCAAGCTTGCCTTTGTCTCCAACACCAAAAATCATACCAATATGTTGTTCGTGCTCTTGAAGGACAAGTCACTTATCCCAGGTCATTTGCACTTTAGATCCTATACCAAAGACAACACCTGTAGCCATTCTATAATAAACTAACTAAAGATTTATTAACTAAGTAAAAGAAATGAGCATTATATATAAGGCTAAAGCAGGTAAACACACACACACGAATGATAGTCTTAGGTTCCAAAAGGTAATATACAGCCTATTATAGAAGCTTTAAGGCTAACCCAGGGCAAACACTGGGGATCCCTTGCTTATACTTAGAAATATTTGCCCCTCAGAGTCTAAGCAGCATAAAGATGTTTCCTTCTTGTCGGGGATTTTTATTCCCTCCCCCCAGAGTTCAAGCTGATGGTTTGAGTCCTCATGTACATCTCCTCTTCATCGGTGTAAGGGTGGAGGGGAGCAATCAAAGACTTTTTTCCTTTGTTTCCCAGTGGCTCATTTGGTTTCAGTTGGCCTTCTTGTGTGCAGAACCTAACATCTCCTATGGGAAACCAGCCTTATGTTAATTAATGTGTAACTCAACATGAAATAGGAAAAAAAGCAGTTACTGAGGTTTACCATGCAAACACTTAATATAACCTTATAACAGATGTTAAGGGGTACAGATGTTAAGTTAGAGTAATACATGCAGCATCCTACAAACATTTCATAAAGTCTTAACACTAAGTACATTTTTATAAAACTAACACCTGTTTTGATAAAGCTAACACACAGGTGAGCAAGACTGGTTTCCAGCTATGCATTTGACAGTGTTCAGCTGGGGCCTAGGGTCCTTGGCATGAGCTGGCAGCTGGTCTGCCAGCGTCACAAAGAATATCATCATCTTTTGTCTATCAGATAATTTTCTACTGGCTAGAAATAATGGGTAGAAGTAGCACAAGTAGAATTTCTATTGGGACACTCTTCTATGAATTCAGATGCCTTTTATTTTTCATTACAGTACTTTCATTGTATATATGTACACTTAAAATGAACTATGTAAAAATTTGACTCTCCTAGGCCAGAGTTGAGGATTTTGTTTCCCTTGCAGCAATTGGTATCAAGTGTCTCCCTAAAATAGAGCAGGAAATGTTTTTTTTTTTTTTGTTTGTTTTTTAAGTGAGGTATCAAGTATTTAAGTGTAAACATGGATTCTTTTGATTGAATAGTGAATTTTCTTCTCAACACAAGCTTTGCCATGCTATTGTACTAGTTCATAAAGCATATTATCAATAATCTGTGCTACGGAGATCGTTTATTGTAGGTAAGTCTATACTGGAGGCACCTGAGCTACTTTTTAAATCCAGTAGAACAAATACGTTGAGCCCTAGGAATACAGTTTTCTGGAATGCAGCTTCTCAGGATAAAAAGCATTCCAAAGCGCAAGTATTTCTGAATGTATGTAAGTGGCTAACAGGTAACACTGTGTTCTAATGAATGCCAAGAAAACGGAACTGCTGAATTTATCGAAGGCCCCAGTCCCACTTTGGGATCAGCTCTACTTGTACACCACTAGTTTTTGATTGTGTAAGAAAGCAGGGCATTTCTGCAGTTAATTATAATGAATAAGCAAAGAGGCTATTTGCAGCATATGCACAATGTGTAAAATATGCCAAGTTTTTCATTAAAAGTTCTGTTAGTTTCATTTCTTGTTAGAACACTGATATCAGGTGGCTAGAGCTACACACAACAGTTTGAATTAACCCACATTTTGTCAAGCAGAATATTTTTTTAAAAGGTCTGGGGGATCATATGATTGCTTCTGCTCCCAGATCTCTCTTATGTGGCTGCTTCTGCATCTCCTTCCTCTCCTATGGTTCCCTAATTTACTGCTCCACTTATGGGCTACTTCCAGTGACTCCGGATCACTGTTCCACACAGATCTCTCTCTCAGATCATGTCTATACTAGAAAGTAAGTTGTGTCTGTGTACAGTTGCTGAAGTTTGTTGCTTGGGCACATGCACACTCTTGATGCCTGCATCAGCACTGTGTGCACTTAATGGGAGTGCTTGTATCAGTGTCAAATGCGGCGAATCACAGGTAGGTATCCCAATGTGCCCTGCACTGCAGGCTGGCTCAAATGCTTTGTGGGACGTTTTTGTGGGATACCAATGATTTGCCTAAGGATTTCTGGAAGCTTCGGGGTCAAGTTCCCACCATACCACTTTCTCCATCCCATACTTTCCACAGCCCATAATTTTCATGTCATTTTTTAAAAACTCCCACAATCCTGGAGTTTTGCAGTCTCTGCCATCTATCTGTAAGAAGCATGGCCCTCCTGAGTGCAGCATAATTCTCATGAGGGTTGCTTCTGGGCCTGAGAAACAAGCACTGATTGGTGGGATCTCCTGCATATCCCTGTTATGGAACCACCCCCTTGCCAGTGAGTACATCAACAGAAAGAGATACTATTTCCTTGGATATGCAAGGGCTAATTGCTCACTGGGGTGCTTCATCGATGTCGGTGTGGGCTGGTCAGGGAAGATGCATGACACTTGCATCTTTAAGAACACAGGACTTTATCTCATGTAGCTCTTCAAATTCTTTCCCAAGGGCAGGTTAGCATTGGCGATGTTGACATGTCAATCTTGATTCGGGGGAATTCAGCCTACTCCTTGCTGCCTTGGCTTATAGAGCTGTAACCTGGTCACCTCAACAGCACCAGGGAAAGGTTCGATTACTGGTTCATCAGGTACAGAATAACTGTTGAATGTTGTTTTGGTAGATTGGAGGGATGCTGGCAGTCTTTACCAACTAGAATGGATCTTAACCAGAAAAACATCCCCATGGTTATAGTTCCCTGTTATGTATTGCGTAATATCTGTGAAGTAGAAAAAGCTGCAGCAGGGTGAGGAGGACCTGCAATCTGCTGAATTTGAACAGTCAGACACGAGGGCTATTAGAAAAGCTAACTGTGGAGCTGTGTTGCCGAGGGAGGCCTTAAAAGACCATTTTAGTAGTCAGCCACAGTGTTGTCTGTTGTATGGGTGGATTTTTGCCTCCCGCTATGAATTCCTTAGTGCTTGGGGTAAACTGATAAAGATACTTTGTGGTTTCCAAAAATAGAATTTTAGTGTGCAAAGAAGCAGGGAATAAAATTAAAGTGCAGCCAAACGCATACATTGTTCAAAAACTTTTTTTTACCAACACTAACAGGGTGAACTATACTTTGCTTTGTTTTCACTGAGGATTTGAAAGAGGAAACACTTATGTCCTGTAGCTAAAACATACAACAGTGTAGCAAGTGACATGTACTTTGACCTCTGGTTTTACAGGTTGGTGTATTTGTAGCAGTTCTCCTTGTTGTGTGGAGGAGTAGATACAAGGATATTTATCATGGTGTCATGTGGCACCATGTTGAGGGTGACCACTGAATTCTCCCAGAACTGGAAAGACTATAGAGTTTGTGGTTTTAGGGTATGTAGGTCAACACTGCATTGCAACAATTGGGTTTATTGTCTGAGTGACCCCATTATGTCCTGGGGTATTTGGATTGGAAAGGCAAACATAGTGCCTATCTTTAAAATAGGGGAAGAAGGAGAATCTGGGGAACTACAGGCCAGTCAGCCTCACCGCTATCCCATCCCAGGGCCCCCTCCAAATCCCTCGGTCCCAGCCCGGAGTTCCCTGCCCTAGTCCGGAACTGCCTCCTGCACTCTGATCTCCTAATTTCTGGCCCACACCCCATGCCCAGAGAGACAGTACCCCCTCCCACACCTCAATCCCCTACTCAGCCTGGAGTCCCCTCCCATACTCCTTACCCCTCTGCTCCCACCCAGCCCCCTCCTGCACCTCAAACCCCTCATCCCTGTCCCCACCCCAGAGCCTGCACTTCCAGCCGGAGGCCCTCATCCACCCCCCTGCACTCCAGCCCCCAATTTTGTGATCATTCATGGCCCACCATACAATTTCCATACCCAGATGTGGCCCTCAGGCCAAAACATTTTCCTCCCGTGGACTAGCATCACATAAGAGCTCGCTGACAGAGGCAGGGATAGCATTTAGTTCTCTAGGGCATCATTCAGTTACTTACCCATGAAACCATCCCTTCTCTTCCTGCAAATACCCTGCCTCATTCCCTACACATCTTCCAGTGGCCCTCCAAACCTTATCAGGCATCTGCTCCACGAGTCTAAATCGCTCACCCCAATGCGCAGTCTGAGCCATCTAAAAACATGGGCAACCTTAATTCTGGCATTTCCTAACTTTTGAGTGCTTGACATGGAAATATTAACGTTCTTTAAATGTAGGTGTAATGGGGTCACACTCACCTCTCTCGAGTGCCCTGTGGCCAAGTGCGTGTGCCTATACGCTCCCTCTACTGGTTTGTGGTGGGTCTTTGCTGACTCAGCCCTCTGGCCTAATCTCACACAATCTGTATGTGAAATAAAAACAAAACAAACCCCTTCTAGGGGACAAGTCCAACTGAACCTATCTCAAAGCCCTCAATAAGGTCTGTTGATCTGCAGCTTTATCTTTTGAGCTTGCTCCTCAATCTGTCCAGCAAGACCTTTTTTTGTTCATGGGATGGCAGAAGGAGGAGGCTTCATTGAGTAGCTGCTGCTAAGCTCTGTAATCTACTTCCATGAGTGTAATGTTTAGTGTACATCCCCTTAATTATGTAGTAATAGAACTATTTTACAAGAATTAAATTTATATGGCACTTGCAGCTCTTGGTTTCTGACCAGCTAACAAACTAGAACTGAAGAAAATGGCAACAATCTCAAATTCCATCCTTGAAATTGCATACGGATGTAACCTTCAAACCTCACCCCAGCATTAAACAAATATCTTCCCCATCAGCAAACCAAAGGAGGAAGCATGTTTACTGCCAATAATGAGTTCTATTCAAAAACATTTCTTCAGTTTCAAGGGAAAAAACATTCTGAAAGGGCCTACTTAGACAATCAGAAGTCCCCCAGTAATATTTAATGTCAAAATTCAGTTCCTGGCTAATAATCAAGCAGTATTCATCCCAGACTATTGTGGGTGGAGGTTTTTGAATAGTTGTGTAGCCACATTCCTTAATAGCCTTTTTTCTAAGACTAGCTTGCAAGAGTAGCTTCAAATAGAGGATACTCAGTGACCTGGCTAATACGTCACAAAGATTTGAGTTGTCACAGCAAGGTTCATGTCTGGAAGAACATGATGCAACTCTCAAATGTTTGAGATTGAAACGGTGGTGCTCAGCCACTGCTGAACACAACCTTTGTTTTGGCCGCCTGCTGAGCATAGTTTTCTAAATTACAGATCTTTTAAAGAATAGTTTTGTTTCTGAAGAGTGAGTTTGGGCCTTCCTGCTGTTAATTACTTGGTTAGTACATGTGCCTAGACTGGTGCATGTAGTAGAAGTGTATGTGTCTGATACGTGACCCCTGCTGGCTCATTAGGACAATATCCCATTCCCAGTTGAGATGCAGTGCTGTGCGAGCCGCGCTGGCACGTTCGGTCGGAAGATTTTTTACCCTAGTGCCAACACACTCGGTGGGTTGGCAAGGTCGCCCCCTGTAGTTGGCGCCGCTATAGGTGCCAGACTATCTAATACCCCTTTGGCGTCGACCCAGCCACCCTTCATTTCCTTCTTACCGCCCGTGTTCCGGTGGTCGCTCGAACAGTCTGGAGCGCAGCCTAAGCCTGACCTCCGCTTCCTAGCTACTCGTAGTTCTTGTGTACCCGTACTCAAGTAAAACTCTAGATTATCAATCCTTGTATACGAACGTCAGCCAATTGTTCCTCCTTACATAGTTCAGTGATTACAACCGGTACTTACGGGGTGTACACGGAGTAGCCCCTTTCCTGCCCAACCGGTGCCGTGACGCCCATCGCCCACATGCGCACTCAGCCGGTTCTTAAGTCCGATTGCCTGCGGGTCCATCTGTCTTTTACACCCACTCCGCTGGGCCAGTTAGCCCTACAGGAAATCCACAACGAGGCCTCCTGTTGCTACTCTGGATGCCTCGGTTGCGGATTGCCAAGTCAAAACTCCTGAAAGTGCCCCCGATTTTGCACGCGTATCCTTTAAAGAGGCGATCAACAACCTATGCGGAGCGGCACTTCCATTTCCCTCCACCTTCTGCAAAGCCTGGCGGGCTACTCAGGCGCGAGACAGAAGCGCTTCCATACGTCACCCTGGATCCCCGCTATGCGACCACCGGCATGCTCTGATAAAAAAAGTTGCCGCGCACAGAAGCGACTGGGCACCGCTACCAGTAAAGCTCCATCTGATGCACGTTGAGGAACTGCGGCCTACGCTACTCCCCTTAACGGCAGTGGCGACAGGCTCCCCGCACGCGCCGTGGGTTGACGCTCCTGCTCCCCAGCTGCTTCTGTGGCCAATGGGCACCGGCAGCCAGAGATATCCGATACATTCACAGTTGCGATTACGGCCCCGGCACTAACCTGCCAGAGGACACTGAGGACGCCGGCACCCTTGATTCCGGTCCCGCAGTGAGGCCGTCGATATCTGCCAGTGCCTGGATCCGCCTCCCCCGGCATGCGCCGTGGTTGAGCTTCCCATGCTTTCATGCTGTTTCTTTCCGTGCCAACTGACACCTCTAGTCCAGTAAGAGGCTACCATCTGATGTCGGATTGTTCCTGGTCGTCTGTAAGATCTTCGGTGTTCGCGTCACTCGCGGCTCAAACCCAAGTAAAAGGATTGGTCTATAACACCGTACTGATTCACCGAGTTAAAGCCCACACAAGGGCCCTCTGTCGATTCAATCTCCGTGTGCACTGACTGCTCCTGGCTGCCCACTGTGGTTGAGCTTCATCTGCCTCTATCTGCTCGCCATTCCGTGGGGCCCAACGGCACCGCCAGCCACAGAGGGCTCATCTATCACGGCGATCCCCAGTCACATTAACACCTCACAAAGCATGTGTCACCTGACAGATCGCCGGCACCGTTGATCCCGGTCCCACAAGGGGCCGTCGAATCAGTTGCCAATGGCTGCTCAACGCAACGCAGCACGACTGTTGTCGAAGCTCCCCTCTGCTCCGGCTACTGCTCCCATGCCAATCTGCACCACGGACAGAGAAGCTTGGTCTAAGCCGGATTCGCCGGCACCGACGATGCCCGCCACACACTGGCGTGGTCAAGCTGCCCTCAGTCCAATACCTTTATCCACGTTGGACAGTGATGTCAGATACTCCGAGTGCCTGACAGCTCCCGGTACGCACGACTTACTACGAATGCGTCGATGTACAGCTTAATTAACTGATATCTCAGCTAAACCTATTCGCTGCAGAACAACCCACATCTAAATTGAAGAAGAATCTCCAAGAGGCCTCCACACCGCGAGGCGTTTCATTGCCATGAAGAGTAGAGATGCTGCCTGATCCCCGGCGCCGCCGGTGCGTAATAGTCTCCGCTTGACTAAGCCTCCTGGATGCGTCAGCGTCTCCCATCTTCTCGGCACCGGATTCACACTCGTCCGACACACCGAGATCAGGTGTTCCCGTTTTCACCGCACCCTGATAATATCCTCCATCGCCCAACCGTTCTGGGCTCCCATCACCGCTACAGCGCTGTGACTGCCGTACCGCTCCCGTCCTCGAGGTTCAGTCGACCTTACCAGGCACTGCCTGATTAGGTGAGGAGGTCTGGAATTCATCGTTTTCCAGGTACCTAGGTGCCCTTCTGGTACGGAATCCAATGGTGCCAAGAGTTGTGGCAAAGCGTACTTGCGTAAAGTAGCCAAGACTCTGACCATGATTTTTCAGCACCTCCATGGCCTTCCCAGCGATCCAGCGTCAACCTGTCTGTGCCAACCATCTCTCTGCTGGACTATCCTCTTCATGCTCAAGACACTCGCAATGAATCTTTGGAGATATGCCCATTCATAATACACCCTTAATAGGGTCCTCATTCTCAGGACCTCCCGCATATAAGTGATGGATAGCCACTCATATTGTGGACCTCCAGGTGCAGGAGTCCTGGAGCGAACGGAACCGGGTAGTGACTGTTTCTATGCGGCGGTATGCACCCACTGAGGACACACAATTATCCATGGTTTATTCAGGACCAGTTCCCGTGTACACATTAGATCATATACTCTCGTGAGCATGTTCGAAAACGTGCTGTGCTTGCCGTCCTCTCCTGCTCACTGGTCATCCAGTTGGTTAGAACAGTGATATGGGAAACCTGGCTCTAAGCCCGCGGACCACGCCCGGAAATTGTCAGTGTTGGGACCTAACGTCTGAGTGTACCGCACTCACTCCGTCAAGAGAATGGCGCTGTATCTTCTGTGCAAGCGCTTTTCTAAGCCCTGCGTAGCAATCATGAGCCCTGCTTCACACATTCCCTATATCCGTACCACCAGATGGCGATGGATAAATTTAATGGAGCTTCTCCATCAAGGACTCCGCCAAGAGCTCACTGCCCGGCCTTGAAGGAAGAGAAGACACGGTGCCGCAGAGCTTCCCTCCAGGCCTTGTTACTTAAGGAGCATCCTGCTAAGGCATTCAGGTTTGCAACCTCTTTGCGGTGAACTCAACCCCAGACCTGGGAAATCCCTGAAAATGGACAACAGGTCCTCATCGGATCTCTCTCGGCGGTGCATACGCCAACGTCACTACATGCCAGGCCCTATCCGGTTCCCCAGCCACATCTCACCACACTCTCTGTGTCCCTCGCTCACAGATAGGGCTTTGGCAGGACCGGACGCTGGCTTGAACGTTTGGTCGCAGATGACCGTCAGGACCCCCGAGAGGCGCAAAGAAATCGAGGTCCCCTCAGCAATCGCTACGGGGACCAAAGACAATCTTTGCGAAGATTGCACTCGAAGGGTGTAAGCGTACGCGCATTACGAGGCCTGATCCCACTCCTCCGTTCAGGTTCTTTGGCGTGGTCCCAGTTAATTTTCATTCGTCTGTCTTCTACACAATAGGGTGAAGCATGGGGGCCCACCTTACCACTTTGTATCCAACCCTGTCCCTCTTCAGAGCTCCCTCTCGGGCGCCAATTCCTCTTCAAGGGTGCAGCGTGATGGACGGATGGGCAAAGGGTGTTGACTTCCCTTAATTCCCTAACCCCAACCCGCTTACGACGGTCTCAAGACCTGTCCTAGACCCCACCAAGGAATTCAACCAGCTTTAATGTAAGGTTGAAAGTTCCGCCTATGGCTATTCCCTGGGAAACCATTTCCTGTCCATGGATCCTGAAGTCTGGTATGCCTCCTCGCTATGAAGGAACGCGTACTTTCACAATGCCATCTTGCCCTCTGCACGCGGAGATACCTCCACTTTCTAGCCAACCGTCGGAGTACTTCGCGGTTTACGTGTCTCTTGCTGTTGGGCCATTTTCAACAGCCCACCATCAGGCATTTCCCAAGTGCCGATTGGCCATAGGCGCCTTCCATATGCTCAGCCGATGGCGTCGTTGTGTTCCGTATCTGGACGATTGGCCCATCTGGAGACTCCCAAGAGCAACAAAAGTCGAGCTCTCGGTGTGCAGGCTATCGTTCGCGGGACCTTAATTCACATGTCTATGGTCTTGATGCCTGCACTACTTGGAGACTGTATCTCTCTGGTCCATCATGGGGTAGGGTACTTTCAAGCGAGCTATCCTGGACTCCGATTAGCGACCCGGTCCTCTGAACCTTAAACCACAAAACCGCCGTTTCAGGCAATTGGCACTGTATATCCGAAGTCTGCAAACGGTTCCACCCGGACTGAGGGGCCCTATGGTCACGAATAGTTCAACCTATTTCTACCACTCGCGCAGCTTACGCAACCCCTAGTAACAAAAACACCCAAGAGTGGGAGCAATAACACCGACCCTACCATCAGAATGTGCGGTCAGGTATTTGCTCCCGCTTCTATCCGCGTGACGGACACCATCGTCTCGCCGTGCGTGTCCAGGGATTCCAGCACCGCCAGCTGCAGGGCCGTGGCGACTGTACAAAGTATTAACGGCCAGCCACACATGGCCATAGTGGCTCCTATGAAGAAATCCTGGAGGAAGCATGGCGCTCTCCTTCCTCAATTTATATCAAGAATGGTTCCATCCATCTCTTGGCACTTTTGCATAGGCCACCTATCACTCAAAAATATAAAACTAAAAAGAACAAAACGATCATGTTTAATTTTGTTGTTGTTTGTTTTTGTGATATATTTCTGGTCTATCGCGGTCGCCCAGGGCTCATTTCGGATGCCTGTTGACCTTCAATGCGCAGTCCATTCCTGTGACGTTCTTGTGAGTTTGTCTCTCTCTGTCCCATGTGCTGTCATTAATTTGCGGCGGGCAGTTGGAGTTTTTTTCCACCACATATTGGACGCGGTTGTTTCGTCTTTATCCGCTTGTATATGATCGAAAATTAAGGATATCCGATTACATGTCCATCTGTGTGTTCCGTTGTCTTCTCTTACCAGATGGTCTCTCTCCCGTTGCGGAGCCTGATCTCGTATCTGCCTGTTTCTCATACCCATAGAAGTGTATCTCACGATCGGTCCCTGTGTTTCATTTGGGATCCTGCCTCAAACTGGTTCAGCAGGTGCTATCATGTGTTGCGGGCCATGCTTCATGTGTCCGACTCCAGTGCTCTGTTGTCCAGACCATGGAGTGGTTCTCGCACGATGTCGGTGGTTCTGTGTCTCTGTCCATTAGTCAACGCCAATATTACCCTGCACTCTCGACTCCTCGACGCGCTCATGACTCGTCAGAGCATCGGCAGTATCTTTCGTCCGAGCCCTGGTATCCTGCGTCTCGTTTCACGTCAGGGCTGTGTGGCTGTCTGCGGTGTGACTTAGTCAGGGTAGCAGGAAGCTTTTCCACCTGGTCAACGTACCTTGCCTGGCGAAGCGTTTCTTCTACATGTGTGATAGATGCTTTATACTTAGCTTTCCTGCTGATGTGTGCTCGTAATTCCGCTCTATTGTGGTATACCTCTGTCTGTCCTATCGTAGTCTAGCTAGCTATGCTCGTGTGTTGGTGTCATCGTCTGAGGGTACATCGTTGGCAGCATCTTATCCTTTCTCCTAGGCTGCGTGTGATCGTGTCTGTGTTCTCACTCTCGTGATGTTTCGAGTGTGGTTCCTCGAAGGTGCTTGGGAGCACTTATCACTCCTTAGACACCGCCCAGCCCGCAACTAGGGGACGCTCTCACATGTTTTAATCCGACTTATGTGTCTCCCCCATTCGTGAGCTTTAGCATCCTGCTTGCTGCGGACCTGTCTTGAGACAGCTCCTCGTCGCCATTACATCCTAGCTCTAGTGACGATGCTTCTCTCTGAGCTCTATGTCTCTTTTCTCGGTGTGGTTCCCACCATGCGACTCTTTTTCAATAACTGAGTTGTCAGTTTACGTCTCTCATCTTCGTCTTCTCTCCAGTGGTTGTTTCTGCCCTTTTCCTGTTTTTCCATCACTCGTAACGTCTGTTGTGGTACAACTGGTTGCTCTCTGCTGATTGTCTTACAGCTCTCGTCAGTTATGTGATTATGGATCATATTACATTCGTACTCATCGCCTCAAGTTGTGTGTTCGCTGGTATGCATGATGCGCTGTAGGAAATGGCCTATCCTTGTTTTTGCTTCTCAGAGGATTCTCTATTCTTTTGTGGTGATAACTGTCATCCGCCACGTTATAGTTTGGCTTCACTTGCCCCAAGTCCAGATTCACTATTGCCTTCGTTACCAGGGCTAGATCTTCGTGTTGTCCGCCTGCTTGACTCGTGTTCTCCTACCCATTGAGATCTCTCGCCGCAGCTCCATAGGTCCTTGTTCCATACCTTTGCATCGCATTATGCTCTGGTTTACAGTTCAAGGGGATGCTGCAAGCCTGCTGGCTCAGCGCTTTTGCATTTTGGCAGTATCTCACTCCGACCCCACCGCCTAATAAGGCTTGGGAACACCTAAACTGGAATGGATATGAGCAATCACTCGAAGAAGAAAAGACTGGTTCCTCACCTTTAACTGTTGTTCTGTCGAGTTGAGTTGCCTCATATTCCATTCCACACCCGCCTACCTTCGTCCCATTCCCACTGTCGGGGTAAGCCGCGTGCTAACGAAGCAACTGATAGGGCAGTTGCTGGTTGCAGGGTATTTAATACTCCCAGGCCACCATACGCGTGGCGATCCACTCCAGTGGGTGCCCTGTCCGACCCACGAGTGTTTGCTAGGGTGAAAATCTTCCGACGAACGTGCACGCGGCGCGCGCACACCTAACTGGAATGGATATGAGCAACACATCTCGAAGAACAACAGTTACAAAGGTGAGTAACCGTCTTTTATGACTTGTGGAGTGTCAGTTCTTGAGCTCTGCACTTCAACATATAAATACCAAGTGTGTTTAGCTTTCCACTATTGACACAGCTTCTCTTCTGTGGACTTTGTCCCTACCCCATGCAATACTGTGGTGCCAAGTTCTCTCCTATTGTGGAGCTTGGTGGCGCAGGCATCTAATAATAGCGCTTTTATGTGAAACTTTTCAGTTTCACGACTCTGAATAAATATTAAGAACCTTTTTCCTTTTTGCTAGTTAGGTAAAGAGAACGCTTTCTTTAGCTTATGATGATTCTACATTTAAGATCTCCAGTTATGTCCTCTTCAAAGTCAAGATGTGAACTGTTTCCTGTTATAGCTATGCATTGTACAGTGTAAAGAACTGCTATTCATTCTTCAGTGTCTTCCTCTCTCGTGTTCCAGTTTTCCTTCTAGTGCAGCTAACCTGTCTAATGTATTAATCATTTTCACGGATATTCTTGATCTTACTGTCTCATCCAGTTGCACATTTTGCTCATTCAGTCTACAGCATGCTCCTGTGGAAAAATAACATATTTTGTTTAACACTGAGGCATAGTGAGTCCAGTCTGAAACACTATCTTCAAAGCAACCTACCTTTGATCTACATTGCCCTGTAGAGTCCTGGCTAGAAGGTGTGGAAGGCAGAGTTCTCTCTCTGGTACCCAGTCCCTAACCCGCAATCTGTGGCTCTGCATACAGAGGAGGGGATAAGGTATTGTCATTCTCATCCACGGTATGAGGAATCCACACACTGCTGACTAAGTTTAGTGGGAGCTTTCACAGGAGTAGGACTCCTGCTTGTAGGGAATTGTGTTGACCAAGTGATGGTGTGACACAGTGGGTAGGGGAAGCAGGCATGGAGTTTCTGCTGAGATAACTGATGCATCCATGGAGTGCCATGTGTGTGGGCGTGGAGGACATCAATTATATATACCGTATATACTCGTTCATAAGCTGAATTTTTTTAGTAAAAAAGGGAAGCACCAGAGAAGGGGGTTGGCTTTTGAACGGGTATAGAGAGGGAGAGGTGGGACACAGTCCCTCCCTGCAACAGAGGGAGCCAGGAGAGGCAGGCAGCAGAGCCAGAAGGGACAAGGCGGGGCCAGAGTCTCTCCACTTCTGGCCACGCTGCTTTCCCCCAGCCTCCGAAGCAGCTGCGGCTCTGGGGCTGGCAAGCTGCTGCTGTGCCTCTCGGCCCCGCCCCCAGAGCAGGCTGTGGCTGAGCCTGCCGGAGCACTCTGCAGCCGTGCTGCCCGATCTGGCCTGTTGGAGCAGCTCCAGCCAGGCCAGAAACATCCTTCCCTGGCCCTCCCCAGATAGGGTGGGATGGGGAGAGTGTGAGGGTCCCGGGCTGGGGTGGGGTCACGTGGGGGGTGGTCACAGGAGTTAATCTCCTGACTCCCAGCTTCTCCTCCCCCCCCCAAAAAAATTTCCCCACCAGTTGCTGTCTCAGCCCATCAGGGTAAGCAGCTGGTATGCCAGAACACTTTGTTTACTTAGGTTTACCTGTGTGCCTGTGGATGCTCAAGGTAAGCCGCTGATGGGCCGGGATGGTTTGTTTACCTTGATGGCCCAGGATCCAATGTTTGCTGACTCTGTTATAAAAATTTTCCATTTTTATTTATCCATCTTGTGGGGGGCGCTTTATAAACGAACTGTCTTAGAATGAGTATTATATGGGGTGTGTGTGTGTTTATCATCTATATCTGTTGGGGAGGGGAGCAGGATTTTTTAGTCCCCTGTCTTAATTTAGTTTGCATTAGCTAAACACCTACAAAAACTTCCATCACTTGTAGACTTTATGCCAGAAAGACCATCAGATCATGTGATTCAATGAGGTATGACTTCTCCATGGAGTCCAGAGTCTTCCATAGGATAATCAAATTGTCTAGCATTTTCCATAGTTTTACAACAAGCTACGTAAAAAGCACTTAGCAATCAATACAACCTAAATGTCATACAGACAATGACTTGTTTATTGCTCTACAATACTGAAATGTAAGTATCATAATATTTCTTCTAAATTGATTTTTATATGTTGTAAAAATGAGAGAGTCAGCATTTTTCAGTAAGTGTTCTGAGACATCTTTTTTTGATTTAGGTTCGATTTGTAAGCACGTAGTTTAAAAGAGAAACTTGGGTATGCAAGACATAAGAGACTCCTGCAAGGACAGTATCTGGAAAGGTTGAGAGTCACTGATCTAGTCTGACCATCTCTATATGTCTCAGGTCACAGAAATCACCGACCCACTAATAGGCCCTATAACCTCCTGTTGAGTTGCTTAGTCCTTTAAATTGATATAAATCTTCAGATTACAAGAATCCACTCTTTACTTAGTTCAAAGCAATGAGTGTATCCTACCCCTACTGTACAGAAGTGAAAAACCCATTATCTCTACTTATCTGACGGTGGAGTTCCCTTCTAATCCCCAGTGTGGCTGTATAGTTAGAATCTCTGAGCATGTGGGCAAGTCACCACCATGCCCCTGATGAAAAAATTCACTTAAGTAACTCAGCCCTCCTTCATCTAGTTCCTGTTTTCCACAGGTGCTGAGATATTTCTACAAGCAGTCCATGGTGGCAATATTACCATTGTAGGCAATGTCTTCAATCATACCACCCCTCCATAACGTCTCAAGTGGGTCTTAAAATGAGTTGTGGGGAGGTAAAAAAAAACCTTCCTTTCCTTTGAAAGCTGTCCAGAACTTCACTCCTCTGATTATAGAAAACCTTCTCTAATTTGACGCCTAACTTATGATGCCAGTTTATATCTATTTCTTCTTGTGCCAATATGGCTTTGACGTGTAACAAACTTTTTTACCCTCTCCTTTTGGGCACGCAGTCAATGAACTACACTGTGGAAAGAAATAATATCCTTGTTGAACTGAAAGGCCAAGAGCAATAGTTGTTTTAAAATACTTAGGTCAAGCCTCAGCTGTTTAATAACTTAAATGGTGATGTCTATGCATGTTAGCTGAATATTGGCCTATAAATTTTGAAGGGTTTTGAGAGTAGAAACATAAGTAAATAGGTTATGATATTTTAAAAATACATCTCTTGTTTTAATAGGGGCATAGGCTAACAATTTTTCAAGTGGGCTTCTTTAATTGGTTTTCAGAGTTCCTTCCTTTCATATCTGTGTCCTGTTCACTTCAGAACTTTTGTTGGTTTTATGGTAATGATAGCTAGTCTTGCTCTTCACTTGGGGCGGGGGGGGGGAATCATCATCAGTATTGCACTTTGGATGAGACAATTGCATTAGATTATTTCAGAAAGATGCATTTAATAATCTGATGCCCTACAGCTGCATCCTGTGCTGCCCTTTGGAGACAAGAGTTAAGAGATTATCTTGGGGACCTTTTTTGTAAGGTTGCTGCTCATATGCTATTGTAGATAGGGCACTATCAGATGGCCAACCTGTTCCTTTTTGTAACAAGAGTAGGACTCACCACTGTGGAACCTCCTGCTGGTTGATCTGGGAATTAGCTCAGTCTTTTTGCAGGGCAGCATCATCCTGTGGTGTCTCGCCTGCCGTCACTTCTGCTTCAGACCCACGTCATGTCAAGGATTGCAGCATCCTCTTCAGGACACAGCCCTCTGGCCATGCCCCATTCTGTTCTCACCCCTCCCCTCCCCCCGGGGGAGCAGCAGTCATCTGTCCAGCCATTTGCCTCTGTGGCTGACTGCAGCCCAAGGTTCTAGCCACTTGTCTCAGTGGCAAACTGCAGCCCTTCACTGGTCACTCCCCTCAGTTGCAAGTGGGGGCGGAGGAAGACCTAGGCCCCCCTACTGCCCCAGTTCCCGACCCAGGGACCTTCTAGGCGGCAGCCACATGCTGCATCTCCTTCAACCCCCACCGTCCGTTTCCCTAGGCCACTTCCCCATAGCCCTAGCACCTTCTCTGCCCTTGTATCCAGGCTTCAGTCTTTCAGCCAGTCAGGCTGGAACACCCTCTTGCTCCCCTGACCTGGCTCATCACTGCTCTGTCCAGGGTTCTAGCGGTTCCCTCAGCCCTTCAAGGATCCAGTTCTTTCTCCCTGGGCTCCCAAGAGGGAACTGACTCCTTTGCCTCCAGCTTTCTTTATATATGAGTCTGCTCTGCCCTGATTGGCTGTCTGCTGCGTAGCCTCCCCAGGGCTGCTTTTAACTGTTTCTCCACCAGTGTGAGGCAAATGCTCCCTCACACTCCTCTTCAGCCTACAGACTTGATCAGCCCTAATGATGCAGCCCAATTTCTCTTCTCTGTAACAAGGCTTGTCAGAGGGATATGTTATGCTTTTAATACTTCGGGAACAAACAAAAAACACTGTTAATGTAGAGTTCTAAGACACCAGATCTTGTCACTATCACCTGTAGGCAGTGTGAGACGTGGGTGAGGTAATATCTTTTATTGGACCACCTGCTGTTGGTGACAGACACAAGCTTTCGAGCTACATAGAGCTCTTCAGGTCTGAGAAAGGTACTCAGAGCATTACCACCCAGTATAAGATTGAACAAAATGAAACGATCTGTTCAATAGATACCACTCTCACTTTGTCCTAATATCTTGGAACTGACGTGGCTACAACACACTGCATCAGGAGTTGTGTACTTCTATCTCCAGATTTCCTCTGCATTTCTTGATTGCCTGTTACTCCCTCACCCCCACTGCCCTTGCATTTTTTGGCTCTTGGGTAGTAGTGTGGTTGCTAGAGTCTGGTTGACCATAATAGCAGATTTTATGTTGCTTTCATCTTCACAAGAGAAAAGCATCATTGTATTGGGAGAAGAAACAGAAGGGGAAGCTGATAGGGCTAACCAGTGAAACCACCCACCCTAAAATTAGTAGTAATGATGAGCAAGTCACTTTCATTATAGTGTATTCTCCTTTTCTCCATTTTTTTTTAAACTTCCCTGCTCATGGAGTTGCCAGTTTCCTTCCTGATGCTATACTGTAGAAAGGTTCAGATTCAGACTGAGCAAACCACCTTGATATTTACTTCATTTGCATGTTTCTGCACTTAGTAACATAGGAGTTGCCACACTGGATCGGCCCTGGGGTCCATCAAGTCCACTCCAGTATCCTGTTTCTGACACTGGCCATTACTAGAGGCTCCATAGGAAGGTGTAAGAACCCTGCAGTAGGCAGAGGTAGGATAATCTGTTCCCACATTAGGCCTCAGACTTATCTCTATAGGTAGAGACTTCTGTAAGCCTGGATGCAGTAGGTTTAATATCCCTCCCAAAATTTTTGGCATCATTAATTATAACTCTGGACATTCTTACCCATATAAATGTCCAGTTCTATTTTGAATCTTGCTAATTTCTTGGCCACGATGAATTCCACAGTCACTTTTGCACAGAATGTCAATTAATTTCCTTTCATCATTTTTGAGCTTGCCACCTTTTAATTTCACTGACTTCCTGTGTTGTGGGGTTCAACAGAAATTTAACATGATTTGCTTAGACAAGTTGGTAGCATGGAAGTACAAGAACTCTCTTTAGTGAATCTGCCATTGTGAGATATCCAGTGTACACGGTTTGGTTAAGCATGAAATGTTTGGTTGCCTATCTAAAGTTTGAGGCCTGCACATGAGTAATGGAGCCTCTTTGCCTGTGCTTGTCCCTCACGTTGTCTATTTGTTTAAACTCTACCAAACCTGTTTATCAACGCAGCAGCCAGGGTATTAGTGCTCATTAGCACAGCTGTTTCCCAGCACGCCTGTGTTGACTTTCTGCTCCTAAAAATCACCAGTGTCACTAAGTTTGCTTATTTCTTCTTCCACTTCTAGTTAAAGTTCCAGATTATTTGCATTTAAGAAAATTCAGTGGATTGTAATGACATACGGGAAATTCAAATTTATAGGCAGATGCACTTTTGTTCTGAGCTAAAATCATTGTTTTCATTCCTGTAAATGTGTGTGTGTTTGTTTTTAAAAAGATTCTGGAGTAAAATATTTTGTCAACTTTTTCATTTATTTTTATGCTTTTATTTGGACAAAGTGAGAGAAACAAAAATGTAAAGATTAAAATTTGTTTAGCTTTTTTTTAAGAAGACTTTTGAACCTGTTTGTGCTCTTCACGCATTACTATAGCAAATAAATATGCAAAATGGAAAGCACATTGAGCAGGGTTATGAGGATTAGAGCACAAGGTAGTTCTTTTAAAACCCTGAAGGGTGGAGACACTATAGGTGGAGTTTAGTGTTTTTTAAACTCCTCTTTCACCCACAGGCATTTCTTTGTAGCTGTCTTTGATATGAATCATCATTATACATAGAAGGTATTCAAAGAGCTGCTTAGTTATGTTAAAGCCTTGCTAAATGCCTGGAAACATAAGCTGAGGTGTATGTCTGCTTGTAAAATAGATTTGGGATTTATGTTAATACTGCTAGCTTTTACTCCTATCGGATATGGTACATTGCTGGTTCTGACTGTGAGCAAGAAATAAGGTAAGGACAAAAGTCGGAAATATTTTTCTCCTGAATGTAAGTGTATCTTTATTCGAGAGACAAGGTGAGTGAGGTAATATCTTGGATCATCTTCTGTTGGTGAGAGAGAGAAGCTTTCGCGCTTACACAGAGCTCTTCTTCAGGTTCTTTATTCGAGCGCAGTCAGTAGGAGCCTCATGCTTTGTTTTCGGAGTGATATCTGAGACTTATATAACAGGGAGAAAACAGTGTGCCTTATTTCTTATCTGAAAGGATCCAGAATGTGCTTGGTGTGATATAAACACACAGGGAGACACAATCTGTACCCTGAAGAGTTTATACTCTAAACAGAAAAGACAAAGTGCAATAGACAAAATATAAGCAAAATGTTTGAGGTGATATTTCCTAAGCATTAGGTGCAACTAATCCTTGTGCTTTTTTGCATCTTCCTACAGTACAGCCAAGCAAAAGAAATGCTTATAGCGAGAAAACATAATTTTAATAGGCATCCTGTCGCAACAAGGCTTCTTTTTTTAACTGTCTTGTGACTGCTGCTATTTACTTTTTCTGGTAAGTTTTTTATGTTGCTCTTAAAAATTGTGTTGATGTTTAGAAGTTCACCAGTATTAACTTGAAAATGGTATGGTGTTGTTTAGTTCCCTTACAGCTTTTACATTTAAAAATCTCCTAACAAAACATAGAGCTCTGTCTTTTGCAAATATTGACCAGTCATTCTGGACTACACAAAAAACAGAGGCTTTACTGTAACTTTAAATGTGTTTAGGTGAGCTTGCAAAACAAAGCACTTCCCCCCACACCCAGACGTAACCATCTCTTATCTGCCATGATTGTATCACCATGCACAGCCAGATACTATTTTGGAGGGAATCACTGAAAATTCTTCAGAGCACTTAAATATTGAACTGATTGTTAGTTTATAAAAATGAATGTGGAGTGTATTGTTGCCTCCCTCATGGCTTATCTCTGTAAGAGAAATGTAAGTTAGTTGCTTGTGCCAGGTTTTGTGCATAATTGTCAACATTTTAAAGTGCTCTAGGGCAGCATTTCCCAAGCTCTTCAAAGCTGGGCCCCCTCTTCAGGAAAATAACTTCAGTTGTGCTCTCTTCTGTTGGAAAAAGTGGATAGAGTTCAGAGAGGAGCCACGAGAATAATTAAAGGATTAGAAAACCTGCCTTACAGTAATCCACTCAAGTAGAAGTTTAAGGAGTCACTTTATTCCAGCCTGTAAGTACTCACATGGGCTCTGTGATCTAGCAGGTAAAGGTATAGCAGATGATCCAATGGCTGAAAATTGAAGCTAAACAAATTCAGGCTGGAAATAAGGTGTAAATTTTTAACAGTGAGAATAATCATCCATTGGAATAATTTTACCAAGGGTCATGGTGAATTCATCATACTGTTCATTTTAAAATAGAGATGTTTTTCTAAAAGATCTGCTCTAGAAATTATTCTGGGGAAGTTCTTGGCCTGTGTTATATAGGACGACAGACTACATGATCACAAGGGTCCCTTCCGGCTGTGGAATCTATGAATCCTACCATGTCAGCAGAGCAGCATGAAGGAAACTTGTGCTGCTACTTTGCTCCAGTTTCAGCTGGTTCTTTGCATCCCCCAGTGGGCATGATGCCCTGTGATCTGGAAAATGATGCTGTAATTCTCTGCAGTTCTCAATCTGAACTAACTAGAGCCTGAGAATCGCTTTGTCTGTAGCTTCTGGAAGATTTTATATGCATTCTGTTGAATGTGAGCACTTGTGCTAGCACTTTACAAACATTGTCTAGAGAGCCTGATATCCCAGTGAAGGTAAATACTAACCCTTTTTACAAAGGAAGGAAACAAACACAGGAAGGTTATGTGACTTGACTAAGGCTCAAGGAGTCTGTCAATGCCGTGGTCAGAATGCAGGACTTTCTTGCACTATACCACACTGACTCTCTTGCACTTTAAGTTTGGCTACAAAGGGAAGAGGGTATCAGAGGGGTAGCCGTGTTAGTCTGGATCTATAAAAGCAGATGAAGTGAGTATTCACCCATATCTGACGAAGTGAGTATTCACCCACGAACCTCATGCTCCAAAACGTCTGTTAGTCTATAAGGTGCCATAGGATTCTTCGCTGCTTTTAAAGGGAAGATGGATATGAGCAGCTGGCTCAGTTGTGGACAATCACCTGGCTGGAGCTTCTAGCAACAGAAGTTGTGTAAGCAGCTTGAGTGGTGTTGGTGTCCCTTTCTTCCACAAATGGACGTGTGCATGCCAGTTTATCAATAGACTGGCCACGCATCTCAAGTCTCAGAGGCCAATCTGTGAGGTAGAAATATTATTTTTTAATGAGCAGAAGTATGTTTGATCCCTGAAATCAGAGGACAAGGAGTCACAGCTGAGGGCTTTGTGGGTCCCAAAGATCAACTCTAGAAAAAGTCACTAGAAGTCAAATTCTGCTAAGCATGTTCATAATCAGCTGTGTAATATTACCATTCACTTTTATATTACCCGGGGATTTGCAGAGAGGGATGTGTGCATGTCTGTGCAAGGGAGTGAGAGAGACCTTCAGAATCCCCTTTGTTCAAGAAAAATGTCAGAAGAGGCTAAATCAGAGCAGCAACCAGATTATATCCCCCAGCACGTTGTTCTCTCAGTAGTCAGAATCACATGTGCTGTGATATTCACTGGAGAGGCTTGGGTATCACAAAGGAATGTCTGCCGTTTTGCTTTTAATAGCAGTGCAGTCATGCTCAAGACCTCAGTTTTCTTTGAAATAGTAGTACTGTTTTTGAAACATGACATTTCCTTTCATAAGAGGGGCCTGGCATGTAAGTACTTGGATCACAAGTTATACTAAACTTTATTTTGGGGGTAGGTGGCTGTAGTGTTTTAATGAACTGAAAAAAGCCGTTGTGGGGACATAAGTCTTACTGTTCTCTCATGTGCCTGCACACTCCTCCTCTTCCATTTGTTATAAATGGAGTACGATAACATGAGGTTGATACTATATAAACTGTTTCATGACAAATATAATAACTCCATTGCCTATCCCCGTATGTTAGCTATCATGAATAGAGTCCCAGCAATCATCATGAGATTTTAAATAAATTGTTGGGGGTTCTGTTTTTTTCCCCCCTTCTGGCTTCTGAGCCTTTTTGGGTACGCCTTGATGGCTGGTGGGAGTGAATCTCACAGCCTGTGTTGACAGATCCAGGCTAGTTCCCCTTTACCCCCCTAAGAATTTTATTGTAACACAGAACAAACAGAATGTTCTTGCATTTAGAAGAATGTATTTGGTCTCTTGGTGGTGAAACTTGGTTTGTGCTGATGATGCAGAACTCTGTGTGGCAGAGAGAACTTTGATTTTTGAACCATGGCATTGCTTGACTGCAGGTCTATGGCATTTGCTAGCAGCAATCGCCTCAGTCTTCATGATCTGAATAGGGTGAACACGGGCATGGTGGCGGGCACCCATACCACGGTAGCACTGGGTAACAGCACCAGCAGTTGTCAAGTCTCTTTATTCCCTGTACATGTTGTGGGTTACACTACGAGAATCATAGTGTAGCCAGATACCAAAGTTTTTCACCCGCAAAGGGGACTTTTCAAATATCTGTTCACAGTACACAATTTCCCCAGAAGACTACTACTTCTTCAGCTGAGACAGAGTACCAGAAATGGGACTTGGCAACAACATGATTAGGAGCAAAGATATATGCATCCAACAGAGGGGTGGTGTTGGACATTTAGGAGTAGAAGGGCATCGCCCAACAACTTTGTACACCCTCAGGGTGCCCGACGCTTCCATAGTGCTGCCTCGCTCGCTGCCACCCAGAAAAGGAAGGGACGTCTGTGCTCCAGCTAGCATGCTAACAGCTGTTGTAGATGTTTCTTTGACATTCAGGCTTGTCCCTCCCTAATCGTCAGAGCCTGGGTGTCTACATTGCTATTTTTAGTATGCTAGCACGAGTGTGTCAACCCAGGCTGTGCTACAGTGCTCCCAGCACCTGTGTAGACGTACTCTCAGGGGTTCATAATTTTCCACTTTCCTCCACAGGAAATGAAAACTGACATTCTCCTCAGATTGTATAGCTTCAAGAGCTGGGGCTTTAAGACAAAATGCCAAATATCGTGAGAGCTGACAAAACTGTAATAAAAAGAAAATAACTGAGTATGTTCTGGAGCTTCTTGAGAAGTCTTACTTCAAAAATTTGACATCTCAAAGCTCTCACTGCTGCTGTTTTTACAGAACGCTCCAATTAGGCTCCTAACAGTTTCATTTGCACACTATTTTTAAACAGGCTTCTGTTTGTTCCTGCTCAAAGGACTCTTGTTAGAAGATGCAAAGTGCTGTTAATCTGAGCACGCTTTGACATTCTTTTTGGGTAGGGGGTAGGTTTAGAAGATAAAATAAAAAAAGAGCAAGTTAAAAATCACTTAGAAAAGTTAGATGCCTGCAAGTCACCAGGGCCTGATGAAATGCATCCTAGAAT
>NC_133774.1:22151780-22159464 GCF_003597395.2 Chelonoidis abingdonii
TATGCTATGCTAATAACTGAATACATGTTATGGTTCCTACAAATTCCGCTCCCTCCCCAAACAACAACAAAAAAGCGCCTGATTTTAAATCCCCCCCTTGTTCATTGAATAAATGCTGTTTATATCAATAGACTTTTGATTAAACTTTTACACAGCAAACCTGTAAGCATCAATGCTACTGTCAAGTAGAGATATTATGTATAACTCAAGGAGAAAAATCTCTCCCTCTCCCTCTCCCCTGTGTACAAAAGCAGAGGCTTGCGCGTTCCCCTTACTCTTCTTCTGTAGTTTGCTTCAGGATTATCCATAAGGAGAGTGCCTCTGCTCCGGTACAGAGAACTTGAACTGAAATATTTTTTCTAATCTACCTTTATCTTAAAATTATTTCATGATTGTATTAAAATTTGTTGCAATTCAATTTTCTGTCCTTGGGCAGCGAATGCCTTTCTTAGCAATAAAACTACAATGAGGTAAAGCGCGGTTAACTACTAGAGTCGTTTTCATGAACATTTACTTTAAGAAATCATTAAATTCTGTTTCCAAGTAGTGTATAATAATGTGGTGACAAGCTGAGTAAACTTTTGGCTAATAAGAACCCAAAAATTATCCCTCTGGTGGTAGTAGTAACACAATATGAAGATACCATAACAGAGGAGAAGAGAATATGTGATAAAATGCTGTTCTTATTAATTTTTTTTAAAAAGAACTGATTTTAGTTGGATGTCAAGAATGAGACTTGTCACTACCTGTTTTAAGAAATATCAGCACTATTATTGTCCCTTTGTAGGTGGTGGTGGTTAAAGTGACAGAAACATGTTGGAGAATGTAAGCAATGATAAAGGGCATCTGATTTGCTGAGGCATAGTTGCTGAGCTTGTAAACAAAAGTAGGAGGCTGTCTGGGTGTGGCTGGAGACATCAAGAAGCTGAGAGCAGCATGTATGCACCAAAGGTAGATCATGTTTTCTCTCCAGAGCAGACTAAGTTCAAAGAAAGGCAAACCTTTCTGAAGAAACGCTGAGAGAGAGACTGAGAGAACGGTTAAACCCTAAAACCTATCGTTTTTAGAAAATGACAAAGTGATGCCTGGACTATCCTGAACTGAGAGTTAGAAATCATTTAGAAGCTGTCAGCTGACTTATAATGTCACGTGGACATCTCCATCAGAGGACTTTGCAAAGCAAAATATTTAACGGTTAATTTTCCAGGTAACAAAAACTATTGTTAAATGAACGTGGATTGGTTTGGAAGAGTACAGACTATCACAGGGTTTTATGTGAGGATAACAACGGTGTTTTCCTGGTAATACACTTGGGGGGAGTTTTATTAATGCTTAATAAGAATTGCAGTCACTTCTGAAATTTTCATTTGATTAAATAAAACCCAGTGATAGGGAGACATTCAATCCTGTGAAAAACAAATGGACTCAACACCTTTTTTCCTATTTGTTTAGTGCAGCATGTGCTTGCTAGTGGTGGTTTTGTCACAGAATAACTGCATGTATGAATCGGCGCTCTAAATACTGATATTAAAAAATACAGTATCCGTGGAATAAATTGACAACTCAGTTAAAAAAATAAGTCAGATAAGAATAAATTACAGTACAACTGATTTATTCTTTAAAACAACCAAATAAAAAACCAGAATAAAAAACAAAAGCACAAAAATCCCATGCATACCCCTTTATTTGTACAAACATTTCATTTACACTTTTATTCTTCAGCTCCCAGAATCACATTTGGTCCTACGCACTATATGTTCGAATGAGTCAATGAGTAGTTCAGTATGCTCCAATGATTCTATGACAAATTTCTCAAATGATGTGGCAGGGTTTCCAGTAACTATGACTGTAATTAGACAATTCTTTATATTGCAGTTACGTAAGTTCTTGGTGACTAGAAGGTGTCTGACTAATGTTCATTAGTTAGGTTATTTTTAGATGAACAAAAAGGGTATTTGGAATAAGCTTTTTAAAAAACTGGTTATTTAAAGTTAGGCTCCTATGTTCGCATTTTAGGCAACTAAATAAGCAGTCCAATTGATAAGTGCTGAGCATCCAGCAGATTCAGATAAACTAAGTGGGGTTATGCATGGGAGCAAGGGTCTAGTTGTTTGGAGAGACTGTCGGATCAGAGCACTGGTTGACAGATAAGAGCATCAGGTCATTCCGTGGGACCATCACCAACCTTTCCAAAACTATTAGGATGTAGTTATCAGGAAACTTGTGAAGTGTCAAGGATCAGTCGCTATCTGACCAGGATAGTTAAGCCTCCAGAAGTATTTTATTCCAACTTGCAGATATCTGGCTCAGTTTTTAAAGAACTTCAGAAAGAATCATGTACAATTTTAAATGGATCCAACTTGGAATGATGAGCTGCACCAAATGTTAGCATTATGTTTGGCAGAAATGGCACTTTATAATACTTGTTGCCAAGATGAGTTCTTAATTCTCAACAGTAACTCTTGTCAATTCTCTAAATAAAAACATGCAGTTATTCTGTGGCAAAACCACCACTTTGAGAAATGTGCTTAAAGAGCTTTAATTGATTACATTTGCCACTCGTGTGGCTTTGAGCAAGTAACTTTAATAAAGTATCTATAAAATCGAGATACTTGCTTACGTGCCCCTCAGGGGTATTGTGAGGGTACTTTTAGAGTATTCTTTAGTTCAAACATGAGTGAGTGACGCTTGCATGTGACCATTAGAATTGCCCTGATTGAGGTAAGAGTGCACACACTGCAAAGCCCTACTCAGGGTATGGCTACACTTGAAATTCCAAAGCGCTGCCGCGGCAGCGCTTTGAAGTGAGTGTGTGGTCGGAGC
The DNA here is from genome assembly GCF_003597395.2 of Chelonoidis abingdonii. NCBI lineage: Eukaryota > Metazoa > Chordata > Testudines > Testudinidae > Chelonoidis > Chelonoidis abingdonii. The sequence goes on from NC_133774.1 coordinate 22,154,604, forward strand.
GCCAGTGCTGGGAGAGAGCTCTCCCAGCGCTGCATGTAAACCACATCCTCTGCGGGTGTAGCTTGCAGTGCTGGGAGCCATGCTCCCGGCGCTGCAGCACTGATTACACTGAGGCTTTACAGCATGGTATCTTGCAGCGCTCGGGGGGTGTTTTTTCACACCCCTGAGCGCGAAAGTTGCAGCCCTATAAAGTGCCAGTGTAGCCATACCCTCAAGTTACTACATCCACACTATCATTGTACTCCATTGTGTGAGGTGAAAGGCCCCTTGGGGCATATCCCAGAGTTCTTAGTGCTACATTAATTTGAGCGGCTATCTGAATACTTCCACAGTGTATTGTGGAAAAGCTTGTCTTTCCTTTCTGGCTGCCTGTGCAGAAATGGGCTCAGCCCACCGATTTCTGTCTGCAGCCTTCATTTTGATGCACAGCATAGATCCAACTTGGAACAATGAGCTGCACCAAATGTTAGCATTAACACAACTCTCAGTATTGGCAAGTGAAGTATTTTGCTTATCAGTTTCCTTAATACTAAGGGCAACATGGGTCGTTATAGCCATAAGAATGTTAAAGACTCAGGGTATGGCTACACTTGAAATTTCGAAGTGCTGCCTCGGCAGCGCTTTGAAGTGTGTGTGTGGTCAGAGCGCCAGCGCTGGGAGAGAGCTCTCCCAGCGCTGCATGTGTAAACCACATCCTCTACAGGTGTAGCGGGCTCCCAGCGCTGCCACACTGATTACGCTGAGGCTTTACAGCACTGCATCTTGCAGGACTCAGGAGGTGTTTTTTCACACCCCTGAGTGTGATAGTTGCAGCGCTGTAAAGTGCCAGTGTAGCTATACCCTCAGTACATCAGCTTCAGGCACAGCACTGAATTTGTTTATAGTAGAACAAGTTTATTAACAAAAGAGCCTGGGTTAAGTAATACCAAGTAAATGAGAGAGAGGTAGAGGTGGTTACAACCAAATGTGAAAACACATACCTAAAAGTCTACAACTTAATATAGCAAGATACAGTCTTTGGCTTTGTCTACACTTACAGTTTTGCAGCGCTGGCAGTTACAGCTGTGGTCGTACAGCTGTGTACGGCCAGCGCTGCAGTGTGTCCACACTGACAGCGACCAGCGCTGCAGTGTGTCCACACTTGCACCAGTTGCAGCGCTGTTGTGAGTGGTGCATTGTGGGCAGCTATCCCACAGAGCACCTAATTGACTACAAGAGCCAGCATTCAGCAGGTATGACTTAAAAAAAAAGTGGAAAAAAAAGCCTCTCCATGTTCTTTCATGTATATTTACTTTCCATTAACGATATATGAAATAATGAAAATTATTATACATTGTATCATATATGCTGATTGACTTGGAAGTTTAGTTCATTAAGGACTGCTGTTTCCACATGTGTGGGTCCCCAGCCACTCCCTGGGGGTGTGCACATGTGTTGTCTCAAGCTGCTCCCTGCAGGGTTAATGCTCTGGAAACTGCAGGGCAGCAGTGGACAATGGGGCTGGCTGAAGGCAGGGCAGGGGCTGGACTGGAGTAGGGTTCTGGCTGCAGGTGCGGTCAAGGGACATTGTGGGCTGTTGCGAGACAAGAGGTGTGGGGCGGGCTGGCTATCAGGCAGTGGGGTGCAGCAGGGGTTGACTGGAAACAGGCAGGGGGTGCAGGCTTGCGGCAGAGTGTGCAGAGCTGCGTGCGGGCAGCCAGTGTGTGGGGGGCTTGCTTGGCTTTGGGCCAGGCGTGCAGGGATGTGTGGCAGGGGTTGTCTGGCAGAACAGGACACGGTGTTTGTAGAGGTGGCTGCGGGGCACGGGGATGCAAGGGCCTGCAGGCAGGGGGGGGCCGGCACTGGTGGGGGCAGGTCAGATGGGTGCAGCAGAGGGCAGCTGGACCCCAGCCGCTTAAGAGCCCCAAACCCCCTTCGTACTCCAGGGACCTCTTAAACTTAGCTGCAAGGAGCGTCTGGCGATGCAAAGGGGAGGCCGCGGCTCGGCGGCTATTTGAAGGACCGGGTGGTAGAGGCAGCTGCGAGCCCCAGGACTTTAAATACCCCCCTCACTGCCAAAGCTCAAGGGGGCTATTTGAAAGGGCCAGAGCTCCAGCCGGAGGTCGCGGGGCTTGCCTTGCTCTTGGACCGGAGCTCCAGACGGTGAGAGCAGGCCTTGCTGTGCTCCGGACGGAGCTGCCCCGGCCTTGCCGCGCTCTAGCCAGAGCGCGGCAAGCCTCCGCGACTCCCGCTCTCCTGGCCAGAGCGCAGACAAAGCCCCGCGCGCCCCACTCTCATGGCTGGAGCCACCCGGCCGGATCGCCGCCAGCCCCGCAGCCCGGCTGAGCTCTACGCTGGGAGAGCAAGGCCATGGCGCGCTCCTGCCGGACGCTTACATACTCAAAGGAGCGGGACCATGGAGCAGACCGCAGCTGGGGTACAGGGGTAAGTTTTAAAAAAAAAAAAAAAAAAAAAATTAAAAAGGATGGCTAAGGTCGGGGCCCGCATTAGACTTGGGGTCCGATTCCTGGCAGCACGGTCGTTGGAACAGGAAGCGGAAATGACCCGCACCCCTTCCGTCCCCTTACCACAAACGACAAATGGGACGAGGTGCCTCTCAGGGATAGCTGCCCCCACAAGTGCACCCACTCACAACCAGCGCTGCAACTGGTGCAAGTGTGGACACACTGCAGCGCTGCGTCGCTGTCAGTGTGGACACACGGCAGCGCTGGCCGTACAAGCTGTACGACCACAGCTGTAACTGCCAGCGCTGCAAAACTTGTAAGTTAGACAAAGCCAAAGACTGTTTATCTTGCTAGATTAAGTTGTACGACCCTTTTAGTATGTGTTTTCACATTTCGGTTGAACCACCTCTACCTCCTCTCTCATTTACTGGTATTACTTAAACAGGACTCTTTTGTTAATAAACTTGTTCTACTATAAACAAATTCAGGTGCGTGCTGAAGCTGACTGTACTGAGGGATAGCTTTTTTTACACTGGCACTTGACAGCGCTGCAACCTATCACACTCAGGGTGCTAAAAAACACCTTCCTGAGTCCTGCAAGATGCAGGTGCTGTAAAGCCTCAGCGTAATCAGTGTGGCAGCGCTGGGAGCCCGCTACCCTGTAGAGGATGTGGTTTACACATGCCAGCGCTGGGGGAGCCTCTCTTCCCAGCGCTGGCGCTACTGACCACACACACACTTCAAAGCCTTGCCGGAGGCCCAGCACTTCGAAATTTCAAGCTGTAGCCAATACCCTGAGTCTTAACATCTTGATGGCTATAACGACCTCATGTTGCCACTTAGTATTAAGGAAACTGATAAAAGCAAAAATACCTGCACTTGCCAATACTGAGAGTGTGTATGTGTTTAAATGTGCTAACATTTGGGCGTGCAGCTCATTGTTCCAAGTTGGATCTATGCTGTGCCATCAAAATGAAGGCTGCAGACAGAAATCGGACTGGGCTGCGCCCATTTCTGACAGGCAGCCAGAAAGGAAAGAACAAGCTTTTCCACAATTACACTGTGGAAGTATTCAGATGCATCCGCTCAATAATGTAGCATCTAAGAACTCTGGGATATGCGCCCAAGGGCCTTTCACCTTCAACAAATGGAGTACAATAGATAGTGGGGATTAGTAACTTGAGGGTATGGCTACACTGGCACTTTATAGGCTGCAACTTTCGCGCTCAGGGTGTTGAGAAAAACACCCCCCGAGCGCTGCAAGGATACCATGCTGTAAAGCCTCAGTGTTAATCAGTGCTGCAAGCGCCGGGTAGCATGGCTCCCAGCACTGCAAGCTACACCCGCAGAGGATGTGGTTTACATGCAGCGCTGGAGAGCTCTCTCCCAGCACTGGCGCTCCGACCACACACTCATTCAAAGCGCTGCCGCGGCGGCACAGCGCTTGGAATTTCTAAGTTAGCCAACCCTGAGTGGCTTTGCAGTGTTGTGCACTCTTACCTTCAATTCAGGGCAATTTCTAAATCGGTCAATGCAAGCGTCACTCACTCATGTTTGAAACTACAGAGAACTCAAATAGGTACCCTCCACAATTTTACCCCTGCAGGGACGTAAGCAAGTATCTCGATTTTTATAGATACTTTATTAAGTTACTTGCTCAAAGCACACGGATGGCCAAATGTAATTCAATTTAAAGCTCTTTAAGCACATTTCTCAAAGTTGGTGGTTGTTGCCACAGAATAACGATGTTTTTATTAGAGAAATTGAACAAGATTACTGTTGAGAAATTAAGAACTCCATCTTGGCAACAAGTATTATAAAGTGCCATTTCTGCCAAACATTAATGCTAACATTTGGTTGCAGCTCATCATTCCAAGTGGATCCATTTAAAATTGTTACATGTATTCTTTTTCTGAAGTTCTTTAAAAACTGAGCCAGATGATCTGCCAAGTTGGAATAAAATACTTTGGAGGCTTAAACATCCTGGTCAGATAGCGACTGCATCCTGACACTTCACAAGGTTCCGATAACTACCTCCTAATAGGTGGAAAAGTTGGTGATCTGGTCCCACGGCATGACCTGATGCTACTGTATCTGTCAACCAGTGCTCTGATCCGACAAGTCCTCCAAACAACTAGACCCTTGCCCCATGCAGTAACCCCACTTAGTTTATCTGAATCTGCTGGCCCATGCTCAGCACTTATTCAATTGGACTGCCTTTATTTAGTTAGCCTAAAATGCGAAACATAGGAGCCTAACTTTAAATAACCAGTTTTTAAAAAGCTTATTTCCAAAACCCTTTTCTGATCATCGTAAAGAATAAACCACTTAAGACTAGGTATGGAACATTGTCAGGACACCTCATCTTAGTCACCAAGGGCACATCTACGTAAAATCTATAAATACGTAAACCTAGC
>NC_133774.1:22159489-22181611 GCF_003597395.2 Chelonoidis abingdonii
GCTGGTCTCGCTACACTGGAAGCAGACCCAGGTGTACAGCCAGCGCTGCAAACAGGGAGTTGCAGCGCTGGCTGAGCTTTTAAGTGTAGACACCTGCTAAGTTGCAGCATTGTAACCCCCTCGCCAGCGCTGCAACTTGCAAGTGTAGCCAAGCCCTTTGTTCAAGATGGTTTCTCTCACCTACAGTCTCCCTTCCAGCTTTTTACTGGCCAGGACCCATCACAGAGATCAAATGGTTTGGTTTCTTTGTCTCCCAAAATGAAGGAGAAAGGTGGAGTCTCTCTCTGTTCCTTATATCCCCAAAGGAATGCTTTGTCAAGAAGACACCTGGGGATTCAGTCTCCCGGGTCTCTCGGAGCCATGTTAACTCTTTCTCTCTCAAGTTCAGGATTAGGATATAACCCCTGCCGGTTAGCTCAATGGCTTTTTGTTTACAGCTAATATGTAAATTGATGTAAACCCATGAACCTTTGTCAAGGACAGGCCTGTTTATCATCTTTACCTAGGCTAGGCTGTCTGGCCTTAAACATGTTTTAGTAACAGCATATAGAGGGAATTCATAACTTGACATATAACATTAACACATACATTTTGCAATGATATTAATAAGTAGCTATCGTGATGCCTCACAAGGCATATCTTTTACCAATCTTAATGCATTAGTGTGTTGGATGTGAATACGTAGGTGCCTACAGTCACAGGGTTTATTTGTCTGTGTAGGTTACTGATTTTCATCTGACTCTTCGCTCTGACTGCCTATCCTCCCGACTCTTCAGAGGGCCAGAAATGCAATTGGTCTGAGTCTCCCAGGCTTGAGATTGGCAAACTTCTGTCATGGGCTGAAATGCCCTCCTACCATTGGCAGCAATCCCTGGCAGAGATGCCAGTCTCACCTCTCTTTATAACTGGTGTCTACTACTGACCTTTGGTAACTTGCCACAGAAAGAAAACATTCATACACCACAGTAAGAGGGCCTTTCCCCAGTAAGACTAAGTGCACACTCACTCTCTTCCCACCTTGTTTCTGTAGACTGGGTGAACCACTAACAGTGAGGTACTAATATTGCCACAACCCAATGCCAGGCTTCATTTAATCTGTGGATGGGAGTTTGACATAAACATTTTCCTCCTCTTAGTATTCTGTCTCTGTATCCCCAGACCAAAGGGCCCACCAATCTGGTTATTCTAAAAGCACCAGGTACCTGCCTTTCATACCCCTACTTCTAGTAAAAGGTCTCTGCCACATGAAGGCAAGTAATGGGGTGTTTGACTGTCAGACCCCAGTGTCCTTTACCTCAGAGATCTGCCCCAGCAGTATCCCCCCACACTGGGTCTCCCCTCCCGGGGAACCCCCAGCCCTCTAAACCCACCTTGCCTCAGTGGCTACTGCCAGTCATCATTTAGCCCCCTGCTCACTGGGGCTGATTGCAGTCTGTAATGGCCAATCATCATTGGCAAGGGGTTAATACCAGCTGCCTCTACCTATTCCCAGGCTGCACCTCTGTAGCCCCAGTAACTTCGTACACCTTCGCCAAGGCCTGCAGCCTGGGGGTTTACCAGACTGGAGCTCCTCAGCTCCCCTTGCCTTTCCCCAGCACTGCTCTACCTCTGGTACCCTGCTCCCAGGCATCCAGGTCCTTCTCTCTCCACTGCTACAGAGAGAGACTCCTTCAGCTTCTGGCCTACATCCCTCTTATATGGGCCAGCTGGGCTCTGACTGAGCTGGCCACAGCTGTGACTGGTTTCCCAATCAGCCTAGCTTGGCTGCTTTTAACCTGCCCCACTACCCAAGTGTTGGGAACACCACTCCTTGCTCATTACAGTCCTTTTGGGGAAGCTCTCACCTTACAATATGAGCTAGTAAATAGTAGCTGTGCTGTTGAATACCATCATATAACAGTGCAGTAGAACTTTTTTCTCTTTGAAATTTTTTTTAAGTGTTTAGTATCTTGAATTAAACATTTTTGTTTTAAAGGAGAGCTCTGTGTAGCTCAAAAACTCTTTCACCAACAGAAGTTTGTCTAATAAGATATTATTTGAATGTTTGCTCATGTCCATTCCATGTTTGGTGTGTGTGCTTGCCACATGCACTGGTGTCAGAAGTGTTTCCCTCAGTGGTATCCATAGGGGACTGGCTCTGGCACCCTCTGGAGTGGTGGGCATGTGCTGCGTTATAAGGGGCACTACTGGCTACCCCAACCCTCTGTTACTTCTTACCGCCAGTGACGGTGCTGGAAAGTTCCTTTGCTTGAGCAAACCTTTCCTTCTTTAGAACTGTTCATTGTGAACCTTCTATTGTAAATAGTTCTGTCAGTTAATATTAGTCCCCTGAGTGTGTGTTTAGTTAATTATACTGTCCCAGATGGGAGTTAGCCTCAGGATGGTGCATGCCCTGCTCTCTGGGGTTTAAGAACTGCGACTGTTGTAGGAAGCCTATGCCAGTCAGTGACCGCCAAACGAGTAGTCTCATTAGTGACAAGTGATGCATCTTCAAGAGCTTTAAGCCTCGCACGAAAAAAGAGTAGAACATCCAACTTAAAGTGCTCTTTGTGGAGTCAGTGCTGACACAGGCACCGGAGCAGCCTCCAACAGACTCCATGCACAGTACTGCAGCTTCGGTGCAGAGCGCCATACCAGTACTGTCGTGGGACAGGTGAAAATTCAGCTCCTCGACACCTGCCAATAAGAAGAGGAAGACCAGGAGAGGTCGTCTTCTGCTCGCAAGGGAAAGGAGAGGGTGGGAGGCAAGCCTAGACCTATGAAGGGTGGCTCATCATCTCCAAGTGGGAGTCAGACGCCAGCTTCTGTTGAGTGAGTTAGTCCATCCTGGGATGCGCCTGCCACCCCAGACAGCAGTATGGAAATGCCTTTCACCCCGGAGGTCCTGCAGGCATCGCAGGATATTTTGTCCCTCCCAGTGCTGCCCACACCAGTGATGGCAGCTCTCAGATCCAGGGGTAAGCCTGCCCTTAGACCTCTCAGTCCCCATCAATGCAGCTCCGCTTGCCACCTCAGGGAGTGTCTCACTAGTGCTTGACTGCTCAGAGCCACCTCACCTTGGATGTAGGGCTATCTACTAATCAAGGCCCTTAGTGCCAGTCTCTGGATTCCGGACATTGCTCTGCAGGCTTGATGTGTCAGTTGCTGGTAGTGTGGTGTAGAACTACCGAGGCATGCACGATCCCATGACCTCGGTACTAGGAGCATCATAGCCATTCACCCTCAGTACTATGCTGATCCTGTGAAAGCCTTCACTGGGACTCGGTACAGTCACCGGCCTACCAACATAGGTCACCTTACCAGCGTTAACGCTCACCATCATGGCTTAAGATGCAAGGTATGTGGTCCGCAGAGGAGCTGAAGTTGCATATAAACCTCAAATAGCTCAGAGTGGTTTTCCTCCCACAGTTATCTGGCCAAGTGGTTCAAGTGCTGATGGACAACACAGCCTCGATGTTTTACATAAACAGGCAAGGGGGAGCATGCTTGTCAGCCCTCTGTCAAGAGGCACTCCACCTATGGGATTTCTGCATCCAGCATGCAGTCTGCCTGGAGGTCTGTCACTTTCCCTGCCTCAGGAACATGCTGGCAGATCGCCTCAGCAGGTCCTTCTTCTCTCATCACGAGTGGTCGCTCAACTCAAAAGTGGTCCAGATGTGGAAAACTCCCTGAGCAGATCCATTTGCCACCAGGCAGAACAGGAATTGTCATCAGTTTTGATCCCTGCAGGGCCTCAGCAAGGGCACTCTGTCTTGAATGCCTTTCTCTTGTCCTGGTCAGGAGTCCTGATGTTCGTGTCCCCGCCCATCCCGCTTCTCACCAGAGTACTGTCAAAAATCAAGAGGGACAAGGCTTGAATCATTATGATCGCCCCGGCGTGGCCGCGCCAGCATCAGTTTGGCATGCTGTTGGATCTGGCAGGCGTCCTCCTACCCCCACCCAGTGGCAGCTGTCGGACTGCCCGGACCTTCTCTGTTTCTGCACACCAGCCTCACCTCCCTTCACCGCATGGCATGGTTGAACCCAGAGGAGCAAGCCTGATCCAGGAAGATGTAGCAGGTCCTTTTGGAAAGCAGAAAAACTACGTCACTAGGGCAACATACCTGACAAAGTGGATGAGGTTCTCCTACTGGGCGTCTGAGCGTAGCATGTCCCTGACGCTCTCTTCTCTGAAGTCCATTTTGAAATATCTGCTCCTGAAGAATCAGGGTCTGGCCCTCTTCTCTATCAAGTTTCATCTAGCTGCCATCTTGGCTTTTCATCCGCTGATCCAGGGTTAACCAGTGTTCTCACACGAGATGTCGGTCAGGTTCCTGAAGGTCCTTGAAAGGCTCTTCCCTCCTGTTAGGGATCCTGTCCCCCAGTGGGACTTCAGTCTGGTTCTTTCCAGACTCACATGTCAGCCCGCTGAACCCTTGGGCTCTTGTTCCCTTTCCCACCTATCGTGGAAAGTTGCCTTCCATGTGGCAGTGACATTGGCTAGATGATTAAAGCCCTGACCTTGGAACTGCCATATACGGTCTTCTACAAGGACAGGATACAGTTGTGATGCCATCCGGCCTTCCTGCCAAAGGTAGTGTCTTCCTTCCAAAGCACCCAGGACATCTTTCTCCTGGTGTTCTGTCTTAAGCTGCACAAGACCAGTGAGGAGAGGTGGCTGCATGTCTGAAGTGCCTTGGCATTTTACTTGGTGCATACCAGTCCCTTTTGTAGGTTGACCCAGCTCTTAATCGAGATAGTGGAAAGGATGAAAGGCCTTCCGGTGTCCTCTGAGGATCTCCAGCTGGATCATCTCCTGCATCTGGACCTGTTATGAGTTGGCGTAGGTCCCACCATCGCCTCTGGTGAAGGGCTACTTGAGGAGAGCATAAGCATCCTTGGCGGCCTTCCTGGTGCATGTTCCCATCCAGGACATTTGTAGAGCTGCAATGTTCTCTTGGATTCACATGTTCACGGCACACTATGCCATCACCCAGCCAGGCTAGGGATGACTCTGGGTTTGGCAGAGCTGTGTTACAAGCTACACATCCATGAACTCTTACCCGCCTCCGTTGGTACTGTTTGCGAGTCCCCTAACATGGAATGGACATGAGCAAGCACTTGAAGAAAAGATAGTTACCTTTTCCGTAACTGGTATTCCTCAGGATATGTTGTTCATGTCCGTTCTGTGACCTGCTCTCCTTACCATCTGTCAGAGTCCCGGCAAGAAGGAACTAAGGGTGAGGGGAGCCAGTGGCACCCCTTATACCTCAGTGCATGCGCATCACTCCAGAGGGTACGCCAGAGCTGGTCCCCTATCCATACCACTGAAGGAAAAACTTCCAGCGCTGGAGCATGTGGTGAGTGCGCACACCTAACGTGGAGTGGACATGAGTAACATGTCTTGAACACCAGTTATGGAAAAGGTAATTGTCTTTTACCTTCCCCACCTTGTCTCTCTTACGGAATCTGACAGGACTCTCTTTCAACCAGTTAAAATTTGTAGAACTCCTTTTTATAAAACTAGAAGCTAAGGAGTCTTACCCCACTCCTCTGGAGTTTTGCCATACTTGTGTGTTCCAACTTAATTCTGTATTGCTGAACTACTTAATTTTGCCTTTGCTGGCATCTGTTTTGCATCCTTTCTGGCTGGTCAGTTTTAGGGTCGGTGTCTGAGAGTATGTAAAAGCAAGCTGATTAGACAGCACTAACAAAATTTTATGGTTCCCCATATAGACAGTACAAAGTGGATAAAATTCAAGTGAGACTGTTACTATAATTTTCATTCATTAGGGTGTCATTTCGCTGCGTTTGTATCGATACTACTTTTTTTTTTTTTTAAACAGGATGTTAAGCGTGTAAGTAAATGCACCGCGGTTGGGGGTTTTTTTAGTGGTAACCAAATACATATTGTTTTACGGTTCTTCATATTCAGGTATTGATCGTTGCCTTGTTTCTCATATTTAGTTGCAATGGTTTTCATGTTTACACCACATAGAGATATGGTATGATCCCTGTCCTCAGTCAACAATAATGCCACTAATTCCTTTTCATTTGGAAATAACATTTGGATGTAAGTACTGCATGCACATGTTTAGACAACTGTTCTGAGTAGGTTTTTTGTGGTAAGTTTAAAATGCCATTGTGGTATGCTTGAATAATTAGGAACTTCTCAGAAAAACATTTTCCAAGGTTATTTGCTATTAGAAATTACTCACAAATGGTGAAATGACACTTCAGAATTGCCTGATACTTTCTCAAAGATGCCAAGATCGCACAACTTACTTTCTGCTAGGTATGTGGATACCTTTGGCAATTTAATAAGGCTATGTTTGCACTATGCACCTTTTAGCAACACAGCTGTGCCGCTAAAAGGTGCGCAGTGTAGCCGCTCTTTGTCGGCAGGAGAGAGTTCTCACACCAGTGCTTTTTGTTGGTAAAACTTTTGTCCGAGCGGGTATTTTTTTCAATCCTTGAACAACAAAAATTTTACCGACGGAAGTTCAGTGTAGACAAAGCCTAAGACGTACAGGTTTACTGCTTATGGACCCAATCCTGCCAACGCTTACTCAGAGACACTATGCTCTGTAGTAATTTTTCTTAAGACGATACCTTGATAAGGTGTAGGAAATGGAAGATCATTTTCTATCTGGTTCATCTGATGTTGAACAGAAAAAGTTATCGACTCTCCAGTGTTAGAATAATTCTTCCCTTTTAAAAATTATCCTCCTCGTTTAATGTATAATTTGCTCTTTCTAGACATGTTGATGGGATGAGCCTTTGGTATGAAGTTCATTATTTTGTAAAGATAACATACACATGTTTGGCTGCCCTTCCTGCTCCACTGCAAATTGCTGGCAGTAATGGGAAAAGGACTTTTTCTTTTCATTGAACAAACCATTTATAGATATATCTATTAAGTTAGTGTTTCTCAGACTTTTTTTTTCGCAGACCACTTGAAAATTGCTGAGGATCTCGGCGGACTACTTAATGGTCTTTCCAAATGTTGTTTGTACTGTTAACTAACTATGGTAAAATGCTTTGGATAAAAGGCTATATTAAAAAAAAAATCTTTATTAATTTTTTTGTTCTGCCAGTAAAAGCGCACAATTCCTATTTTAATATCAGTAGTCTTACTTCTCTAATGTGATGGATGTGCTCTCTCTTTCCCACTGCAGCAGCCCCTAAGCTGGGGCTGGGAAGTGTGGGTGGAGTCTCTCCCACCACAGCAGCCACAGAGCGGAGGCTGGGAAGGAGGGCCATCTCTCCTCTGCAGCCACAGCCCTGGAGCTGGGGAAAGTCACCTCTTTCTCCGTCCGCTGCAGGCCTGTATTCCCAAATTCCCCCCCACCAGCGGCGGCTCCAGACACCAGCACTCCAAGTGCATGTCTGGGGCGGCAAGCCACGGGGGGTGTCCTGCGAGAACGGCCTGCGGGAGGTCCTGCCTGCGGGAGGTTTGCAGATTTGGCGGCTATTCGGCGGTGGGTACGACGAAGCTGCAGGATCAGCAGACCTCCCGCAGGCATGCCACCGAAAGCAGCCTACCTGCCGTGCTTGGAGTGGCAAAAAAGCTAGAGCCGCCCCTGCCCCCTACACTCTATTCCCCCTCCCCCCAAGGCCACCACCTCACCTCACATGTGCTTCTTCTCCAGGGTCCAGGCACCTAATTAGTGAAGCCGTGCTGGTGCCTGCCTGAAATGGTATGTGGACCAGAGTTTGAGAACCTCTGTGTTAAGTGATATCTGCATCTAAACCTTTTAAAGGGTTTTCTGACAGGCTCTTTAACCACTGACTATTTCTGTGGAGGGGGTTATCTTCCTATCTCCAGTGATATTTCCCAGTGGAAACAAATGGCCATATCTAGGAGAAGCAGAAAGTTTTGGAGAGTCAAAGTGCATTTCTAATCCAAAAATTAATCTCAAAATCAGATATGCTCACTTGACGTGCAGTGTCCAGCCCTGCAAAACCGAAGGCTGATATGTGACCGTCAAGCTGGATTTGGATCTCCTTGCATAGAATCAGCCATAAAAGGATGCAGTGGGAAGCATGGATACAGAACAGAATAATGGAGCAAGGCAGCCAGCCAAAATCAATATGGTGGAGATTGTGGACTGGAACCGTTTTTTGATGCAGAGGATAGTACATTTGAATCCTCTGATATTGTGCTTGTGAATGGCAATAGTGTACTCTGTAAATTGAATAGCTAATCCTTATCTGGCTACCTGCCATTGCACACTATCTAGTAGAAATTTCTACACCTATAATTCATATTCCAAGAAAGTTACAATGGATTCCTGAGTCCATTTCCCTTCCCTGTTTAAAGAGAACAAATAAAGCTGAAAGAGAGATCCTGGGCAGTATGTCTATTAAATAATGTGAAGTATGTAAATTTGGGAACAAAACTGAGCAGAACCCTTGGAGCATCCAGCCAAATAGCCTGTACAGATTTAATTGCCCGACACAATCTGCTGTATGGTTTTATTTGTCAAGATAAAAGGCAACTTGTTCCAGCAGTAAATCTTAAGAATTTTACAGCTAAATTAGCAACTTACTAAAATCAAATACATCTCAGTTGCCTATTCGCAGTAGACTCAAATTAGGTTGCCAGTTGGATGAAACATTTGCTGCTCATTGCAGATTTACAGGTTGCTGTTATTGACAAAAAGAGGTTTGGGATAAAGTTCTACTGTAGTTTAATTATGTATTAGGTTGCCAACCCTGTCTCCAGGAATATGACTAACCAAAATTGGTAACCCTAATTATGCATGCTCTAGGATGTGATCTTAGCCCTGCAGCCTGGAATGTTTGTAAATGTCATATTTGATCAAACTTGCAGAACAGCATAGAAAGAAGTTTGTTTTCTGATTGTACTGAAACTGTCTCATTTATTAAATTGTTTGATGAATATAACCAGCGCTAAGAGTTAAATGTAAAGGAATGTTAAAAAACCCATTCCTGCCTGTCTGAAACCTGTCATTATACAAGCAAAAACACCCAGTGAGCTAGTTCTTACTAGAAGGAATATTATATATGTAAATATCTTAGATTTCATTTTCAACCAACCAGAAAACAAAACACGTTTATTAAAGGTGATGGTGATTCTTTTTTTTTTAAGAACTAGTTAAATTATTTGAATCTAAAACTTGATTGATGATTATTTTCACTATTAAAAGTGCTGAGTTGTGTTTGCAATGATTGGTGTAGGTTTATTATTCGTCTTGAGTATCTGGGGATGACCACCATGTATTTGTGAATGTTTGAGTCCTGACACTTCTATTTATTTTAGAAGGAATGTTGTGAACTTGAAAGTTGAGTGTGTGTTGTTCATATTATGAAGGATTTTCTTAATCTAATGGTGGATCAGAGCCAATACCATATGACTTAAATGATCCCAATGCAAATAATGAATAATAAATAGCTGAAGTGAACAATTCATGAAAAACCAAAAGGCTTACAATGGATTCAAAGAATTCCAATGAATACTGATGGCTGACTAATCAAAATCAGGATTTTCATGCAAGTGACTCTCAAAATATAAAAAGGGGCTAAACTCACCATGAATATTATTCAGAACTAATAGTTTGATCAGCTCTAGTTATTTAACTTCAGTAATGATGGGCCAGATGCTCCTGAATTCACATGCTCTGCAGCCCCTTGAAGTCAGTGGGGTTGTGTAAGGTGCGAATCAGGACAGAATTTGGCCCATTATATTCACAACCTTGGTCTCTATGCAAACAAGAAACCTATAAACTTTCCTCTTGTTTTAAAAACAGATATGCTTCAACTACAAAACAGATTCACTTGGAATGTGCCCGATTTATGCATGGTTATTTTCAGATCCATTACAATGACAGTAATTTTTCTTCACACACCAGCCTGGAGTTTGGTCTAAGGCTTAGCCTATACTTACAAGTTAGGCTGACATAATTGCATCAGGGGTATGAAAAATCCGCAGTCCTGACTACGCTGACTTCATCCCCAGTGTAGATGTAGCTATGTTGATGGAAATACACTTCCTTCAACCTAACTACCATTGTTCAAGGAAATTGTGTTACTACCCCATTGGAAAAACCCCTTCTGTGCAAGTAGGCTGTGTCTACACTATGGGATTATACTGTCATAGCTATGGTGATGTAGCTATGCAAGTATATTCTCTGCAGACTTGCCACATTTTGGTCATCAAAGACAAATTAAAAAATGGTTTGGGTTACAGTTTAAGGTTTAAGGGTTAAAAATGCTACCTATGTTTTAAGTTGTTTTTAAAAAATCAGACTTTAGAAACAATTTTTTAAAAAACCATTTTAGTTTAAGTATCAGAAGGGTAGCCATGTTAGTCTGTATCCACACAAAAAACGAGGAGTCCGGTGCATCTGAGGAGGTGGGGTTTTACCCACAAGATTATGCCCAAATAAATGTTAGTCTTTAAGGTGCCACTGCACTCCTTGTTTTCATTTTAGTTTTAAGATGTTTGCTTACAAAAAATAATTGTAAAAGCCTGATTTTGGTATCCGCTTCCCTAGGATTACAAACACAGGATGGGTAAATATCATCTGAATTCACAGAGGCATATCTATGCTGCATGCTTTTTTTGGTAGCGCATAGAGTCCAAATACACAGAGCCCCCCTTGCATGTGTGTTAACAGCCAGCAAGGCATGGCTTATGCCGGTAAATACACACTGGAAGCGTGGGGTATGTACATGATTACATACCCTACATGGTTCTTCACTTGTCCAAGTTGTCTACACCAGTGGTGTACTATCCCAATGCCTGTCTGCTGCCGAACCTTTCCTCTCCACAGAGACTGACTGCGGGGGCAGGGGAGGGAGAAGGCTCCAGCAGGGCATTTCCCCACTGCCTTTCCTCACTGCGATTAGAGTAGTGGAGGCAACCTATGGCACGGGTGCCGAAGACGGCATGCGAGCTGATTTTCAGTGGCACTCACACTGCCCGGGTCCTGGCCACTGGTCTGGGGGGCTCTGCATTTTAATTTAATTTTTAAATGAAGCTTCTTAAACATCTTAAAAACCGTATTTACTTTACATACAACAATAGATTAGTTATATATTATAGACTTACAGAAAGAGACCTTGTTAAAATGTATTACTGGCACGCGAAACCTTAAATTTGAGTGAATAAATGAAGAGTCGGCACCCTGCTTCTGAAAGGTTGCCGACCCCTGAGTTAGAGGCTCCAGCAGCGGGGTGCTGTTGAAGCCTTTGCCTGCTGCCAGAGTCTTTCACTGACCTGTACTACACACTGCAGTGTGGATGAAGCTTGCTTTTCACTGTGACATATAGCTACACGTACCCTACATGCTGCTGCCAGTGGTCATAGTGTAAACTAGGGGCCAACCTGTGGCTCCAGAGCCACATGCTTCTCTTCAGAAGTTAATATGCGGCTCCTTGTATAGGCACCGACTCCAGGGCTGGAGCTACAGGTGTCAACTTTCCAATGTGCCGGGGAGTGCTCACTGCTCAACCCCTGGCTCTGCCACAGGCCCTGCCCCCACTCGACCCCTTCCCACCCCTTGCCCTGAGTTTGCTGTGCTCTCGCTCTTCACCTTCTCTGAGCCTCCTGCACCCCACGAAACAGCTGATTGGGAGGTGGGGAAGGAAGAGGGAGGTGCTGATTGGCAGGGCTGCCGGTGGGCAGGAGGCACTGGAAGCAGGGGGCAATTGATGGGGGGTTGCTGATGTATTACTGTGGCTCTTTGGCAATGTACATTGGTAAATTCTGGCTCCTTCTCAGGCTCAGGTTGGCCACTCCTGGTGTAAACCTAGCCACAGTGGAATGTAGTGACTCTAGATCAGGGCTGGCTCCAGGGTTTTTGCTGCTCCAAGCGGCGAGGGGGGGAAAAAAAGGCTATCGGTGGCAGCTCCACTGCGCCACTTTCTTCTTCGGCGGCAGGTCCTTCCCACCAAGAGGGACCGAGGGACCCGCTGCTGAATTGCTGTCGAAGAGCCCGGTGTGCCGCCCCTTCTCCTTGGCTGCCCCAAGCACCTGCTTGCTGGGCTGGTGCCTGGAGCCGGCCCTGCTGTAGATACTACTGTGGAGCATGTCTTCCTCCCTTTCTGTACTGTTTCAACATCAGGAACAAATATAGCCCAGAATTTGAGAACTGAAATGCTTTGGCTGCAGAATGGAGCTATGGGGTGAAATCCTGACCCCCATTGACTTCAGTGGGACCAGGATTTCATCTATTGTGTTTGAAAGGGGCATCAGGTATTTGGAGGCGGAGGCTGTGATGACATGCAGATTATACATAGTACGTGGTTTTGTTTTGATAGGATTCCAAGATTGGTTCTAATACTTCAGATCTCACCCGAAGATCTGCTGTACATAACTAAACACCAATTGACTGAGGCGTAAAAAAAATTATTATATGGCCAGACCAACCATGATCAATGGTCTGTTGCAATGTAGGGCAATAATTCTGACAGTATACTGCATCTCAGCCTGCAAATTCTGTGGTACAGGACTTCTGTAACTCTTAAGCAATCTAGTTAGAATGGATTCTGAGTCTGATATTATAAAATTTAAACTCAACTATACCACCTGACTGCAGCTTATGTACCACAATTTGAGAACCACTGAAATATGGCATTTGATTTCACCCCTCCTGAAGAGTCCTTTTGAAGACTAGAAAGATTTTAAGTACAAATTTGAAAAACATTGTGTAAAAAATTAGCTAAGAATATATATAGGCTACCCATGTATGTACTTCTGTTCTTGCTGTTTCTCAAGGATGTTACCTCATCTTTAAGGGTCTCCAGCTCAGTGCTTAATTTGTAATGCTGGGACTTAAGCAATTTTTTTTTAAACTATCATAACTGATGCAGCAAGCTCAGAGGTGCTGTGGTTATGAGCTGCCAAGCGGAGAGGTGCCAGGGCTCAGCCCTGGCACAGGTTAAGCAGTGTTCCAGCTACAAAGCACAAAGAGAAATGACACACCTGATCAGAGGAGAGATTTTGAATGGATATATACACTCACTGTAGAATATAATTGCTGCTTCTCAGCATATTTTGTTTGAAGTAACTTTAACTGGATTTCTGATTAATATCCTGTGTTTATAAGGCTACATGTTTGAGATTAGTCAGTTGAAGGAAAAATAATAGTTTGACGTTCCATATATTTTATACCCAGACCCCAGGCTGAAAATGGTGTATTTTTGCATACATGTGTTACTTAAATACTTCAACCAGGCTGATCCAACAAGTGACATCACCATTTAATTGCTTCTGCATGCTGATCCAGCAACTGCTTTCTCAAACTGGCAGTTAGTTGCCTCTTCAGGATCTTTTTCTTGGTTTGTTTTTCCCCTCATCCAGTTGTTGGCCTGGAGTTGCATAGGCTGTGCTTTTCATGTATACTCTGCTATGAATTTTTTAGGGAGTGGCTGAAATAACTCATGAGATTTCAAGTCTTGTGGATTATGTCCCTCACTGTACTTAGTTTTTTATAACGTTTTCCTCGGAAAAGTACAAAATCAAACAAAAACAATGACAAGACATTTAAATTAATGACCATCACTTTGTAACTGACTGGAGAAAGTGGTGCAAATTGAATTTGTACTCATATAAACTTATGATCTCTTGCTTTTCATTACTTTTTTGTATCTACGAAATGTCCTATGCATGGCTAGACGATCAGTGTGTAGTCAAAAAAATTGTTACTGAACTTATTAAAATTTTGTAAAAGAGAAAAGATTGCCTCTGTTATGTTTAAAACTTCAGTGAATCCATTTTGTATCTTTCCCTGGGTGAAAATAGCCATGCCCCGCCACCCCTCAGCCCCCACCCACCCCCTAACCCCGCACAAGAACAAATGGATATCAACTGGCCATGAACAAATTCAGGCTGGAAATTAGATGAAGCAACTGGTGCTCTGGGCCCTTTAAATCACCTCCGGAGCCCTGCCTCTGCTACCCCAGCCCTAGCCCTAGCCCTGCTGCCCTGGGATAGCCGCGGCTGGGCTCCTGTGGTGATTTAAAGGGCCCAGAGCTCCATGGCGGCCAGTGTCCTGGGGCCTTTAATTTGCCCCGAGCCCCATAGCTGAGCCCCTGCAGCTGGTAGCTCCAGGGTGATTTAAAGGGATCCCCAAGGCCTTTGAATCTTGCAAGACCTTGCCTTTTCCGGTCGAGACCCCGCCCTGCTCAGGACTCCGGTGTATCAGTATGTCCTTTAAGTTACTTTCACCTCTGGACGTGGCACTGAGCATTCTGTCAGGTGCTGGGCTGGCTGCTTCCTGCTCACGGTCTGAGTGCTGTATGTGAAGTCTGGAAGGACTTTTCCACCAGGTCAGATTAGCAGTGACGTTGGGCACTTTCACCTTCCTGTGCATTGTGTGGGTACAGGTCACTTGGGTATATCTCATTTAATCATTTCCCTGCATCGCAGAGGTCTCTGACACTGGTGTAGCATGGTCTCCCTGTGGCATATGCTAGTTTAGTCTCCATAGGTTTATATTACTTTTGGTCTAATGTGAGTTGTTGGGTTTAGAGTGCAGGTGCTTGGTTGTATTAGTGGCCTGTTAGACACAAGTGGTCAGATGATCTGGTGGTCGCTGTTGGCCTTAAACACTTAGAAAAAATAAGTACATGTGATGACCAATTAGGTGCAAAACTGTCTGTCTATTCAACAAATGCTTGATTTTTCGCAAGTGCTTCCTCAGGTGCAGTAGTTCTCAGCCAGGGGTACACGTACCCATGGGATACACGGAGGTCTTCCAGGGTGTCCATCAACTCATCTAGATATTTGCCTAGTTTTACAACAGGCTACTTAAAAAGCACTAGTGAAGTGAGCACAAACTAAAATTTCATACAGACAGTTTCTTGTTTAAACTGCTCTATATGCTATGCACTGCAATGTAAGTACAATATTTATATTCCAATTGATTTATTTTATAATATATGGTAAAAATGAGAGTCAGTAATGGTGTGCTGTGACATTTTGTATTTTTCTCTCTGATTTTGTAAGCAAGTAGTTTTTAAGTGAGGTGAAACTTGGAGTACGCAAGACAAATCAGACTCCTGAAAGGGGTACAGTAGTCTGGACAGGTTGAGAGCTGCTGCTTGGGTGCATCTGCAGCAGTGCTTGCCAAGTACTGAATACTGTTCTGAGAGATGTATCAACATGCTCAGTTATGCTGGTGTACTGGCAAGAATGCTTGATTAAATGTGTAGTGGTGATTTATTTTGAGAAATAATATTTGAAGTGCATAAAAGAGCATTTTCTCAGGCATATCAGTTGTGAGGAATTACTGGCCTGAAGAACAGCACTGGAATTTAATCATACACGTTTATATATTCAATGTTGTTTTCTTTTTTAAAAGTATATCAGAGTGGTGTTTCCTATTACCATAGAAAGTGGGGTTGGAGGGTGGGCGAAGAAGTGGCATAAAACTTAAAAAAAAAAAAAAAAAAAAAAAAAAGACTGATTTAAATTCATATGAGCAGAGTATTACTAGAGACCTAACACTTGTAAATTTACATGTCAGATTACTTAACATCCTCAGCATTCCTCTAAGTTTAACATTTTGGTCTTACAGTAGCAATACCATTGTTAAGGTTGCGCCAGAACTTTCAGTTTCACGGTGTCTGTATCCCAGTGTCTCACTCTGCCACCCCCTTCCCCCCCCAACCGCTTTTTGTAAACATATCTTGGGGAATTTGAAATAAATGTCAGCCACTAATTAGCGTGTGGGGATTGATCTCAAATGCACATTTTGTGTTTGCATGTGATTGGTTTCCTGACAAACGATAGGAAAATCGGAACACTGGAAAAGTCTGATTTTCTCACCCTCCCCTACCCACCCTGTGCACAGTGCTACATTTACTGTCCCATGCTAAGTAAGCAGTCACATTTTGACCTGAGAAAGAATCCACCACTCTCTCCCTCTATTTAATTTGCATACTTGGTGATTTCTCCTGTGCACTGAATGAACCAGGGCGTGTGGTTTAAAAATAGAAAAGAGGGAAATGCAGGCTGTATTATGATGCATACACAACTGCTTTAATAAGTCCTGGTAGGCCTTGTTGTCATCTTGAGGTGGGGACACACATGCTGCAACCACTACCTCATCTGGGGAAGAGGAAGAGGCTGTGACTGGCTGAGGAGCCTCCATCCCTCCCTCTTGTCTTGACCGAGACTCTCACAGGATTTCTTCCTGAGGCTCGGTACCAGGCTCAGCACCAAAGTCTGGGTCAGGGGTCTCATGGTATGGTACTGGAGATGCCTACTATCCAAGGCCACAGTGTGTGAACATCTTGAGATCGTGCCCTGGCCTGGGGGAAACCTCCATAGGTTCCAAAATGGCCTTTGCATGGGCGCTGGTTCCCATTGACCTAGTTGCCAAGTGTTTCACACAAGATAGTTATCCATTTCCTTAAAGGTCAGGAGAGAGTACACTCCCCAGGTAAAAGAACCGATTCCTCCCTGCGATCTAAACCTTGTCCTGCCCAAATGTATGAGTCCACCGTTTGAGCTGCTAGCAATGCTTGCTGTTGCACCTCTCTTGAAAAGCGGCTTTCTTTATGGCCATCACTTCGGCCAGAAGGGTTTTGGCAATACGGGCCCCCTGTATACGGTCTTCTTCAAGGATAAGGTACAGCAGCGCTCACACCGGACTTTCCTCCTAAAGGTGGTCTCACAATTCCACTGCAGTCAAGCAATCTTTCTGCCAGTATTCTATCCAAAACTTTATGCGAACAGAGGAACAGTTCCTACGCTCCTTGGATGTTAGACGGGCTTTAGCTTTCTATATACAAAGGACTAAACTGTTCTGTAGATTGACTCAGCTGTTCATAGTGATAACAGGGGGAATGAAGGCCCTTCCCATCTCCGCCCAGAGGATTTTGTCTTGGATTACCTCATGTATGGCATCCTGCCTCTAGCTAACCTGACTGCTCATTCCACAAGATCACGGGCCTTTTTGACTGTTTTTTCTAGCGCAAGTTCCTATTCAGGACATCTGCAGGGCAGCAACCTGGTCCTTGGTGCGCATGTTCTCAGCACACTGTGCCATTGCCCAAAAGGCTAGAGATGCCAACTTCAGCCACGTAGTCTTGCAGTCAGCTTGTTCTTGAACTTCAAGGCCACCTCCTGTGCACCTGCTTATGAGTCACCTACATTGGAATGGACATGTGTGAACACCCGAAGAAAGAACAGTTACTAACCTTTCTGTAATTGTTGTTCAAGATACATTGCATATGTCCATTCCTAATCCCGTCCTCCATCCCCTTTTATGGAATCAGTCGATAAGAAGAAACCAAAGGGGTGCGGGGTTGGCAGGGCCCCTTAAACTGACATTTGTGATCGCGCGGCATCAGAGGGCATTAGTGCCAACCGGACAGGTACCATTAAGGGAAAAAATTTCCAGCAACTGTGCTCAGGGTACACACACACCTATGTTGGAATGGACATGTGCAACAGTTACAGAAAGGTTAGTAACAGATTTTTTTCCCCTCTTTAAAGTGAAGGTGATAATTCAGTTAGAAAGAATATGGGCTGAGAGAAAGGGAGGAGTGGGTAACATTCCAAAATGTTTTTACTTTTCTTGCAGGACTGAATTCCAAAATAGCTTAATTACAGACTAGTCACAAAGCATATGTTTCTTATTGCTTCTCAGTCTTGCAATGACACTAGGTACCCGAGTCTCTTAATTTCACACTTTGCTGTGCATAGGTGGCTGGTATAATCTCTGCTATTGATTGGAATTCTAGGATTTGTTTACTGACACGATTTTTCTTGAGTGAATGTATAATCATTCAGTGTCTCTGGAGTGTCTGTTTACGTTTTCCTTCAAATTGATTGGATCTATAAAAATTGTATAGAAATGACAGCTCAAGTGCATAGGTTAGTAGGGAAGTAAATAACTTGAAGTTACATGAAATGGTGGTTGCACAATGGACTTAACTTGAAGCAATCAAAGGCAAAAAAGCTGTTAAATATTTGTAATATTTCATTAATATTTAAAAACAAATGATACACAGGCTAATGTCCAAATTGTTCTTTCTAATGGCTCTGTTAGTATAATGCAGTCTTGCTTTTATTGCAGTTAGCAAACAGTTTCTAGTCACCTGTTAATGTTCATGTTTAGAAGTGCAAGCTGACATGG
Source organism: Chelonoidis abingdonii (assembly GCF_003597395.2). Lineage (NCBI taxonomy): Eukaryota > Metazoa > Chordata > Testudines > Testudinidae > Chelonoidis > Chelonoidis abingdonii. The sequence goes on from NC_133774.1 coordinate 22,177,585, forward strand.
TTGTTTCTATTGCTTTTTGTACAGTATGTAAATGTATATGCCAGTTAGGGTCTGGCCATCCCTGCTGTTGGGCCAGTATGTTCTATCTGTTCTTTTCTGGATAGAACTTTTTACTTGATGTCTTGAGATACATATTTCTGAAGTGCAGAGATTTGCTCTGCATGAGGGGAATTGAAGGTAAAGTGACCGAAGAGCTAAATCCTTTAAAAAGAGTACACTTGAAGCTGAAACTCCAATATGACAAGCTGGTCCCTTCCATTGACATGTCATGCTTAATGTACATGTATACTCCGAATGCCAGATTGATTACTGAGCAGCCCTCTCACATTTTTTTTTATTATACAACACAGCTGGAAGTCTGAGAGCCTTATTATGATCTCTTTTATACAAGGGTTAATTCTATAAAATTGAATAGGTTTTCTCTTCCAGATTTATGTTGGTATGAGCAAGGTCAGAATCTGTCTTTGAATTTTTAATAGCTGTGATAATCTTTCAATACCATTCCTTACACACCACCTCCAGTGGTTGAACAGAGTGAGCTAGAAATTCAGCCAGTGATGGTAGGTCGGAGACAATGAAAGCAAGATAGCGTGAAGGATATTTAGGCCTTGTGGGAGGCCAGAGGCCGAGAGGTGCATTTGGTATGGCTGGACATTGCCCTCCTCCCCACCAGGCAACATTTTACTAAGTCTAACAAAATAGCCTGATTTTCAATTAGTGTCTAGTACACTCTGCATTTTTATTAGGTTATTGTAACAGTAAATATTAGATAGTAAATGTTATGCATTAAATAATCTACAGTTCCATTGAATTAGATACATTTTTTGTTATTAATATGATGCTTTAATCTCATTTAAACCATGGTGATTACTGTGAATTTAATTACATTTTCAGCAGTTCAGCTATTGATATAATGATCTGCACAGTGTGGAGTATTTATTTTTTCTTTTCTTCATCCTACTGTGATATTTCATTTTCAAAGGTAAATTAAACTTCTTGTGTGGTGTAAATTTACTTGCGCACCATAGCGATACTATCAAGTAGTTTAGTTAGTCAATTAGATTTCAGTTAGTGAAAAGTAGTGGGGATGCAAACATGAACGATTCAGAAAATCCTTTCAAATAATTTGGATGATCATCTGAATCTGTCCTGTGCATCCTTTCTCCTGTCAGGCCCAGATTCCATCCCATTGGCTGTGTTGCATTCTCGGAAAGATGACATGGAAGGAGTCCAGCAGTCTAGCTACTACTCTCATAAGAATTTCCTTCCTCTTTAGGTGGAGTGAATGGTCCAGTCCCACATTCTGGTGTTGAGTCTGTGTGAGGTTATTCTGCTTCTCCGCTGTGTAGCAGCAGGATGCGTTAATTGATTTGTTGGGTCCTACCAATTTGCTGCCACTTAAACCATGAAGGGCAGGCTGCAGTTGATACCCCAGAGTGAATGGTGGTACTGGGAGTTGCACAAGCTTGGTATGGGGCAGTTCAGGTTCCTGTAGCATACCGGGTTCTCTTCTCCTTCAACTCCTGTGAGAGTTCTTTCGTATACTTTGAAACTTCTCAGTACTGCCTTGCACATTTTCCTAGGAATGAGACTGGATGGCCCACTGTGCAGCTTTGATGCAATAGGACTCACTAATCCCTCTGCTGGATCACAATAACATGCCACTTCAAAGTGTGTACTCCATTTGGGCCACCCAGTCTCCTTCCTAGGAAAATCTCCAGTGTTGGCGGAAAATGTGGCCCTAGATGTTACCCTAGCACTTCACCACTTTCTTCAGGAAGGCTCTTGTCCGTAGGTGAGGGAGGGAAGAATGAAGAGAGCATAACATATGGGATTCTAAGGGCCATATTAAGAATGGGTTTACTTTTCTCCTTCCCGAGAGATGAAATCAGGTAAGGAAAGAGTTTGGAGGCTAGTGGAGCTGTAGCAGCTGGTCTTGGCTGCATGGGTGAGATTTTCCCTCAATGGAGATAAAATTAAATATGGAAGGGAATGGCAGCTGCCTACGGCCTTTGTGGGTTTGGGAGTTGGGGATAATACCTCCTTCCTACAAATTTGGTATTAGCCCAGCTTCACCAGAGAAGGGGATTAGATTCACATAGTGACCCAGGCACTAGTAGAAGACGTGGTGATTGCCTCAGGCTTGGGAGTAAGAGGAGCCAGATAGGCCCAGGAAACGTTGGAATGCTATGGATTAGAACATCAGAAAGAAGGGTCATGCTGAGAGTCTGTGGTCTTAACTCCTCACCCTCCACCCCACTTGACTGGTGCCAGTACATGTGTATTAGGAGATATCTTATGATATAAAACAGCGACCACTTGGCCAGTAAAGATCATTCCTGTCTCTATCCTTATTGGCCCCCGCCATTTTCAATAGACCTTTTCCAAAACCCAAAGGTTAGAATTTGGTCAATTACTATTTTAATTCTGAGTGAAACAAAAACATTTATTTCTTTTAAATGGCTATGGTGGACAAATGGGAAATTGAATGAAGATCTGCAGAATATAAATAGTTAAGAATTACTTAGGCAAGTTAAGTGTCTTCAAGTTGACAAGGCCTGACAGTGTACATCCTCTGGATAATATTTAGTCCTGCTTCAGTACAGGGACTATCAAAGTCCTTTCCAGTTCTAGATTTCTGTAATTTTATTATATAAATATATATAGAGTGTGTGTGTGTGTGTGTGTGTGTGTGTGTGTACATATACATACACACACTATTTTTTTGGTCATTTAAGTGCACGCTCATCTCAGGTAGCTGCTCATCTCAGCCTTTTCTTGTTATGTGGAAAAAAAACAGATGTTCAGTTCATTTTCTGATACTATAATTAGTCTTTAACACATTTCTGTTTGCACTTGTTCATTAAATAATGTTAAAGTAGGTTTAATACTGAGAATTTTGCAGCAGTAAACAAGTTTTTTACTAGGTGTATTTGAAGCTATTAATTTGTGTAATGAGACTAAATGAACAATTCACACTGAATTTGCATCTATTATAGTTGTCAGTAAAACTATAACCATATTAAGTGTGACACCTTCTTTTGCAGTGACCCCTATGTGAAACTTTCCCTGTATGTAGCAGATGAGAACAGAGAACTTGCTCTGGTGCAGACAAAAACTATAAAAAAGGTAGGTAGTGGTTCTTACTTCACTGTGTTCTGGAAGTACTGAGAATGTTAGAGTATGCTTCTTCTCTACATGATATTACACTATTGATTTAAAGATATTGTCTGTGAATGTTTGTATGTATATTGGATAACATTTTCTTTTTTATCAAACTCTTCCAAGCCAGTTGCATGTATTTGCCTGTAGCCAAGTGCAGACTGTGAACCATAAAATAATGACTTTATATCAAAAACTTCTCAGCTGAGGTTTAATGTGCTGAATTGCAGTGTTGCTTGTGTTTGTAGGATTTACTTAAAAATAATATTAAGCTATTAATTCCCAAGTCTTTCTATATCTATTTGAAAATATTTGATGTGAGCCTTAAAATGTAGGGTGGAATTGTGAACTACTGAAATTCATTTTGAATAATCTCTGAAGGTTGTTTTAAAAAATCATTTCCAACTGGTACCAAACATAAAGGTATTTTTTTTTCTTAGTTTTCTTTTAATTTCAAGCTTCAGTGGAAAGTGTAAAGACACTATTAGGCCAAAATTTTAGTGGTTACCTGCTTCCTTACAATTAAAGTTGACCGGATGTTAGGGCAAAAAGGGAAAAAGCCATAATTTTAATAAAGCTTAAAAGAAAAGTCATGCCCTAGTATTCTATCCTATTTTACGATAATTATTTAAAACGTTTTTGATCTGTTTTCTCTTTGGTATCATAATTTCACTGATTTTTTTCCCCCCCTACTATACAGTTTTTCTAGCTTGACGAGAACTCCCCATTTGTAGAGTAAAAAAGGACACCAGAAAAGAGACTTTTAAAACAGACGACCTCCACTTTCATTTTATCATTACAAATAAAGTACAATTAGAAATTGAGAGAACCTCAGCTTCAAAACACTGCATCACCATGTCAGTAC
>NC_133774.1:22183322-22244718 GCF_003597395.2 Chelonoidis abingdonii
CTGGTCTAAGAGTATGAACAGTGAAAAATAAAAACCAGTTAAAATGGAAGGAATTGAAAAACAAAACCCTCAGGGGTTTGTTAATTACACTGATGTGGAAACTCCTTTTTTGTTAATAGTGTTTTTGATCTTATGTTTTCGTCTTTTAAAATCTGTTTGGTGTCTACTTGCTTTAGTTTCAGAGCCTATCCAAATCTGTTCTTAGTTTTGGTGAAAATTCTTAGTGAAAATTTCAGCTCTACTTAGTTGCTACAGTAACGCATAGAATATAGTGTTTTGGGGAATTGTTTTTAAATACCTTTGACATTTATAACAAAACAATACAGATATGTGGGAGGCTTTCTTTTGATAATGGAATTTTTTTTCATAAGTAGGATTCACCTGTCATCCTGCTATCATGTAAAAGCAGCAGAGAGTCATGGCACCTTATAGACTAACAGACTGTTAGTCTGTAAGGTGCCACAGGACTCTGCTGCTTTTACAGATCCAGACTAACACGTCTACCCCTCTGATACCTGCTATCATGGAGTTTTTATTTGTACACTATGCACTCTTATTATTTTTTAAGCAATGGAAAATGTTTAAGCCTGGTCTGTATGGGGAAAGTCTCTCTTTTTAGTAGAACCTAAGGTCTGAATTTAAACAGATATAGTGCACCTCAACCCCGATATAACGCAGTCCTCGGGAGACAAAAAATCTCACCACGTTATAGGTCAGACTGTGTTATATCAAACTTGCTTTGCCCCCCCCCCTTTGCTCCCTGACCACCCCCTCCAGAGACCCCCATCCCTAATCACCCCCAGAAGCCCACCCTTACCCAACCCTTCGTCCCCTGACTGCTCCGACCCCTTTCCACCCTCCTTTCCCTGCCCCCTGACAGGCACTTACTGGCACCGGTGGGAAGTGCAGTAGCCTGGCCCCAGCCCGCTCCGCTCCACTCCACCACCTCCCAGCTGCAGCACTCCGCTTCCCACTGCTGGTGAGTGTGAGGAGGTTTGAGGAAAGGATGCCTCCCACACTTACCTGCGTCAGGAAGTGGAGCGACGTGGCTGGGAGGTGGTAGTGTGGAGTGGGCTGGAGCTGCGTTGCTCTGCTTCCCGCTGCAGGTGAGTACGGGGGGGCGTCCTTTCCCCAACTTCCCCGCACTCGCTGGTGGAAGGAAGCAGAGCAGCCCAGCCCCAGCCAGCTCCACTCCACCAGCTCCCAGCTGTGGGCTCCACAGGTGAGTGCAGGACCTTTCCTTAGTCACCCCCCAGCGACACGGCTGGGGCTGGGGCAAGGAAAGTAGAGCAGGCTTGGGCCACGTCTCTCCGCTTCCCACTGCAGGTGAGTGCAGGGAGGTTGGGGAAAGGACGCCCCCCATACTCATCTGCAGCAGGAAGCAGAGCACTGCGGCTGGGAGCTGGCGGAGTGGAGCAGGCTGGGGCTGGGCTGCTCCACTTCCGCTGCTGCTGGTGAGTGCGGGAGTGGGGGGAGATCCCTTCCCCCAAACCCCTTACCCTGAGCAACACGGCTGGGGCCAGGGCAAGGGAAGCAAAGCGGGCTGCTCCTGGTCCCCCGCTAATCCCTCGGGCTACTCTGGAACTGCGTGGCCACAAAAAGTGCCCCCACAACAGCTCCTGCCCCCCAGACCCTTGCGGGTGGGGGGCTGTCCACCCCCGAGACCCTCTGCACCTTATTGAACCCCTCGGGCCCCTGCCTGGCCCAGCACTCTTAACTAGCTGCTCAGAGCAGCATGTCAGAGCTTTACCGCCTTGTATGTGAACCTGCCTTATATCAGGTTGTGTTATATCGGAGTAGAGGTGTATATGTTCTTTTTTATATACAAAAGGAACATACACACCTCTACCCCAACATAACGCAACCTGATATAAGGCGGGTTCGCATACAAGGCTGTATGTGAACCTGCCTTATATAATAATGAGAGAGAGAGAGAGAGAGAGAGAGAGAATATTATTCCAGTTGAAGAGTGCTTTTTTTAACAGATTAATTTGTTGCTTGGGATGGGATTTAAACTATATGAAGAAAAAAAAAGTCCACTTTTTTATACTGGAGTAAAAGTTCATTTCTTGACTGATTTTTATTTTTTAAGTAAAAAACTTTTTTCCCTTTTTTACAAATATACCTATTTAAAATTAAATTTTAAATAAGTATAACTTTGCATCCATTTAAATAAAAAAAAATGAACAGTACATATTTGCTGCCCAAGTTTAAAAGAAAGGCAAACCACTGAACTGGTGGAAGTCGCCGGCTAAGCACATGAAACCATAGTTTACTGAAGTGCAAAATCAGCTTTTGACAGCAGTAGTCTTTTTTTCTGCAAGTTCAGAGAGTATTTTTTCATTTCATTTCATTCAACTATTTCAGTTTAATGGCTCATTGATTCAAAGATAAAAAACTAGGAGTTGAAAAAGCAAGGAAGTTTTGTTTTCCTCTTCTAGTTTATAGTAAAAATTAGAGTGAGTTGATGACATCTTAAAAGACGTGGTGATCATAAACAATAAATCCACTAACCACAGATTATTTTATTTATTTATTTTATTTTGTATTATCATAGCTATGGGTCTTATTCATGGCAAGAATATATTTTATTTTTATAATCAGTTTTAAATGCAAAACATGTTTTGATAAACTTTTTTCATATCAATTTTTCTCATCAACTAATTTAAATTACTAAAAATTAAATTATTTGTTAACTTTAACTTTGTTTCGTTATTTTTCTAAAGAAAGGTTGGTTTTCGTTAAAACTGCTGGATTTTCAACTAAATATAGCCTCCTCTACATTAAATGTGGTGCTTTTTTTGCTAGCCAGGAGGTTATCTTTATATCTATACATGTTTATTCAAGCAATTACAAGGCTTAAAATTTATGTATTCAGTTTTCTTATTTTTATTGTTTTAAGAAACTAATCATTCACCATTTTCTACATATTAATTATTGATTTTTTAATTCATGATTTGTATTAAGCTCTGTCTGGATGGAAATTAGGAATCAAAGTCAGTAATTTAAATCAAGATTTCCTGTTTTCTGATTTGTCATAATTAAAATAGCAGATTTAAATTGCTGTAAATCAGTTTATCCTGGTTCGTATAGGGGTTTATAGCTATAACTGGTAAAATTTTCCCTTGTAGGCAAGTCCCTGAGGTGGCAGAAGGCTCCTTCTCTTGTAAGCAATAATGTGGGGTGCTGCTGGTTGTGAGCAATATAATTTTATAAGATATGAAATGATTCTAAGATTGGCGACCTAGGCCCTGGTAAAAGCAGTAAACCCCTTACTCCACTTGGAGCCCTATTGAGGTCAGTGGGTCTGCCCCCATGGAGCTGTTTACTGGACTAGGGATTACATCTGCTAGAAAACAGTGAGGTTTTGTTCTTGTGAAGTAGACAGTAGCTCTGGAGTTGTACTGAGATTGTTTTCAACGTGTTGTGATGGAAAGTAGGAAAGGCAATTATTTTCTGTTTTCTGTATAATTTGCACTCAGAATACCAGTGTATGATGATGCCGAGAAAGGATGGAAAACTTAGTTTTGCTTATTTCTTTTGGAATTTTGTTCTACTGTTCTAATTGGTATAGCAGCTTTTTTGGTGCTCATGTATTTTCTCTTGGAGGATTTTCTCCTTCTTTATTAGTATATTGTTTGTAAGGCGGCTGCTGTTTTGTTGTTATCAGTGTAGTGACTGCCAGGATCCTGTGCTGTACTTTTGATTGTATGTTCTGTTGTCTTGTGTTTTTTGTTTTTTGTGCTGGGGTTTTTAAGCCTCCGATTAAGCAAAGCGTTTAAGTACATACTTAAATTTAGGCCCAGGAGTAGTGTCATTGAAGCTGCTGGGATAAATCCTGGGATTAAAGTGAAACACATGCTTAAATGCTTTTTCTGAATCAGAACCTCAATGTTCTCCCAAAATGTCCATGTTCCATTGTTTCCAGTAGGTATAAAGTTTGTCATGGGAACTATATCCTAGTTTCTGCATTAGTGAAGGAGACCCAGATAGAGGATTTGACTTTGAAAGGAAAACTGCAATGTAATATAGAGCAGTGTTTGTTTTTCAACAGCCGGTCAGGTCCCTGAGATCTCCCTGACACGGTTTTGGAAGGCAGAAAGCTGGTCCCTGGTATCAAAAATGTTGAGAAACACTGATTATACAGGATATTCAGTGTAATATACAAAATATAATTTAATGCTTTATCTAGTTACAAAGAGGAGGACGACGCTAATATTTTTAAAAATTTTGGAATGTAATAAACACTCCAAATAAGCGACATGTTTGACAACATCATGAGGAAGGGCCGTACAGTATTTTGTTTAAATTTAGTTTTAAACTTATTTGTATTGAAAAATTTAACAGCTTACAATACAGAGCTACAAAATACCAAAATCCTGAAAAATAAATTTAAATAAAAACAGTTGCCTCTACAACTGACTTATGAAAACAATCATAGCGCTCATAAACATACTGAGAGAAATTTAGTGCTTGTGTAAATGTGAGGAAGACATGAACATTCTTAAAGGGGCAACTCCTACCATATTTTGTCATAGGTGGTTTTTTAATTAATTATTTTTATTTCTCCCCTGGAACAACTTTCTCTTCCCCAAGACTCTGTTTCCTGGTACAGATAGATAACCACTCTGCCTTTGCTGGGCAAACAGTGTCCTTACATTTTGTAGTATCTCAGTTCTTAAAATTGTCACAGCTGCAGGTACCAAAGATGCAAAGGTGTGAATCTGTAAGTGCAAGTATACGAACTTAGCTGACAGGTCAAAGCATTAGGCTTCAAGAAAAAGAGCAATGTGCTGGTAAAGCCCAGACTTCTAAATTTGAGAGGTGAAACCACCTCTCCTGACCTCAGACCAGACACTTTCACGTTCTCCACCTATATGGTGCTAGTCTGTACCTATATTTGTAATCAGAGCAGTACATAATACCTTGTAATTCCTCCACAAAAAATAAGGTGCAAAGGAGACAAATGCAGGTAGGTCTCCTTGGCCCTCCCTGTCCTGAATATTTAAACAAATGTGTAATCTGCTTGGCTTCTGTTTTAAAAATACTTAGATTTTCTTATTCCATATCTAGGGGGAGGGGGAAGCATCACTTTCATTGTCTTTGTTTGATTTTAGATATTTGAAGAGCAGTACAACCCTGTTAATGAGTGAAGAGGAAAAGTGTAGTATCATTACACTGTTTGTACAATGTTATAAGCATTTGCTTTCTATAAAAGCAAATATTGAAAAATACTTTCTTTTAAAAACCACCAACCGTCAGTTAAACTGAAGGAAGTGCTAAAATTAATATTATGGTTCCAATAGCTACTATGATTAAATGTTTCACTGGATTGCCTTATCCAGAATCCTCTGCCATCTTATATGCACTCAGTATTTAAGGATAATTGCTGTTTATGGGCCCAATCCTGCCAACATTCTTGTGGTAACTCCATTGCCTCCAACAAGGCTAATGATTAAGGCTACGTTTTAGTCATGGGTATTTTTTAGTAAAAGTCATGGCTGGGTCACGAGCAGTAAACAAAAATTCATGGCCTGTGATCGTTCCATGACTTTTACTATATACCCCTTATAAATTAGAGTGACCAGACAGCAACTGCGAAAAATCGGGACGGGGTGGGGAGTAATAGGCGCCTATATAAAATAAAGTTCCAAATATTGGGACTGTCCCTGTAAAGTCAGGACATCTGGTCACCCAAGACTAAATCTTGAGTGCTCTGGAGCAGGGAGTGGCCTGGGGCGCTGCAGGTGCTCGGGAGGTGGTGGTGGATAATGTGATAATGGATAATATTTTACAAGAAATAGAAATCTCCCTGGGACATGCCCTTTGCCAACATGGGTGTGCCTTCCATAGCTCTTTATCTGATTGAAAAATACATGCACCAAGCTTAACCCCCAAAGTTTGATGTGATGACAAATCTGTTTTGGCACTCACGTCAGGCGCAAATAATAATAATAATGTGGAGAGAGAGAGAGAGAGTTCACTGCCTTTTATTACCGACAACTGTCATGAACCCTGAGAGGAAAAAGCTGCTGAATACTCTCCTGTTGTGAACAGAATAATTATTAGGGCCGTCAAGTGATTAAAAAATAGAATACCATTTATATAAATATGTTTGGATGTTTTTTCCACATTTTCAAATATATTGGTTTCAGTTACAACACAGAATACAAAGTGTACAGTGCTTACTTTCTGTTTATTTTTATTAATATTTGCACTGTAAAAATAAGAGTATTTTTAATTCACTTAATACAAGTACTGTAGTGCAATCGCCTTATCATGAAATTTGAATGTACAAATGTAGAGTTATGTGCACAAAATAGCCGCATTCAAAATAAAACAATGTTAAACTTTAGAGCCTTCAAGTCCACTCAGTCCTATTTCTTGTTTAGCCCATTGCTCAGACAAACAAGTTTGTTTACATTTGCAGGAGATAATGCTGCCTGCTTCTTGTTTACAATGTCACCTGACAGTGAAAACAGACATTCTCATGGCACTGTTGTAGCTGGCGTTGCAAGATATTTATGTCCCAGATGCACTAAAGATTCATATGTCACTTGATGCTTCAACCACCATTCCGGAGGACATGCATCCCTGCTGATGATGGGTTCTGCTCGATAATGATGCAAAGCAGTGCAGACCAACACATGTTCATTTTCATCATCTGAATCAGATATCACTAGCAGAAAATTGATTTTCTTTTTTGGTGGTCCAGGTTCTGTAGTTTCCACATTGGAGTGTTGGTCTTTTAAGACTTCTGAAAGCATGCTCCACATTCTGTCCAGATCAGATTTTGGAAGGCACTTAGGATTCTTAAATCTTGGGTTGAGTGCGTAGCTACTTTACAACTACGGGTCTGTTGCATCTTAGGGGGGGATTCCGTTCCGTGGTTATCGCGTAAACGAAAACTGCATATAGTCAGAACCCCCAAGCCCTTTAAATCCCACCCGCGGCTCCGGCTGGTGGGACGGGGGGTGGCATTTAAAGGGCTCCGCCAGGCTTCCCACTGCGGCGGGGAGCCCGGTGGAGCACTTTAAATGCCCTCCCTCCCCCGTCCCGCTGCCGGAGCTGCAGACGGGATTTAAAGGGCTCCAACGGGCTTCCGTCCGAGGTGGGAAGCCCAGTGGAGCCCTTTAAATGCCCCCCACGTCCCGCCGCCGGAGCTGCGGGCGGGATTTAAAGGGCTCCGATGGGCTTCCCTCAGCAGCAGGGAGCCCAGTGGAGCCCTTTAAATGCCCTCCCCCTCGTCCCACTGCCAGAGCTGCGGGCGGGATTTAAAGGGCTCCCCCAGGCTTCCCGCCCTGGTGGGGAGTGCGGAGGAGCCCTTTAAATCTTGTCTGCAGCTCCAGCGGCGGGAGTGGGGGGGTGCATTTAAAGGTCCCGAAGCTCCACGGTGGCTGAAGCCTCCGGCCCTTTGATTCGCTTCAGGGGCTACCAGCCACCTCTGCAACTGGGAGTCCCCTGAGTGATTTAAAGGCCCTGAGACTCCCAGCCACAGCTGTTGTCCCAGGACCTTTAAATCTTGAGGCCACGCCCCCTCCAGGACTCCAGGTCTTTCAGCGTAAAGCTGAAATCGCGCATGTTAAATGCGCGTAAGTTGCGAGAGACCTGTACTTGGCATTCAGTGAGGCCCATAGGCGCCGACTTCTACTCCTGCCGGTGGGTGCTTGATCCCCCTCTGCCCCTAGCCCTGCCCCACTCCACCCTTTCCCCAAGTCCCCACTCTGCCCCCATTCCACCTCCTTCCCCAAGTCCCTGTCCTGCCTCCTCCCTTGAGTGCGCTGTGTCCCCACTCCTCCCCCTCCCTCCCGGAGTACCGCCAAACAGCTGTTTGGCAGTGAGCAGAAGTGCTGGGAGGGAGAGGAAGGAGCAGGAATGCAGCACGCTCAAGGGAGGAGGCAGGGAAGAGCTGAGCGGACCTTTGCTGTCAGTGGGTGCGGAGCACCCGCTAATTTTTCCCCGTGAGGTTTCCAGCCCTGGAGCAGCCACGAAGTCAGCACCTATGGTGAGGCCTAGAATGTCTCTGACATTATTAGTGTCTTGGTCTCCTACTGGGAAATAAGAACAGTTACACATTTTTTGCTTCTGAAGGCTGAGCACGTTGCACACACCAGGGGCTCTTTGCGTTCCTCCAGTCTTCCTCTTTTCAATTTCCCTGGGTGCCACCCTCCCATCCCACTCTATATCAGGGACTCCTGTGATTCCCTACTCCATTAAGCCCGGAATTCTGTGTTCCCCACATTTCCCCCCTCATTTCAGTGGCTCATTGTCCTCCATTCTTCATTTCTTCCTATTTCTCCACACCGCCCCCCCCCCCACCATTTTGGGGGATGGGGGTGGGTGGTTGTCTGGGAGATGGATCATTCAGGATGTTAACATTTTAAAACTATTAATGGGCAGAGCTGAGATGGAGGCATTGCTACACTGGAAGGTGTTAATGGCCACTATCAACTAGTTCTTTGATTTATAGAGAATTGGTGGTTGAAACTGTTGGCTCTGCTGATCAGATGCCAGGAGCGCCATGTGTTCCTCTTCTTCCTTCTTCTGCTTTTCTAGTTTTCACCAAAACCATTAAGATTCTGCCCACTGATGCTTAGAACATTCCCTGAAATTTTGGAATTGAGTGGATAAAGCATTCAGAAGCTGTTACATCACATACAGACAGACAAATACCATTGAGTTAAGTGCAAGACCTCATTTCCCTCTGCCAGCTAGAATAAAAGCCCTCACTTTGAGTGGGATTGTTGTCCCTCATGACAATGGAAATACTGAACCAGTGACAGGTATTTCTTTAACTTGTTGGAAAAAATGGCATGGTAGACTTAAGAAGCTTAAAAACAAGTATTTCCCATGGCGATAAAACAGATCACTGCAGTTTTCCTTGAAATGTGCGGAGACATAGGATTGTTTAGTATGCTTTGATAGTTGGTGTTGAGCCTGCGATTAAGGACAGCTTGTGGTCTTGTAGCACAATCTTATATAGCTTCAGGTCTGTGTTTGGCTTTTTGGGAGAATTAATGTTCTGTCCCCAATTCTGAGCTGTATGGAGCAGGGGTGATCAATAATAAGGGTGGAGAGGGGCAGGGGGCAAGGGGGCAAGTATGTGTGTGGGAGGGAAAATCATTTGACATTAAAATGAGCTGAATGGGCACTTCAGATCATTTTTCAAAAACTGAATTACACATATTGCTAATACTCTTATTACTAATCTGTTCATCTTGATAATCTTATATTTGGTCTCCTTTTATGTTGTAAGCTAAGTGCATATTCTACTCAAATCATTAATACAAAATTGTGGCGTTCCATAGTCTTTATTTGGAAAACGGGAAAAAGAGCCCTAAGCAAATTCAGCTAAAACAAGTGATACCTTTTTGCTGTCTAGAGCCATAACTTTCTTTTGACCAGTAAACTCATCCTTGTATTTAAAACTGGCCATTTTCCTTACTTTGGTTTATATTATAAAACATTTCATTAAGATTAGTCTTCATTACGATCTCTCTGCATAGGTCCTCAATCATTTCCCTTCTACTGATAGATTCCTATTTATAGTTAACATCTATTTCTGGATCATCCGGCTGAAATACCCTCCCACGCTCAATTTGCTTGGTAGATGAATTTTAAATCATTTGACAGCAATGTTTTTATTCTTGGTGGCTGTTGCTATGAAATATTAGGGTTGTTTTTAACTGACTTTTAACAGAGATTGTCACATGCATGCACTTGTAAGTGACTGCAAATGTATTGACAGCCTCAGTAGAATTTAAGACTTTAATAATATTGTTTGCATAAAAAAATTTAATTTCTTTTACAGACACTGAATCCAAAATGGAATGAAGAATTTTATTTTAGAGTAAGTTTTTCTTTACTTGTAATAAATTGTTTCACTACAAGTAGATTAGTAAAATTAAACACATCACATTGTAAAGGGGTGGGAAGAAACTTATTCTTTTTAGTATTTTACTCTTTAAATATTTATTGTGTATTTCAAAGAAAAATCACTTGAACTGATGTAGTTACTGTCTAATATCTGTTCTAAAAGATGGAATAAAACATAGGATTTGCCATACGGTTTAATGTATGAAACGTTTGTTGTTGCACAATTTGGTAATGGTTCTTTTTATACATGCTTTGAGTTGATGTATATAGAAAATGTAATATGCTTCACTCAAACATGCATTTTTAGCATATCATGTTTGCTGTGGTATTGAACTAGTAATGTAGTAGCAAATAGCCAGAAATTCTTCCTAGGGCTATATGATAGCCCAGCATAAGTAGACGAAGGAGACTAAGTAAGTGTTTCACGGTTAAAGATCTTGAAAGTTGAGCGAGCATGACCAAAAAGTAGTAAAGTGCAAACATAGAAAAGAAGATTTGAAAGAGCAATTTTTGGCAAGTAGCATAAAAGCAAAGAGAAAATTATCAAATTTATTTTATTCTTGTAACTTTTTAAACGTGTCAAATCATGTTAGAAATGTTAATAGAACTGCACTTAACATCTAGTGCTTTTCTATTATAAGTAGTAGTTGACATTTTCATCATAAAACTTTAAATATTCATAAAATGTGAAATAGGCTGAAAGTGAAAAAAATACCCCAATTAAATGTAATATATTTATGGAATATAAATTGATAACTTGAAAACCATCTCTGATCTTCAGTTATTACAAAGAGTTTTCAAGGAGCAGTTACTTAGCTTCTGTCCAGTTGTAGTTTTTACAAGAATAGGTTAGGTAAAATTTCAGCAATTTAAATTTAATCTTCAGAACAGCTGTTTGAGAACAAGGAAAGGCATTGTGGATTGTTAAAAAGACAGTATACTGTCAAAATGCATTTTAGCTGTTGACCATTGTGCTAATTTGGTAATTTATAACAGAATGTTTGTTAATATCTAATTTGAGGAGATTATAAATGCTTTACAACGTCAATTCCATTAAAATAGCTTTTTACAGGGTGAAATTTAATAGATTTTTTTTATCTTTAAAACAGTCTTCCCGGAGATAGCTATTTTGATTCCTATAATATAGTACAGAAGGCACTTAAATCTGTTTCTTTGAGTAATGCAGAATCTCTAGGAATTGTCTTGGCACTAAACTCAGTATGACTGGCCCCAGCTTTTTCCATTTCAGTCACAACAAGTTTTGTTATATGCAAGATTCTCATTAGTAGAACGTTCATCTGGTCATGTTACACTTTCACATATTAAGTTTGACATTTCTGGTTCTTGGGATTCCCCATTAAAGGCTACAAGAAAAATGTTTTAGAAGCAAGCAGCAAATCAAAATGTTTATCCATTGTCAGAACTGCGTGTTACGAGTTACGTCATTAGTATTTATGCCCAGTTAACGTACTTTGCTAAACATAATTTTTGAGTACACATCAGTAATTTACCATGTGTTCCAGTTACCAAAAAAACAAAGCAGTAAAAGCCCAGGAATATTATGTTAAGAATAAACTTAAAAGGAATCCAAACATCAAGGCACCCAACCAACCTTAACTCTGTCCCTGTAGTGATGTGCTGGAGGGGAAAAAGCAATCTTTGTCTGTATCTTCTCTGACAAAAAAAGGTAGTTTTTACCACCAATTAAACTAGGTGAGGTCAACGCTGTCCTACCCTTCACAGCCCTGTGACTGACCATACCTAGTTTATCTTATAGTATTTTGTCTTAACTATGTATGTACTGCAATCCCTTGGAGGCACAGCACTGAAGTTTTCAACACAAAGTAAACTAGGTAAGGTCAGTCACAGGGCGGTAGGGGAGGAGAGTATTGACCTCGCCTAGTTTGCCTCATTGTAAACACTGTAAGTCCCTCGTCTCCACTTAAGGTTTTACAATGAGATAACTATCACCTCTTAGTTAACTTGCTCCCAATAAAAGAACAAACACACAACAACAACTTTGTGTCAGCGAAGACAAAGCCTTATGGTAGGTCTATACTACAACTTAAGTTGATCTAACTTGCGTCACTCAGAGCTATGAAATAGACCCCCCCTCTGAGCAACAGAAGTTAAAGCAACCTAAGTGCTGTCCACACTGGTGCTATGTCAACAGGAAACACACTCCCACTGACATCGCTTCCACCTCTCGCAGAGGTGGAGTAATTATACCGATGGGAGAGCTCTCTCCCATTAGCATAGAGCGCCTTCATCGGACAGTGATGCAGCTGCGTTGATGTAGCACTTCTGGTGTGGACGTGCCCTAAAATAACCTTCATTCATCTCCAGCAGTTCCATCTCATTAATGTCTATAAATGCTAGCAGGTTTTACTCTTAGTCACGCAATGGCTATGTGTAAATTTCAGCCTTTGTGTAGCTACACGCCATCCCCAGAAAAAGATGTACTCTTGGCTCTCTGCTGTTTCAGACATTATTCAGCACTAACTCAGATTTAATTCCACACTGGGCAGGTGGAAAGCAGGGCATTTTTGTACACAGTGCTGGATTGCAGAGCAGCTTGGAAGGCACAGAGCTCATGCAATCGAGTGCTCCTCCTTTGGTGGTGTGGTTGTGCATCTGGGATTTGCAGAAAACCAGATATTATGCTACACATATTTGTATTTATGATTTTCACTGATGTTTTTCATGGTCAATTTATACTTCCTCCTGGAATGAAAATACAGTGAGATCATGAGAACTCTTGTTACTTAGAGCATGTAAATGGCACTATAAAAACTCATGAAAATCCTACCCAGAAATACACATACTAGTACTTGTGTGCATTCCGTTATTTCAGAGCTCCTTGCGCTAGTTCAATTTGGGGGATTTCCCTCTGTCTACAAACCCACATAAGTGTCTGCCTATTTCAGAATATCTTCATGTTGCCTCACACAGAGGACTGGGCTTAGCCACTTGTCTTACAAAAGCTTTCCTGAAAAATGTACTAACCTGGATTAACTACCATAGAAACTTGTCCTTATTCATTGGTGGCCTCATTGCCTGCTTGATCATTGATTGTTTTGAGGGGATCTATGTAGTTCAATGTCTGTCTGTGGAAACTACATCGTGGAGATGTTCTCACTTCTCTGATAAACTTTTAGAAAAGTCTGCACAGGGTATTCCTTCTCACCTCCTCAGCAGTGTTTCTGAAGTGGCATATGTGGTTAAATGGGCTAGGAACGGTGACTGACTGGATCTGGGCAGAGGTTGAAAAATAGAGAAACTGCAGAATTCTGAATGGCATGTTCAGAATCCATAACAAAGGGGAATATCCTTTAAAAATTCTGTTTCTTGGTACTGCAATTTCAGAGCTTAATTGTGACGCAGGAAAGACCCTATAGCCCCATGTGACATCCATACAATGTCTCTGCCTCTTTGAAGCTTTCTTAATAGAGCACCTAGTATACTACATCCCTGTTCCTTAACAGCTGTAAGTAAAAACATATTGAACACCAGAACATTTCTAGTCGTACATTTAGGACATATGTGTATTTACACACTAGATATAGTTAAAGATATATACAAGTCTTGTCAGCCCTATTCCTATTGCCTTGGATTGGTCATTTAGCAAATTATTGTAACTGTGAATGGTTTGTCATATATATAATGAACATGAAGTAACACTATATATATATTTTTATAGGTAAATCCAACTAATCATAGACTCCTGTTCGAAGTGTTTGACGAAAACAGATTGGTGAGTGTACTACTGTATTCCCCTTTGTGTGTGTTATTAATTACACAACTAAACATAGAAGTAACATAGCTCCTGAATCTTAGTTCCTGGAAATTTGGTATACCTTAAATTAAAGTTTTTTTGTTTCAGTGGTGTAAATATGTACACTGAGGAAAAGTCAAGTGAAGTATATAAAGTAGGAAATTTTGCTGTTTTGCCATTTTTGATGAGATTAAATTGGTGTCTAAGCAAAAATCTCTAGGGTCTGATTTTGGATCTAGTTGATGTAAGACATCAATATAATCACAATTTATAAATGTATTTTGCGGATTTTAAAAAGCTGTTTTAGTGGAATAGCATACTGTGAGACCCACTAACAGTATATTTATGAACACTTTTATAATAGAGGATGTGGTGCTATAGCACAAAATATTCGGTTCCTTAAAATTAGATAAGTACAGTATGTCTCTACCAAACTTGCTTACTATATTGGGGGAAAATATGCCAGATATATTTTGGATAGTTTGAATATCCTTTTGTTGTTAAAAAAAACAAACAAACAAACAAAAAAAAACCCTCTTAAGAGGTACATTTTTCTTTTCTTTCAGCTCCATCAAAGCAAATGTTAATGTAATGCAAGGAAAAAGATGTAAACTCTGTGTAGGTAACCTTTTTCAGGGGGAAAAATCTAGAGGGCCACTCATTTAATGTTGTGAGGAAGTACAGTAACAAATCTGTGGCAGGGTGGCAACATATATAGAGACTCTGTGGTGATCATTGTACTGAGAGGCATTTAATCTGTTTCACAAACCCAGGCCTCCACGGTTTGAACTAGTAGAGAATATTGATTAACTCTTGCTAGTTTTAGGTTCTTATCCTCTTTGCAGGCCAGCCAGCAGAGTGGAATAATATCAGAAAAGTTGAATGAGTTTCATGTGAACCAGCAGAGGGTAGTGATGTGCACAGTCAAACCAATATGTGACAGTGTAGTGGTGGTCGTTAAAAAGACATTTTTTTTAACCATTACCACACAGGGACATCTGAGAGGTGGCAATTTCCCTTCTCTCATACTAGTGTGTGGTAACTTTGTACCCTTTTATTTTGAGCCAATGTATGTATTAAAAAAGAGCACTTATGGTTAAATATATGTTTAAGATTCCAGGTTATGTGCCTAGAATGAGGGAGTATTGAATTGAGTACTCTAAGATTAATTTCTGTAGCATGAGTATATTTTTAGGATTCAAAACAGCTTACTATGTTTGCCTGTTTTCTGTTACAATTTATGCTGGGAATAAATACCTACTTGTAAAGCTTACATTTGTAAGATTTGCCCCAAAAATAATTTTCTTGCTTGTTCATCTTGTTCCTAAACCACCAGAGAATTGTTCGAGATTGCAGTCTGTTCCCCCCAATCCAGGCCACTGCAGACTGTGATTGCAAATTTAGTTTGAGAAAAGAGAGACTTGCTTACTTAAATAGCACAGAAACATGTTGTCTGAAAAGTGTATTAAAATAATTCTAACACTTGTGCTTGCACAAGGCAATCTACAGTGCTGTTACTGTGTAGGAAATACCCATGTTTTTCTCACTGTTGGCTCATAGTCCAGTTAAAACAATAGAGGATTGTACTGGCCCTTGCCAGTTTTATCGTTTTAACCAGCTTCAATTTCTCTTGTACTTGGTAGTTTTCTGTAAAAACAGTGGTTTAAATTCTAGATGTAGTATTGACCCTACACCTACAAGTATAGGGCTGTTGAAAAAACTAATTCTTTGGAGCTTTCATAGGACCAAGTTGTCACTCGTTGAATTGAATTAGTTTGTCTCTCTTTTTGTACAGAAACTTTTTGTTTAAATGGATGTTGTTTCTGATTCATGCGAAAATATTCTAAAACTTCAGTACACCTCAGCTGTGACAGCCCCTTTTTAAACACTGAGATTCTGCAATGTGGCAGGGCTGAATTGGGATGTTTACTTCAATTTTTGGTTGTAACCCATATGTTCTTCTTTTGAGATCTTTTGGCTCTTAGCAAGCATAGCTATACTCCATGCTGGCAATCGGACGGGAATATTGCTAACTTTCTCATTGGAAGGCTGCCAGCGTTGGGCAGCGTTTCTGTACGGTGCTTAAGTCAAATCATTACAAAACTACATGCATACCCTTCTTCAGTTTTCGCTCGTCTTTGCTGCCTGGTAAAACTGAAAAAGAAACTGTCTCCTGCCATCTTGTTCATTTCTGCTGCTATCCTTGTCTGAGAAGTCTTTGTCATATGTAAGGTTTCTTTGTTGCAATTTCTAAGGGAAGAAAAGGATCTGTATGTAGGATGAGTAGGTTATGCTGTGTTTACCCTGGTAATGTGAAAGTTGTGGATTTTTTCAAGAGTGAATAGTTTGTTACTTAATCTTTTAAAGAATCGGTGAAAAAATCCGAGTATAACCATGGACTAATATTTATTTATGTTCTACCATGGTAGTCTAATGCTGTAACATTAGGGGGTTGACAGATGAAGCCTGAATTTGTCTACTTGAACCAGTTTTGTTCTCAATCTGCATTGTGAAGTCCACTTGAACTTTTAACACTTAAAGTGCTTTTGTGGCAGTTAACATTTTTGTACAAAAGTGCTTTGTGAATGTGATGTGGCTTAGATTTATAGCAGCACCGAGTGTGCTTGCTGCCTTAGTCAGCTGTGAGACCTCTCCGGCGGGGCAGCTCTTTTCTGATGGAAAAGGAGCAGCTGTGAAGGTGCTGTTTCAGGCTCTTGCTGGTATTAACACACACAACTAACTTGCAGTGGAGAGGGGGAACCAGGTCATGTGACGCCAACCATCCTACCCTATGTCACAGTGTGTAGGAGCACTGATTGCTCTTATCCAATCATGCCTGGAATGCTGCTTGCCACTTGGGCTATTTCTGCTATCTGTCGCTATCAGTGCTGCAGTGCTAACAGTTTGGCTGATGGGACACTTTTTCTTGGAGTTTGTCTTTGTTTTTTAACTTCTGGCAGTGCCTGAATTGTTGCTGTTCTCTCTCTCTCTCACTCCCTTTCTTCTCTTTGTTAAACCATGGCCCATCGGCTGCGGTTTCATTTTGGCTCTGGACGAAGCAACACGGCCCCTGAATCTGAGATGCTAGACCGAGAGAGAGAAGATGACTTTTTCATGGCATTCCACACTTTGCCAAGAAGAAACAGTCCTCATCCTTTCTCCCGACATGGAGCGGATTATGGTGGCGGTGATTTGCAAGAAGTGGGCTCCTTAAAAAGAAGCTCATCTATGTTTATTCCTCAGCTGCTGAACAATATTGATGTGCGTCCAACAAGGAGCTCATCTATGCAGATCTCTCTTCAGCGCAAAGCTGTGAACGGCTGTGCTGATGAGTGTGGAGCCCCAGAGTCTCCTGAGGAGACTCTTTCATGTAAATTTTCAGACTTCAGGGAGCATTACACATGCCCCATTGACAGCCATTCTTCTCCTCCAAGCAGTCCACAAGTAACCTCAGAGAATTCTCCACCCAGGATGCCTGAAGAGACTGGGCAACGGCTTAATGGAGCTGTTTCCTGTAATCACAGAATATTTTGTACAATTCCTTCCAATAACCAGAATGATGATGTTGCAACGACTGCCGAAGAAGATGAAGCAAGTGAAGCAGCTTCAGGGTTAAACATAAGTGGTGTAAGAATTCAGCATCGTGCTTCAAGCGCAGATATGCATCAGGTTATGCTATCGCCCTTTGGTTCCGAGGTTCAGGATAATGCCCTTGCCTCTGAACCCAGACGCTGGTCTTTGCAGCATCTGCCAGACATGTCAGAAAATTCAGGGAAAAAGTTGTTTGTTTTCCAGTTGCAGCAATCACAGGCAAGTGGTACAGGTACAGGAAGCGACTATAATTTTGGCTTTACTGGAACAAAGGGGAATAGATTGGTCAGGTATCCTCGCATACGGCTGGAGAGGAGTACTTCCTACCCTGTCCAGCCGCGACCAGAACGAATTAGCCTTGTAGAAGATGGAGGGAATTCAGAACTGTATGGAAATAGCAGAAATGGGTCAGAAATATCTAGAAGCAATTCAGTAGAGAGGATTCCTCAAGGGCAGGGATGCTTGTTTAAAATCAGACCAGATCAAAACACAAGGCAGCAACACTTCAGAATTCTTGTAACCCGGGGTACTGAAGAACAAAATCAAGTTTCTGATGAATACAGCCCTGATACCTCTGGGCCTACAGTGACTAGTGCCACAGTAAGTAACGTGCTGAAAATGCTTCCCCTTGTGTTCTAGCAAAATGTAAATGGTAACGTAGAAAAGCTTCTGAATTCTAGATGACTAAAGAATTTCACTCATTAATACTGGTAAGATCTACATGTCTCTGGAACAATCTGTAAAGCATCCCTAACTATAACCTAAAATAGTTTTGCTTCCAGTTATGATTACATCCAGTGCAATGTTTTGTTGGAGTCCTAATGTCTCACATGTTGCTTAACTCAGTGTTACATCAGCTGAAGGGTTTTAACAAATTGGAAAACCCAAGTGTCACTATTAGCTCTTATTTCTTTGAGTTTGCTAAATCCTTGCTGTACAAAGAATAACATTTTTGAAACAAATGCTTTAATGTTTTCCATATTATTTTAAAATGTGTATAAAAATGAAATTTAAGTATACTAGCAGTTCAGGACTTTGTGGGGACAGAAATCGGTAAAGAAACCAATTTTGTTTTCTCAGTACCAAGCGGTGAGAATTGTTTTATTTCAAAGAATGCTTTTGCTCTTGACCTTCTTTAAAATAAAAACTTTTCGCGTTGTCCTTTCAGTCTCATAATGAAATGTGATCAAATACTGTAAATGCAATTTAGGCACAATTTATTACAATATCTTGTAACATAACTGATATGAAAGATGATATAAAATCTTCTTATACTGCCTATTTCTCACGTAATATGAGAGAGAGAAAGCGAGAGATGAAGTTCTATAATGTGTTTTGAAACATACTTCATAGGCCCATGCGTGGGTAAAACTTATGGGGGCATGGGGAGTCATTTGCTTGAATTGCTTTGCCGTGTAATTTAACACTGCTCACTTGAGTTCTAAGCTCAATGATGCTGTATATAGAATAGTAAGTACCCTATCTCCAGCTGTGAAAACAGACTCACAAGATAGGCTTTTGGTCTTTATTACTTGTGTGTGTTCTCATTCTCTTGTGGTCTCTTTCAGTGAAATGTGGTACAGAAAGACAGCTGCTAAATACAATAAGACCATATGATGACTCTGCAGCTTTTATAGCAAAAACAGTGTGAAAGTTATTCCAAGATAACTTTCTTTTTAGCACGTCAGTATACATTTTTAACACATGGACATGAATAACTAGCCCTCACAGCCTTTGTGGGGAAAATTCTTCTCTTCTGTTATATATCATATCACACCCTGTCTGTATAAAGTGCTAAATGTGTTTGTTGGCAGCCTGTGAATATTTTACATTCAGCGTATGCCTGTTGAAAACACCTCTAGTTCTTCTTTTGTTTGGATTTCACTATCACACTCAACAATATGTTAAAAGATTTGTTCTTTCATTTATTTATTTTTTTTTGAGAAGTTTTTATCTTGTTTACATTAGAGTTAGGCCTTGAAATGTAAACTTCTTATCTGGACTCTGATTTTCCTGAAGATTTGAGGATGTTTGATTTTGGGAGAAAAAGGCCACTGTGAAGTTTTTATTCCAGTTTTAACTTTTCCAACGTTTGGGATTATTTACATCCAGGGTTTTGGTTCAGGCCCTTCTCTTCTCTTCTACAAGTACAGTTGATACTCTTTAGACACCCTCACCCAACATCCAGTGGGTTGCACACAGCTCTTCATCTTAAATCATTACTCCATATCACCCAAGTCCTACGTCTAAACTGCCATTTTCTACTCATTATCCCTGGTTAATTTCCAGCACTGTAAATGCTTCCATAAATCAGACAGTGGAGGAAGATTTGGACACAGATTTGTGCAACTTCCCAAAAGGTTGTTTATCCCCACTTCATTGTCCCTGCAACAGTGCCCATCTCTGTTAAACTGGAGAAAAGAATCTGATATCTCTCCTGAACTTGGCCTCCATTATAACAGTACATTTATGTTTTGGGGTATAAATTTATAGATTTTTCTAAACCAGTTATGCTGCTTGCTACTGAGTGAACCCATGGCAATCAGTTTTAGCCCCACATAAAGTTAGTCAGTCAGTCGTGTACCTTGACAGTTGCAGAGGCACTCAATCTAAACAGGATTTAAAAAATTTATTGCAAATAGGTTTCCTTAATTAAGACTTTTTAAAAGATATATCCTACTTTCTTGACATTATTTCTAGTGAACCCAGAAATGTTCTGGGTGGAGGCAGTTTACTAGGCACATTTACTCGGTGGAGGAAAGCTGGAGAATGAAAACAACTTAAGAATGAAAGATTTTTCTTTATTTAGTTTACACAATGTTTTTCAGTGGGGTGTCACTTTTAATTCATTCCTTACACGTTTGTTTTGATAGGTCATATGATGATGATAAATTATGTGCAGAAATGATTTTCATTAAACTGGGGAGAAGAGTTTTTCCTGTTAAAGCTCTTAGGGTAAAATAATTTCTAGACTCTTCCAGTTAAGCTAGTTTGTGTGTATTTGATTGATATAGGGCATGGGCCCTGGACTGTAGACAGCAGCTGCCATAGCCTTATTTATCTTGAGTGAAAACATTCATGCGGGCGTCTGCAGTCCTAGTGCTACCAAGTGTTTATGATCTTTCAAATATCTTCTGTTTTAATCAGAAGTGTTTTTGGGCAGGCAGGATGTATTTCATTGAGTTACCATGAAATATTAGGTAAAATAAGAATATGCAACCAACTTAAAAAAAATATATTGGCAGTCTCGGGAGATTCTTTGGGTTACTCTGATATTTTACATGCAGTGTGAAAGTTTTCATGGTGTGTGTCTGCCTACAAATTAAAAACAATAGTTATTCTATCGATGTATGTTTGTGTTTATATTATTTGGGTTTTGTGTATGTATGCTAGAAATACTGTGATAACTGAACTTAGAAAATCCCATGTGAGCGGCAGCTGGTGTTGGAGAATATCTGAGTATTCCAGTGGGCATTTGTTATTGTTAAGAACAAAAATGCAGAGTATCTTGGCAAATAAAATATTGCACTATTGTATTATAATTATAATTATTGAGAAGGAAGACCTAACACCTCCAGAGTTTTGTCACGACTGAACTTCCATTTGTTTTCTTCCTTCCTCAGGAATATCTTTCTAATCGGATCTACCTATTACAGTAATCACTAAGTCCTACTGAAAATTGTCTAAATATTGCTGTAGGAAAATTATGAGCTTGGAATGACTCGTTAGGTGGCTTTTTTAATGGATTTATTTGAGAGTACCTACTTTTAAAAATCTGAATTTCTACAAGTTTCTGATATAAGCAGATAAAGATTCTGGTTGTGTTTTATATGCCTATATCTGTACTATAGAAGCAAAGGTATGTTGCTGCATACTTACCTGGTGCTATCCTGTTCCCATTGAAATAAGTGGCAAAAACCACATTAACTTCAGAGAAAACAGGATTGAGCTGAAAATATGTGCAGATATACAATCTCGCTTCCTCTTTGATGGCTTTCTTGGTGGTATATGTAATTTAGCAAATAACCTGCCTTCAATTTTCTATTATTTACTTTACAGTCAATATCTTTGGTTTTGTTTTATATATATATATATATATAAAAAAATGTGGTTGACACAACTGTAATTTCTATATATTAGGATTTTCTAATTATGATTTTAAAATTATATTTTTAAAAGAATACGTCTTTCCTATGTACTAATTAGCCATTAATGGAAACATAAGAAATACTAGAAATGAATCAATCTAATTATGTAGTTCATTGTAGAAATGTCTGCTGTTTTCATATAACTGCATCAGAATACACTCTTATGGTATGTCCACACTGTAATCTTAGCTTGTGCTTCCACATGTGTTTTTGCCCAAACCCCACTACCATCCACGTGCACAACCCTCAAGCAAGGATTTATTTGCACTTTGAACTTGTGCTTGCTTGCACAGAATTAAAGGCTGAGCTGTGCTTTATCTCTGGCTGCAACCTCTTTGCTGTGAGGGTACAGACAAATACTAAATCACTCAAATACTAATAGTCTTCCATTGCCTTCATGCTATTCAGATTTTCCCACAATTGGTATGGGAAATGACTGTGAAAGAATGCTAGAGAATCTCAGCGCACACAATCACAGGATATTCCCCCAGAGAGCCACTGACAAATGCAGAAAAGTGAGGACACAGTAGCACGGGTAGGGCTTTGCTATGTCAATGCTCACACTTGGGCTAGGGCAACCTGATTGCTCAGATCTGGTTGCCAATCACTTGGGCTAACTGTACAGTGTCCCCACCCTAATTCCTCTGCCCTTCTCTGTTGTTTGTTTTCAGAAGATGGGAACATAGACAACTAATTCTCAATCTGCAAACTCCCTTGTGTAACAGATTCTCGCTCCTATTTAGTTTATTTGTATCTGTTTTATACTTAGAGTATACTGAGCTGCACTCCCCAAGGCCTCCTACCCACTTAAAATATTCAAACATAAGCATTTTAAATGTTCTTCATTGGAGCCAAGTAACTGTAAATACCTGGAAAGATACTGGAACAAATTATTAACCAGATTGTTCGAACCTGGAGCATAATAAGGTGACAAATAGCCAACGTGGATTTTTGGAGAACAAATCGTGCCAAAACAATCCTCCTTTGATAGAGTAACCAGACTAGCTGGGGTGGGGTAGAGATAAGGCAGAAGTGGACAAGTTATATCTGGACTTTAGTAAGGTGTTTGGTACAGTCCCCCATGACATTCTCATAAGCAAATTAGGGAAATATTGTCTAAATAAAACTACTATAAGATAAGTGGACAACTGTTTGAAAGACCATAGGTCAGTGGTTTGCTCTCAAACTGGGAGGACATAACTAATGAGGTCACTCGGTCTGGGACTATTCAATATTTTCATTAACACCATGGATAATGGAGCAGAGAGCGTGCTTATAAAATTTGTATATGGCCCCAAGCTGGAAAGGGATCTTAAGCATTTTGGAGGACAGAATTAAAATTCAAAATGGCCTTGAAAAATTGGAGAATTGGTCCCTTCCAGCTCTGCATTTCTATGATTCTACGAAATCAGAATGTATAGAGAGGTGAAGATTTGTGCTCTTCAGACTTCAATAAAATGACTAATTGACAACTGAGAATTGTATGCCTACAATGTCAGTGAGGATTTCTCGTGTTTGTTGTCTTGTTACCGGAATCTCAAAGCTTTATAGAATGGCATTTGAAAATTGTCTTGTGCGTGTGTGTTTGTAAAACAGAGGTATTACATTCTAAACTTTTTTTTAATATTCTTTGTCTCACTATCTCTTTCCAGAGTCCCAACTCTTTTTCATTTTGCACCTCTTGGAGACAAACTTGCTACTACCTGTTCTTACACCATTGGCTGCCTTAGGTTTTATGGGTAGAAGCTCGTTTGGCAGATTTCTGAGGCTTTTGAGCTTTCTAACTAAGAGTTGCTGCAAGTTACTGTAATTCCCATGGAAAGCCACTACCGATGGACAGTTAAACTGGCATTTCTTTATGTCACTTGGAGAACCAGAAGATTTCATTGCCCCCCTAGTCACACTGGAAGTCTTTAATTTGTATTTTCTATTATCCTGGCTACCACCTCAGGGACACGCTGTCCGTTTTGCTACTAATCAGTGTGGTGGGAGCCACTGGTGACAGTGAAACTTGATTATACTGGAGGCTGAGTGTTTTACTAGCATAGATCAGAGAAACGTAGTAGCATCTAACTACTGCTAATTGTTGGTATAAAGACAATATCATTTGCACACAGTATTCTACAAAGTAAAGGCCTTTTAGCCTTGCAGTGGTCGTGGGAATGAGATCTGAGTGATCCAGGAATAAACTGTAGATCTCTTGCATAGAATACCCCTACATTTCTATAACCAAGCTGCCAAGAAAATGGCATTACCTCAGTCTCATTTGTCAAAAGTGTGTTGTGACTGGGATGTACTGTGCGCTAATTGATATGCAGTCTTAATTGTAAAGAGAAATAAGCAATTTCACTCACTGCAGAGGTGGGCTTGTTTCATTACCTGTTTGGTTGGTTGTGTGTTCTTGGAGCACCATGCTTCAAGGCTCCTCGACTATGCTAACTCCGCACATGATCTGTTGAGAGCCAGAGTGTTTTCACCTGGCCATCGTTACTGTAAAGCAGAATGTCTATGGTATGGAGGGCTGAAATGCTCCCTCCCACTCCCCAAAAGAACAACATTTCAAAAAAGGCACAGCTGGGAACTAAAAGAATACAGCGTAGTTACATAGAAAAGATGTATTATTGCATTTCTGTGCCTTAGATGGCACCACTGTAGACAGGTGGATTGCTCCCTCCTCTTTGTGGAAATCAGATAAGTAGCAACTAATAGCTGATCATTTTGAAATGGGTAGTGACATCTGTGTACTTGAGCTCTTTTTATGCGCCCCGACCCCCCTCTCCCCCCAAGTACAACCTCACTGGCTTAGCTGCAAACCAATTCACCAAGTGCTCATGAAGGAGGCAGCGTTCCAAGAAATAGTATCTCAGGCCTTCTGTGCAGGCAACAGCAGCAAATGAGGCAAATTCTGTAGCTGTAGCCCACGAAAGCTTATGCTGAAATAAATTTGTTAGTCATTAAGGTGCCTCAAGTGCTCCTGTTCTTCTTGCAGATACAGACTAACACGGCTGTTACTCTGAAACCTGCAAATTCTGTAGTTTCAGAGTAGGGGGGAAAGGTTTAGGAGTCTCTGATGGCAAAATGGTTATCTTTCAAACTTACATCTCCTGTCATGTAATATACTTAGACTTCTGTAAGGCATTTGACTTGGTATTGCACAACATTTTGATTAAATTATGATGATATAAAATTAATATGGCACACCTTAAATAGATTTAAACGCTGGTTAACTGATAGGTCTGAATGTGATTGTAAATGGGGAATCATCATTGAGTGCTTGTGTTTCCAGCGGAGTTCTGCAGGGATTGGTTCTTGCCTTTGGGCTGTTTTAACACCTTGATCAATGACCTGGTAGAGAAAATAAAATCATCACTGATAAAGTTGCCCAATGACATGCACATTGGGGGAGTGTTGAATAACGAAGATCACTGATGCTGGGCAAACCGGATCACTTGGTAAGCTAGGCACATAAAAACAATTTGTTTTAATACAGCTAAATGTATTCATCTAGGAACTAAGAAAGTAGGTCCTGCTTACAGGATGGGGGACTCCATCCTGGCAAGAAGTGACTCTGAAAAAGACTCAGAGGTTGTAGAGGATAATCAGCTGAATATGAGGTCCCAGTGTGATGTTGGGGCCAAAAGGGCTAATGCTATCCTTGGATGCATAAACAGGGGAATCTTGAGTAGGAATAGAGGGTATTTTATTTCTGTTTGGCAGTGTGTGACTGTCGCTGGAATACCATTTCCAGTTTTGGGGTCCATAGTTCAAGGAGGATGTTGATAAATTTGGAGAGGGTTCAGGGAATAGCCACAGGCATAACGAAAGTATTAGCAAATATGTCACACAGAGAGAGACTCAAGGAGCTTGATCTGTTTAGCTCAACAAAGGAGGAGGGTTATGGGGTGACGTGATCACAGTTTTATAAGTACAAATATTTAATAATGTCTAGCAGAGAAAGGTATAATGTGATTCTTTGGCTGGAAGTTGAAACTAGACAAATTCAGACTGGAAATAAGGTATACATTTTTACCAGCGAGGGTACTTCACCTTCGGAACAAATTACCAAGGTTGTGGTGGATTCTCCATTCCTGGCCATTTTTAAGTGAAGATTGTATTTTTTTTTTCCCTAAAAAGTATGCTCCAGGAATTACTTCGGTGAATCTCTGTGACCTGTGTTCTACAGGAGGTCAGACTAGAAGATAACAAAGGCCTTGGGATTTCTGAATCTCTGTCCCGCATGTCCTTTTAATGTAACAGCCATTTTCTTCCCAAACCTACTAAAAATTGCTGGGGATGCAAGTTAGATCCCATTAGACTGCAGAAAAGATGATTCCTTACTTGGTAATTCCTTCCTGTAGCCCAGACCCACCAGTGCTGACATCTAACCATCAGTATGTAGGCAACAAATGTCTGCAAATATTTGTGTTATGGCTTGTGTTATTCATGTTTAATTGTTGAGATGTGTTGAGAGGAAAAGGGAGGAAGGAATGAAAATGCTATTGATAATCATCTGCCTGATTTTAAGGTGGGACTAATCTATCTACTCTGGTGGATCAAAGCTGCAGGAAGTATTAACAGGCAAACATTTTATTGAGTCGCTCTTTTGGTATTTCTCTTTCAAATAAATGAAGCCCTGCTGAGACTAATAAGACACAACATAAACTTTGCATTTAAATGACTCTCTTCTAGGTCATGACAAGTCCAAAAGAGTCTATATGCTGAGATAGGGTTTAAATGCTAACCTGGTGTGATTTATTGCAGAGCATTGCAAGGTAAGTTTTACTCCACCTTTAAAGGCCAAGTATAAATGAAAAATTGGGCTGAGGAAAGCCAGTTAACATTGTAAAGAGGTGACCTGTTTCAAGCAAGCTCACCTTATCAGTTTACTCACTGAGATGGGAAACCCAACTTTCCCCTTAACGTCACTCTTGTTGAATCCTATAGTCAGTCACCAGCCTGCCCCAGGCTGCCCATGGCACTTCTTTTTCCTAGCATGCTTTATTGTATACAGCTGGCCCAGCTCTCCTATTTTTCAGGTGTCTGAGTGTAGGGAGCAGTGGTCTTTCTGGTCTGGGGAGAGAATTAACTGCTTCCCTTTCAACTTCTGGAAGAGTCTATACACACTATCAAGAAATCTGAAGAACAAATGGACAAAATGATTTAAAGACAAATGGTGTACTTCAGAGAATTTTAATTATTCATCCAGCTCGTTCTTGAGTAGAAGATGAAATAGGTTAGGACCAACCCTCACTCCATTCAAATTGCACAGAAGGCAGAGATGATAGTTTTCTTTTTGTATGTATGTTTGTTGTTCTTACCTATTGTACACGGATCCAGAGAGAGTTTTCATTGCAAAAATCCAAATCCAGGGGCAGTCACATGCCTGATGTCCCTGAAATGGCAGATGAAAGTGATTATGGATGAGCAGAGCTGAATGTTTTTTTGCTGCTTCCTTTTAAAAACTTGTATTAAATTTTCCAGTCTTTGTAAAACAGTCCAAGGCCTTAAATAGCACAAAGCAGTGAATTGTCAAAATGTCTACAGAATGTATCCTGCTTTCTTTCCTTCCTTCCAGCAGCTTATTTTTGAGGCTAGGGAGATGCTCCCCTCCATACTGGAATAAGTCACTTTAAAGCCAAACCTGACCTTCAACAAATCCCTCTGGGAGCAGAGAGCTGTCTGGTACATGAACTAGGAGAGGGGGCCTAAATTGGGTTGTATGCCTCTTTCCAGGGAAGGAGCATGAGGGAGGCAACTTCACTGATTTCAATGAGAGTTGAGGGCATATAGTACCTTGCAGGTGGTTTCTGTTTTGCAGAATCAGGCAGCATCATTCCTATAATAGGTTTTTATTTAAAGACTCAAGCACTGAAAATGCTGTGTCTGCTCTTTATCTCCAGCCCTCCACAAAGTTTCCTGGAGTCTGTTCCACACTGATAGATGTCCCTTTTGGAAGTTGTTTTTCTTGAAAGCTCAGACTTTCCTCATTTAATATGTAGAAACCAGAATAAAAGCTTGACTAGCTAGGAGTGCTGGAAATAATATCACTTTTCATAACAATAATAAAACATTTGCTCTGCCTGGAAAATTCATATGTTGAGTTTTAGCCCAGAGTGATTTTTTTTTTTTTTTTTTTTTTTTTTTTTTTTCAGAAAGAAACAGAGTTTATAAGGTACTTCATTTATAATGGAAATAATGACACAGAATTTTAACAGTGAAGGTGCCAGTCAGAGTGACTTCAGCATAGATACATCAAACTAGGGTACCTTCTTGGTAAAAGGCACCGAGTAAGATAAAATTTAAGAAATGGTCATTTGGGGGGGGCTGTTTATTTCACAAAGACTGCTCTAAAGCCAGCAGTTTATCTCCTGTTTTGTTTTAATTCTTTCCTGATTCTTTTTCTAGAGTACGGTGTTAAATAAGTTCACTTGAAATATGCTGATTTTTTTCCAGTTAATATGCATATTGTATCCTCTAGTTGCCTACACATAAGTAATGAAAAAAGGGTATGTTAGTGACATTTGCAGTATGTCAATCCATGCTCCGCAAACTGCTAAAATTCAACCCTATGTGTGTCATCTCCACATTTTGGCAAAATCCTGAGTGAACAGATAGGCTGAGCAACTGTGACAGGCAGGGCTGGCTCCAGGCACCAGCTTATCAAGCAGGTGCTTGGGGCGGCAACTCCGGAGTGGGGTGGCGCTTTCAAGTATTCGGCAGCAGTTGGGCAGAGGGTCCTTCTGAATTGCTGCAGATCACAATCGTGGCTTTTTTTTTGGCTGCTTGGGGTGGCAAAACCCCTGGAGCCGGCCCTGGCCACAGGATCGTCGAGGTACAACCTGGAATAGCATACCACTGTGCTGCTTAACTCTCCAGCCTCATTCAGGACAACCGCATGTGGATCCCCGCACCCAGCTAAATTGCGTGAATGCTCCCTGAGCTGCTCATAAATTCCTCAGAGAAAGGCACTGGCACATCTACCAAGCCCCTAGCTTTCCACCCCAAAACTGTACCATCTTGCCCTAGTCAGAAGCCTGGCTAGTGTAAGTTTATTACCCAGTCCGCCCCCTCTCAATGTGGAGAGCAATGTTCCCTCTACTTTTTCCCACACATGAGCAGAATGAATTTTCTTATGCGCACCAATATGGAGGTGATGTGTGACACGTCACCTTCATGTTGATGCACATAACAAAACTCATGTGGTGGGGGTGGGACCATGGGGGTTGGGGTGCTGGGGTGTGAGGGCTCCAGCTGGTGGTGTGGGCTCTGGAGTGGGGTTGGGGATGAGAGGCTCAGGGCAGGGATTGAGGGCTCCATCTAGGGGTGCGGGCTCCAGAGTAGGGCAGGGCATGAGGGGTTTCAGTTGCAGGAGGGTGCTCCGGCTCCCTTCCCATCTCTCTTTCCGCCTGTGCTGGGTGGGGAGAGGCACTTCTCCCCACTGTGGCAGCTCTTGGGCTGGGGCTGCAGGATAGGTGTTCCTCCTCCAGCCCCAGCAGGTCCAATCTGGGTCTGGTCTGCTCCAGCCACGTCCCACTGCCCTGCCCTAGCCATCCTGGGTCCGAGCCACACCACGTTGGCTGCACCTGGGGCTGGGCTGCTCTGGCCGTGCTGCCCCAGCAGATCCGGATTCCCCAGCTGCGCTTGGGATTGGCCTGGGCCGTGCTGCAGCAGAGTTGGGGCCGAGGAAGTTGGGGGGCTGGGCTTGGTGGGGGTTCTGCCTGTATCAGCCACTGAGTCCACAAGACTGTCTTAACTCCATTATTTATAACTCTGCCTCCACTCCCTTCTGCTCTGATAGGCCCATCTCTTGGAGTGTGCTGGGTATGACCTGCCAGTTGGATTGCCTACAATGAAAACTTCCTGTGCTGCTTCAGAAACAGTTACTGAGCAGGCTAGTAACGGTGACACCCTATTTCTGGGCACAGTGTAAAATGCTGCAATATAAAGCATGTGGGTAACGGTAAGAGTGGGTCAGTAATATGCAGTCAAAATTTATTACCAAACACCACCACACAACAGGCCACGACTTACTCTGCCGTACTGTTGGCTTACGAGTGTTCTTGGGCACACAGAAGCATGTATCCCTGGAAGATGGTGATATGACTGTTTTATTAAAAAAGCAAAATACTTAAATCTCACAGTAATCATCAAACCATAAAAATCTTTTAAAGCTGAAGGGTAGAGCACAGTATTAATCCTCGTTAAGATACTAATCTGTACTTTTAAATCCTGACTTTCACATGCTGTTACATTTTTGTTTGAAAATATCCACCCCTTCTGATTATAGCTATGTCTTATTTTAGATTAATACCTCTTACATAGGTCCATTGTTTGAAACTGCTTTTATTTTAGGCCCAAACCATAAAAAAAAAGCTGCATATCAACGTAGTGCATAACAAAATCATAGCTTTTAAAATTGATTCTATGAAGTTAAAATTACACTTTAAACGAAACTATATTAAAATAGTTTAGATTAGAAATGTTTAGATTATTAGAGCTGCAGCTGTTACTTTCCACTTTTTTGTTGCTGTTGCTGTTCTACTTCCTGCATTTTTCTCAGCTTGGACCATGACAATTTAATTATATTTCTTTTTTGTTCACTGTAACAATTCTCTGTTTCACTTCTAGGTCCCCAATGCTGTAATGCTTTTAGGTTGCAAACATGCAAGGGAGTACTTGTTTGAAACTTGTTTGTAGTACATTTAAAGAAAAACAACTCTGGAAACATTTGTTAATTTCAGGTTTTGAAAAAGTTTTTTAATCTAAATTTAAAGGTAATTTTGGGTGTGTTTCTCTTCAAAGGCAGAGTTAGAACCTCACTTCCTAATTTATACATGTGAAAAGTCCTCTTTCCATATCTCTCTGCAAAGGTTTAAAACTCTAGAGTGTAGTAGTTGCCGTATTACTAACACTTCATTATTTTTAGAAACTATCAGAGAACACTTGCCAGTGTACTGAAC
This sequence comes from Chelonoidis abingdonii, assembly GCF_003597395.2. Classification (NCBI taxonomy): domain Eukaryota; kingdom Metazoa; phylum Chordata; order Testudines; family Testudinidae; genus Chelonoidis; species Chelonoidis abingdonii. Next base: position 22,213,673 of record NC_133774.1, read on the forward strand.
TATTATAAACAAAAGTGAACTATACTTGCTGGAAAATGAACACAATACTTTTGGTGATGCATTAGCCATACTGTGCTGTTTATTCACATACTGATTTGCAAAATTCAGTAATTCATAATGAGGGAAGCCAGTCATTAGTGAGGTATGTGTTAACTGCAAAGCCCAAATGAATAGTTTCTTTGTCTTATGTTTTTCAGTGTGGCTACATACACTGCTGGCCTATGGCAGTGTAAACGCCCTTGACAGCTTTCTTGATGCAGACAGCTAGTATCCTATTAGAGATTCAGAGGGCTTTCAAGCTCTGACCATTTAATGAGACCCTTTTTTTTAAATAAATGAGATTAAGTGCTGTGTAAACATCTTCAGAATTGTTACTTGTTGCATTGTTATTAGGTGCATTGAAACTAATCTAAGTGAGAGACTAGACAAGTGTGTGAATTGTCATGGATGAAGAAGGAACACTTTAATTCAGAAATATAACGTTTCATTTAAAACCTTTCTCTTTCTGGAACTGTATATTCTGTTTAAACCAACAATTATAATACATTTTTACCTCTTATGTCCACATAGAATACCAGGGCTGGAAGGGACCTCAGGAGGTCATCTAGTCCAACCCTCTGCTCAGAGCAGGACCAATCCCCAGATAGATTTTTGCCCCAGATCCCTAAATGGTTCCCTCAAGGATTGAACTCTCAATCCTGGGTTTAGCAGGCCAATGCTCAAACCACTGAGCTATGCCTCCCCCTCCCATCAATATGTGGAATGGTTGTGGTGCCAATAAGTTTTGCCCAATGAAATGTAGTGAGTTAAGTTACTCCTGCAATGCTTACTATGAGAAATCAGGTTCATGGACATTTCTAGCCTAGTTTGTATTGATTTAGAAATTAATAGTCTGAATCTCTAATCTGATTAGCAGCTAATCCATTTTTGTTAGCTTGTGTTTTAACCGCCAATGCAGATAAGAGACTCCATTGTCATCATTTTTTATAATGGGTCTAATTTAAACTATTACAGCAGGATTTTTCTTTCTAAAATTTTGCAAGCCAAACAACCGAAGATCTGTCCTCAGGGTTCTGTAACAGACCACTTGTTGCTTCATGCATCTTTTCCATTTCTATTTCCTAAATACGTAATTTAAAATGGGTAAAAAATTATTAAGAAGTTTCCAGAAGCCATCCAGCGGTTGCCAGGAATGGGGTTAATCATCATCTTCAGGATAGAGGGAGGACGATTGTGATTGTTCCCTGGGTGCAGGGAATTTTAAGGTAGCATTGCTGGGGCAGGCAGATGGAATTACTTGAGGAATGTTTTGAACCTGGTAGTGAATTGCAAAGAAAGGATTACTAGGAGGAAGGACTGGATCAGAGATGAGAACTGCGATTCCTCTTGAAGTGGGTGAAGCAAGCTGACATTTTGAAGCCTTTACTGGGACTTCAACTGAAGAAACCTTTTGACCTGTTAGGGGCGAGACTTGTTTTATGTTCACATGGTTTTACAATAAAGCATATCACAAAGGTGTTGAAACTCCCCTTAGGTGAGCAGAAATCTTTCCTGCATCAGTTGATTATAAATTTCAAGAAAGATCCCTATTTACTTCCTAATATGAGCCACTGTATGAAAAGCGTATCCTACAACAGTAGGAAAATACCATTTAAAAACACTGGTGTTTTTTCTAAGGGAATTTAGTCATGATTAGTCATGTTAATTGTAACATTCAGCAGCCAAGATTTTGCAGCATGGCTAGTAGTTGGATGCTTCAACACTTGGATGCCTCTAAATGTTTCTGACAATGGAGGTCTGGGTCCATTAATGTAATAATGGAAGCCATTGTCTGGTCTTCTCTATGTTCTTCTTTGGCACTACTTAGGCCAGGGGTAGGCACGTGAGCTGATTTTTCAGTGGCACTCACATTGCCTGGCACTGCATTTTAATTTAATTTTAAATAAAGCTTCTTAAACATTTTAAAAACTTTATTTACTTTACATATATATAACAATAGTTTAGTTAATATTATAGACTTAGAGAAAGAGACCTTCTAAAACCGTTAAAATGTATTACTGGCATGCAAAACCTTAAATCAGAGTGAATAAATGAAGACTCGGCACAGCACTTCTGAAAGGTTGCCGACCCCTGAGTTAGACTAACATTCCTTTAGAATGTTGGCTGTATAGAGACTCAGAAGAGTTAACTTGCTTGACAGCTTCTACCCATCCACCCTAGTTACCTTTGTAAAAACTGCTAGGTAGATCCCAGGAGCTTTAGACCAAAGCACTAGAACTGCAAAAACCTCATTTACAGATATCAATATTAATATTTGTCTACTACATTGGTCAACACTAAAAAAGTAAGTCAAAATAGCTTAAGCCTTTTTCCCATTCCTACAGTGAACTGATGTAACATCAGTTGCTCAAAGCTTAGACAAATGTTTCTTTTTAACATCAATCATTAAGTTAAAGTTGCAAAATTAATCTTGGAAAGTGAATCATGTTGTTCTGCTGTCTGCCAGTGTCTCCATCGTGTAATTTCTTTTCCTGCTCCTCTTATTTGTAGTTATTCACCCTTTTTGCCTGTTGTAAGTGTAGGAAGTTCAGCATCAGCTGTTGAGCGTTAATAAAATGCAAATCAAAATGGAGAAAGCCAGGAGTGGAATATAAAGTATATTTAAAAAATATTATAACTAACTTACATTTTGGGCTTATATGTACTTTTGTGTGTGAGTGTCAAGCCCTAGGTATTGAACCTGAGTACTGAAGTAAGTTGCCTATTTTGGGCAGAAACATTCATTCCCTGAAATCAGAGGTTGCAGAGTATCCGCTCATGTAATAGGTTTTTTGGTATGTATTAAATGCAAAAAACAAACCAAAAAAAACCCAACCCCACAGTGTCAATGCAGTGCTAATGGGTAAGTTTACAAGACCAAGTGTAAGAACATTCCAAAGTGTTTCTTTGGTAGCATTATCTCTGTCACATTGTAGATCTTGTATTATATGGGTCTGATGTTAACTAACCAAGTTAAACATGACTTAGCATTCTTTGTAGACTGGGGCTGTTGTAGCTACCGTTGTCACATGGTCATGGATAAACCCAACTGGAACCATAGGTTTAATCACAATGAGCTGACATGATATTAAATAAGATTTGTTTTATCTATACTGACTGCCTAGTCTTGTTTACCGTCCTGCTAACACTACTTCTCACTGTCATGTCCTAACACAACCTCACTAGTCCATAATTGTTTCTATGTCATGTTAAAAACATCAAGTTTTCTATATTTGAGTTTTAAAAATACTTTTAAAAAAGAAATATGGGAGGGAAAGATGGAATATTTCAGCCTAATTGGTTAATATTTCATAAAGCTAAGAGCGTATGAAAATGGGGAGGAAGGCAACTACAATGCAGTTTCTTGTAACTATAGAGCAGGGATCAACCTGGGGCTCAGGACCCCTCAGGGGGTTGCAAGCTTATTACATGGGGGGTTGCAAGCTGTCAGCCTCCAGCCCAAACCCCACTTTGCCTTCAGCATTTTTAATAGAGTTAAATATATTAAAATGTGTTCTTAATTTATAAGGGGGGTTGCACTCAAAGGCTTGCTGTGTGAAAGGGGTCACCAGTACAAAAGTTTGAGAACTCCTGCTATAGAGTACAAGTAATCTTCTGTAATAATAAATTAATAAAAATCTTGGGCAGGAGTGACCTGGGTTCTCTTAATAAGAAGTCAAGCTCTGTGTTGCACTTTGCCGGGTTGGCAGGACTCGGGCAGGCTCAGGCTTCGGTCTCTGCACCTTGGATTGTGTAGTAATTTTTGTTGTCAAAGGGGGTCGTGGTGCAGTGAAGTTTGAGAAGTGCTGTGCTAGAGTATTTTTCACATCTATTGTGGCTAGCACTTGATGTCACCATTCCAATTGTTGTCCTCCAGCCAGTCATGTGCCGGTCTGTCACCGTTCTGTCTAGAAGCGTGAAACAGAATAAAGAAATCTATCCAACAAGAGAGCAATTGTGCTGGGGAGACATGTTAATCAGTAAGGCTTTAAGCAGTGCTGCTGAAAAGCAGCCACAATGCTTAAAACACTTTCCCCCCCAGCTGCAGAGCTGTCTGCCTTCTTTTCTGGTATGTTTTTTGTCTCGACTAGCATGCTGTAGCATTGGTGGACTTGCCAGGTGACATCAATTGGAATGCTTGTGTCAGATGCTAGCCAAAACAGATGCGGGAGGAGTAGGAGGAAAAGGAATTCAGTGTCCTCAATTTGCAATGCCAGCTTCATTCTCCATGGAGCTGGTGTGTGTTTTTTTTGTTTTGTTTAGTTTTTTAAACTGTTCCTTTTTGTAGCAAATGTTAGCCTTGTGAAATGCTGAAGTTTTAGTGAGTTTGGAATTGGAAACAGCTCCTTATTAGATATTGCTAATATCTCCATTTTTTTTTTTTGTAGAATTTTATTAAGGTTGCTGCAAATAATTTCAGAAGTGCTGGAGACTTCTTGAATTTCCATCTTTCCTTTTATATTGCAAACAGCTTTTGCATAGAAATACATCAACATAATAAGTGGGGTTTCCTCTAGTTTGCAAAACTGTATATTTGTATTACTGTTACGACATCGTCCTGTCTTCCCATTTGTTGTTGCATTCACATATTCAGTCTGATTTTCATACTTGAAGTCTCTGTTCTAAAGAGTTTACAATCTCTTACTTTGTACATCACCTAGCACAATGGAGCTGCTCTCATTTATGGGGACTCTGTGCTACTGTATCGTATAAAAACAAATTGTCTTTTACTGATAATAGATATTATCAGTTAACTGCTGCCCATGACTGTAAATTACATGCACAGTGTCACATCATAAATATCAAATTGGAAGTACTTTTTTGCCATTTGATGCTATAAATATGTTGACAGTATTGAACGAGGCTGAGGAGTATGAAAGGTTCTATGTAAAACCATATTCTGCTGGCATGCGCAAGAATTAATGTAACAAAATCATTTAAACTCTATGGAATATTAAATAATCAGATAAATCTCCAGTAGGAAAAAAACTATGACAGGAGAAAAATGTTGGCGATGATTGCTGGAGTCAGTGAATTAAATTGTATTGTCTGTTTCCTGCTATAACTTTGAAGCCATGGTGAGGCCATAGATTTCTATAATCTAATGAACTCTACACGCTACAATAGGTCACGTCTGAAGAACAGTGAAGTCTAACAGAAGCATAATTCATCGAAGAATTTGAGCTATAATCTATCAGATGCTCGCTTTTCAGTTCACTCTTGCTTAGATAATATATAATCCAAATTGAACAGGAACTGCTAAGCACTTTATTATGGAGGAGAAGACACATTACAGAACTGGAACAATGGAAAGGACAACATTTGTGGAAAGTTGATAAGTCGTGATTTTCTTATTTAACTGAGCTTGTTACTAGTCTTGATGTTGGAAGTAAATGGATGAATCTTTAATTTTTAACACATTATTTGTGATAGAAATAGACATTTGTGTTTGATTATATAATTTATTTTATAAAGAATTATTTTAAGAAATTAAAAGCACTATCTTTCTTTAACTGGTCTATAAATCAGAATTTCACTGACAGCAGCAGCATATTTCCATGATATAATTTGCCTTTGCTGTTGCATGAATGTTTTTGCTGCACCATATTAAATAAAAACAGCTGTAATACATATTTGCATAATACTTGCCCAGAATTTAGAGCTCTGCCAATGTTTTGTAACCATTAGCAAAACTGTTAAAGACCTATTCATCTTGAGAAAAATATTTCTCCAAATTCTGCCAAGGTTTAGTGCCTGGTTCGGCAATTTCTGCGTAAGTGTCGGTCAGGGAGCTTAGAAAGACTAAATTCTTGGTAGAACTTGCTTAGCTGGTTTGGGGGAAAATTTTCTGAATAAGACTCACCATGTTTTTCTTACTTCCGTTCTATCCTATTTCTCCAAATTTGCTCCATTTTGTCAATTCCTTCATTTTTTCTCTATCATTGCTCCCCTTTGCTTAACTTCAAACCAGGATGATCTCATTGACCACATAGTTTAAGTACTGCATCATTCTCCAGGGTAAACGTGTTGATGGGTACTAATGTAGTATAATTTAATCCTCAGGGAAGGTGCTTACTATGATGTCCCCTCTTCCCCCATTTTCCCATGCACCTTGCTTAATGTTCCCTTACACATCACTGAGGAGTGTAACCAATTTGGAACAGTTTTGAAAATGTTAATGTAACATATGTTTAGAAACATACATGCAGTTTTTAAACATAGATGTACAATAACAATGTAAAAGTCATTCTGACTTAAATTTCAATAGCCTGGAGGATCATTAACACTGATGTATCTTCAGCTTCTCAGAAATAAGAGAAAAGTAGACCTTGTCAGTGAGATTCTGATTCTGGTAGCTTGACATAACTCATAGGCCTTCAGTGGAATTGTAGTTTGCATAAATGTTAGTTGTTGTTTGTGTGCCCAAAGGTCTGAGGATTTTATTAAGAGTTCTCAGGGGGTCAGATGAACAAAAACGGTCTGTCGTCATTTGACTGTGGTGTTTTATGTGGTCAAGTTACAGTGAATTTCAAGCACCATTGGGATTACTGGTGGTTCAGCCTGCCTTCAGCTGTTTACAGTGGCATGTGTCCAAGACTCTGGTATGTTTTAGTAGAGTATGAAATTGCAGAAATTAGTGTACCTTAACAACATGGAAAACTGGGAATGTTTTTGTCTTGAGTGTATTATATTATGATTAATTGCCAAGTGGTCAGATGTATACTTGCATATATTGCAGTATTTATTCACAAATCTTGAGAAGAATATTACCACATTGTAATAAAGGTATTCAAACACGTGTGATAAATGACTAAAAATATGTTCCCTCTTAAAGAACTCCTGTCATACCGTAGAAACATGTCTGATGTTTCAAATCCTTGCTGGAAAATCATCTGCATTTACATAGAGGAAAGCCAATAAGTTTATATCTGAATAGAAATTAACAGAAATTATGGGAAAAATGCAGAAAAGATACATGACAGTTAACTGAGGGTTTTACAAAACAGGACAGTGATTTATATTTGCATGTGTGTGTGTGCCATGTGTAGATGAAACCTAAATCCTATTTACTTCATGACTTAGTCATCTTAAATGGATAAGCAAGTATAGTTTTAAATATATTTATACTTATTACTTAATAATCTCATACTATTAAATAAAGCATGAATGACTGCCCTGTTTAAATATAGTGACCCATAATTAGAAGATCTAGCAAGAGATTATTATAATCCTAATGGAATGTGGTGAGGCTTGATGTTCAGGCTTTACCTGCCAGGAAAAGACCACTGTGAATACATAGCAATGGTAGATGATTTGCAAGAAAACCCCAGAGCAGGCAAATTGAACCCTTTTTAGAGTTTTGTTGTAAATAGGGTTGCCAGATTTGGTTGGATATATTCCTGGAGATTTAATCACATGATATAATCTTGAATTAAAGAGTAATCTTTAATTCCTGGAGGCTCCAGGCCAATCCTGGAGGTTCTGCATCCCCACTTGTAAACCTAAATCATCACTCACATTTGCACACCTTCTGGAAGAAGTGGGCAGAGGTTTTTCTGGTTCAGTTTTGCCCTACTTTCCCTCCTTCCCCACAGGCACTCCTTCTGCCCCCAAGATAACCCAGCTTCCATTTCCCCAATTTGTCATCCCAAATGCACACAATCCATTTCTCACAGGGACACTAAGTTAAAATAATAATATAAAATCAACAGTTGCTACAAAATACACCTGCAGTTTTACTATAATTTTTTTTCAAATGAAACTTATTACCTAACCTTTTTTTGAATATGGTCTAGCGCATAGTCTGTTACCTAGTCAGTTTCACTTTCAGAATTTCATGCACTTGCCTAATCCTATAATGGTTGGCTGCTTTTCCTTTTTCCATTTTTCACTTTAAAAACGTAAGTAAACAAATTAATGTTGTTGTAACCCTTCCCCTCCTTTTTTTTTTTTTTTTTTTTTTTTTTTTTTTTTTAACTCTACAGTTGTTTGCTGTCATGCCTTGTATCTTGTCTAAAAATAGATTGTTAGCTCTGGGGTCACAGTTCTTTAATACACTTACCAAACTTTGTGATGTCTAAATAATTAACATTTTTGGAGGATGCTTACACCGTTCTGAGGGTCATTTTAAAAAAAGTGTCATTTCAAAATAAATGTTTTAAAGTGTAATTAACATATTAAATATTAGACCAGGTGTCCAATTTTCAGGTATGTCCCTTTGTTTTGATGGAGAAAAGTCCTTTAATCAACTGTTGTAGATTAGTCACTGGCTTTTTTGGGGAAATGTTTTGTGGTGTCATCTTTGACGAAAAACTGTGTGAGAAGAGCCATTACATAACAGTTCTTTGTTAGGATTGTGGGTAACATTTTAGCTCTTGAAACTAGTAAACATTGATTAGTATGAAAAATATGGTATGTAAGGCTTCAGAAATCCCCCATATGTAAATCTGAGTGAACAATAGCTTGTTGATAACTTGCTTTGGTGTAAGAGGAGAGGGAAAAGGAGAGTATTTTTCATGTTACATAGCCATATTTTGTTATGTGATGCAAACATTTTGGTAAAAGTGCTGTGTAACTGCTACGTACAGTAGCAGCTTTCTATCCTTTTTGTAAAGTTGTAATTCCTGGAAATGCGGGTTATAGCCAGTTATATACAGGCATACTTTCTGCAGAGTTCTGCACATAGCACAGCCAACACGCTTTCACCTGTTGTGCCACTGCTGTTCTATTCTTGATCTGTTTACTGAGGAAAGATGCCAATTATTGTACTAAATTATGGGGGGTGCTTTTACAGTGCGGAGAAATAAGAGCTGAGGGCTGAATTGAAACTGTCAAACTTGTTGCATGCTTTCAACATAAGCCTTTAGAGACAGAAGGTGAGTGTGTTTAACACACTTCTCTAACCTCTGTTTCTCTCCTCATTCACCACTAACAGTTTAAATTTTCAAGTCCACTAATTCATTCATTAGTTTACATAGACTAATCATTTTCACACTAGAGCTCCCAGTGGCAGGGAGGGCTGTGACAAAGGGAGAGAGTAAATTTTTTTGCCTGACTTTTCCTTAATTGCAGGAATTTTGATGAACTGCAGTCCAATTAACTAAATTAATGTTGAGAAAATGCTGTTACTATTTTCTGTGCTTTATAAGTTGTCAGTAATATAAGGTGGAATCAGTTTATCATTTAAGATAATATACTATGTAGGATATTAGTGGGAGTTTTTAATGGTATCAAGGTAGAATGATAGTCATCTAAGAAATCTTTGTGATACATATAAACTTTTATCGTACTCATGTAGCTAAAAAGAATGTACAAAGTTCCTAACCCCAGATAAAACAAATTATTTTGTGAGGTGGTTGTCCAGGGAAAAACAGCTGGACAGATTTTTTTAAAAAAAAATTTAATCTGTGAGAAACTGCACACATGGTTAAAACCTGATACAAATTTTAAGAGCCAAGCTATAAACTTGTCAACAAAGTTTATAATGGAAATGATGGCAGAAGCTTAGCTAAGAGATTGTCAAATACATTTAAAACTGATTTCGTTTTTTAAATGTACTGACATTCTGGAAAATGAGTAATTTAACTTATGAAATGTGAAAGACAGATCTGTTTGAAAATAATACTCTCTAGTTAGTTTTACTCAAACCTATTGTTAATTTTGATCAGTTTTTGACATGGAATCATAACTGTATTACTGGAGCTAGCCTTTTAAACTTTTAAGCAGAAGAATCTATACTGTCAGAGTTTAAAACAAAAGGTTGTTATTTTGAAATAGCTGTTGCTCTTGAAATTAGACATTGACCGAATGCAGACGTAGTAACCTATAATTGCAATGCGTTGTAAATGGATTTTTAAATCCCGTTATGCTGATGGCTCAACTGTGAATCTGAAGGTCATGGGAAAACTTAAGAGTTTTAATAACTTTGTTATACTAAAATGATAGTTCACTTATACAATCTCTTGTTCTAAATGGCAAATGTGGGTATGAGCTTTCAAATAGATTATAAAAGAAAAATGTGTTTATCCACTGAATCCTCATCAAGTTTCAGCCCACAGGAGAGACTCATAGCCAAAATTTAAACTTCCAAAAGGTTTGGGTGCAAATCCTAAATGTTGATGGGATAGCAGAATTAGGAAATAAGATACTAGATATTTGTTCTTTCTTTAGAAGGTGAATTTGGTTTTAATTAGTCTGTTTTATAGGGGATTTTCTAGACAGACTATGGTAGGAAGGATTAATCTTGGCCTGGCAGAGGTTTGGATGATCAAATAAGTTTTTTTTTCCCCCTTCTCTGATTAAGGTCCAGATAATTCACTCTGCAAGGAAAATCCAGTGTAAAGAAAAAGAAACTGAGATTCCTATGGAGTCTTCTGTGGAGCTGCTGTTCGTTCCTCTCTCCCCCAAGAAAGGTCAGGGAATTTGTCAGTCCAGATCTACAGATGTCTTAAAATCTGCAGAGGACCAACTCCTCCATACAGTTTCCTAATGGCCATGTTGCTTTCATGAATCATGTTCCCATCTTTTCCCTTTTGTTTTCCATCAGCAAAGGAGCAGTCAGTGTTACCTTATGCTAATGTAGTCCGCATCTTTTTATCAGTCCTCTTGGTTGATTGAGGACTGCTGTAGAGCATGTCCACGTCTCCAGTCTGCAGCCTTCCATACCACAGATGCATGGCCTTGCATGGGCATTTGGAGGGGCTTGCGCTCTTCAGGACTGATACTTCTTTTCCTCGCGTCTCCTAGGTCCACACTCTCTGGCTTCTCCTTCATGCACTGAAGCAATGAGGACATATGGACCCTATTCTTGTTGCAGGCACAGAGGGTACCCGAGGCAAGCAACAGTGGTCTGTGCCTGGAGTGCTTAGCGCCAATAAACACACCAGGGTGGAGAAGCAAGCAAAGTTTATTTGAGATCTCAAAGCGGTGCTGGGAGACTTAGCATGCCTCAGATCCAGCACACCTAATACAAGCGGCTTTTCTTTTTTTCTCTTAGGTCGATTAGAGTTCAAACATGGAAGGACTTTTGCTCACCAGAGGCCTAAAACAGGGAGACTTCATATTCTTATTGCCTTCCATTTTCCCAAGTTACTTAGGGTTATGCTTAGTGACACCAACATTCTGATAAGAGAAAGATAGAGAAGAGAAGCAGAAATTAAACTTAATGCCCTTTTTAAAAACGCAATGGGTCGCAGGACTAGTCCAGTATGATTTTTAAGGTATTAAAACAAATACAGATGGATATTTAAACGATGAGTGCCACTGCCAATAATTAGATATGAATAGGAGCATTTCACCACGTTAAACATTTGAGTCCTTGGAGACTTAGAGGTGAGATCTAATGTCTTTTAATTTTTAACAGGGTAGATTACTCATTAAAATAATAATCTAAAGCACAAGGATGACAGGAAAAGGAGAGCAAAGAAGAAAGTAGTGGCAGGGAAATGGAAAATGCGTTAAATATTGTTAACTTGTGGCTACCTACATTTTAATGGATCTCTTTATGCAGCACACAGGAGCCACATGGCGATTAACAGGGACAGTGGGGAGGAATTTATAACCTGCTTCAAAAATAGACAGCTACTGCTTTGAGATAAGGGAGCCTTTAGCATTCAGTGGTATAGGGTCTATGTCTGTTGAGTGGTTCTTGCTGTAGCCGGTAGAAGGCAATGGTACACATACACATTAGCCGGTTCATTACAATACTCATATCCCACTTAATTTTTCTACTGGTTATGTGAATCACCAGAGCTTTTAAAGTTGAGCTACCAAAACACTGGGTGCTTGCTATAAGTGATCCTGAAAATAAGTACAGTACTTTGCTAATGCTTACCACCTCAGGCTTTAGGGGGTGACTTCACATTTAAAATGTCTGTGGATAATGCCCACAAACTTCCTAATATTTTCCAACATTGCTGTCACTAAGTCCTTATCATTTTAGATCATTATGTGTCCTGTTTTGATGTCTTGGGGAGGAAAAATGGGGGAACTGGGTTGTTTCTCCTTAGGCAGGTATTAGTAGCGCACAATTGTGGAATCAGATATTTGGAACTTGATTATGCACTTTATCTTTATAACTTATTTTTGTTAAGTACCATAGTATAAATAAATTTTGTTTAAAACAATGGCACAGAAGCACATACATTTTTCTCTGTTTGGTTTAGTTCATTTAGTTCATCAGTTTTGCTACAATTTCAACTTGGTGAATTTCAAGGTCATTCTGTACCTTCTTCCAGTTTTAAGATGTAAACAACTCTAGTTAAATTATGGACCTTGCCCAATCTCATTTCTGGCATCCTATGCTGCTGGAGCATGGGAAGGGTGCAGAGAAGCAGGTCAGAGCTTGGAATGTTATGTGCAAAGTAAGAATTGTTTAGTGTCTGAGAAATTGCTGGTAGCAAAGAGTAGCTGGTGTATTAGAGAGGCACCAGTCTCTCTCACATAGTTAAAGTTAAAACAAATCTTCCATTGTAATCCTGATTTTTTTTGACACTGCTCCCTAATTTTTCTAAGCCAGTAGCAATCCCTTGAAGTTTCACAGCTAAGATTGTATGTCAGGGTAAAAAGTGTCAAGGAAGGCAAGGACAAGCAATTGTTGTGTTTCAGAAACGTGAGGGTCTTGTATTGAAGCATTATCACCTGGACATGTTCTTTCTGCTGTTATGGCCCAGATCTAGAAATTTTAGTTTTAGTTTAATATGCTCTCTCTGGAGAGGACTCGTGCCTTTAATTAACTTTGGGGAGTATGTTTTTAGTTTTACATGTGTTAGGAGAGCTGTAACATTTTAAACATCAGTTGCTGGCTTCTGCGTGACCTTGGAATGGTGTATCTGCCTGTGTTGGGCTTCTGAAACAAAGTATCATTGTTTTGTGCTACTTGGAAAGCATACAGATGCTGTGGGTGTCAAGCTGGGTAAGGCCCGTAAAACTTGTTTTGCAGGGTCCTGCTTCTCCCAAGACAAGACCAAGGAGAGATGATAACTGGGAGAATGTTGTTCTTCCTCCACTGGCGCCTTCCCTCTCTCTGCTTGCTTTGGAGAAGAGAGACTCCTGGACTTTATCCTGGGTTCCCATGTAGGCATCATCTAGCTTGACCCTCTATCATATAGACTGACCAGGTGTCCGGTTTTCAACTGGAACACCTGATCGAAAAGGGACCCTGGTGGCTTGGGTCAGCATCGCCCACCAGGCCATTAAAAGTCCAGTAGACGGTGCTGCAGGTCTAAAGCAGGATAAGTCCCACCTGTTCTGGTACCACACTGCGCTCGGGAAGTGGGCATCTGGTCAGGTTCCTAGGTGGGGGGGGGCATGAGGCTCCACACGCTGCCCTGAGCACCATGGCCAATGGGAACTGCGGGGTGGTGCCTGAGAGCAAAAGCAGCGCGTACAGAGCAGCCTGCCGCACCTCCGCCTAGGAGCCAGACCAGATGCCCGCTTCCGCAGTGCCAGGACAGACAGGAAGCCTGCCTTAGCCCCCCCTGCTGTGCCGCTGACCAGGAGCCACTGGAGGTGAGCCTTTGCCCCTGCTCCAGCCCTGAGCCCCCCAAACCCGGAACCCCCTCCTGCACCCAAAATCCTTGGCTCCACTCCAGAGCCCTCACCCCCTCTTTTAGTCTAACCCCTGCCTTAGCCCAGAGCCCCGTCCCACACCCTGAACCCCTCTGCCCTACCCCCTCCTACAACCCCAAACCCTTCATCCCTAGCCCCATCCCAGAACCCTCATCCTCCCCTACACTCCAACTCCCTGTCCCAACCCACATCCCCCTCCTAATACCCTGAACCTCTCATCTGCAGCCCCACCCCAGAGTCCACACCCCCACCCAACCGGAGCCCTCATCCCCTCCCACACCGCAACCTCCTGCCCCAGCCCGGAGCCCCCTTCCACACCCTGAACCCCTCATTTCTGGCCGCAGCCCGGAGCCCACACCCCGCCCCAGCCCAGTGAAAGTGAGTGAGGGTAGGGGAGAGTGAGCTACTGAGGGAAGGGGAATGTAGTGAGCTCGGGGAACGGACATGCTAGGGTGTTTGGTTTGTGGAATTAGGAAGTTGGCAACTTTACTTTCCGGTGAAATGTTAAGCTAATGGAGGATAAAACATGGAGATAATTTTTGACTGTATTTACTTTGTGGCTGGTCAGTGAATTGGCATTCAGCTGCAGTATAGCTTCTGAATATAATAACTGTCACCAGAATAACACATTCATCATAATTAATTCCTGCATTGTTAAGGTAAAATAAAATAAAAATCCTATGGAAGTGGAAAAATAACATATTTACAATTTTTTCTTTAAAGTTCATAGGAAATTTAATATCTGTGATGTACTTTCAATGTATTTTAAGCATTAGAGATTTGTGTGTATTATAACAACACCAGTACATGTGTGTGTATAAAGTAATAACACCATAACCTGGTATGGATACCCATGGTTAAGTAACAAGAATGAGTAGCCCAGCAAGCAGTAATCAGCACCATTGCAATCTATCTCTTCTTGCTTAAGCAATGTATTTGTTCGGTGGCCTATGCTGGAGATATTTGAGATACCGAGGAGTCCTTTTGGAGGTAGGGTGTCCTTTTTTCCAGTTTGCTTGGAATTGCCCTCCTTTTTCTTTGCACTGATGTGTCTCACTGCCCTCTTTCAAATATCTTCAGGAATGTTTCTTTTTGCAAGTTTTCCAGTATTAACTGCTGCTCCTGTGCCATTTACGCTTGTGCTGGCATGTGAATATATATTTTTATAATATATGAAATTGACAAAGTAAATAAGTATCAAAACAAAAAATAGGAAGAATGATGTGGCAAAACATATGTGGAAAAAAATACACGTTCCCCCAGAGCAGTATTCCTTGCAGATTGTTTACTATTTTACTCTCCACAACCCCACCGTGGTATGTAGTAAATCTATTTGGTCTGATTTAGGCTTCCATCCTGCAAGTTACTGCCATGAGCCTTCCAACTCGTGCAGTGGAGCCCCATTGCGCAGAGCAATTAATAGGATTGTGGCTCTTATGCCCCAATCCTGCTACCGCTTATGGTATGTACTTAACTGTTCTGTCGCCAGTAGCATCATTTATATTGATAGCGGTGCTCATATTAAAGATATTAATGTGCATGGGCTTGGAGCTTATTTTGTAAGTTCCTTTTGGCAAATTTTACTTACCTGGGAAGTGTCATGCACATCAGTGGATTTATGGCTTTCTAATATACAGATTGTCTTTAAATGTTCTCTCCACTTAGATGGTTAAAATAACATTAATTATTTTAACATGGTCATTTTTATTGCCAGACATGCTAAATATCTTTTTGAATAAAATGTAAGTTATAAAAGGTGACCTTGGTGGATGAGGAAGCAAGAGGCATACCATGCTTGCTTAAAGTTAGAACGTGTATGGCTATTTGTTGTGGGGGAGGCGGGAAAGGAGGGGGCAGAGTTTTCAGACTTCGTCAGCTTATCCAGGGAAGACTTAAAGCTGACATTCTGCACGATCTGCAATCTCAGCAGTCAAGAGGTAGTCGCTATGAAGGGCATCCTGAAAGACAGCCGAGGCCATCCATGTAAATCAGATGACGACATCCTCTCACGCCAGGTGGAATATTATCACAGCGCCCTGAACCACCTGCCGCTTGCTCAGAGCTGGACAATTTGGCAGCCACCCTGGTTTCAGATCCAAACACTTGTACTGATGCACCAACATTGGATGAAGTGAAGCGCTCCATCTGCAAACTGAAAAATGGATGGGCAGCCAGTGCTTATGGCATTCCCCCCAGAGCTGCTAAAATCCGCTCTTGACCCTGGGGTAGAATCACTTCTGACCTTCTTTTGCATGGTGTGGGGAATTGGAACTTTGCCATTATAAGAGCAAGGGAACAAATCTAAAAGGCTACAGGCTGGTCACCTTGTTGTCTGTGCCAGGGAAGGTATTTTCACATGTTCTGCTGGCGCATTTGGAGCCCCTGCTGCATTGGAAGCATTACCCCCAACAGTCAGGTTTAGGAGGAACAGTTTCACATTAGACACCATTTTGGCCCTCCGCTTGTTGTTGGAGACACACCGTGAGTTCGAGAAGCCCCTGCACATAGTGTATGTTGATCGTAAGACTGCGTTTGATTCACTTGACTGAGTCATGTTATGGAAGACGTTAAAGGGCAGAAGTGTCCCAACCGTTCTGCTTGACTTGATTCACAAGCTTCATAACAGAACCACTGCTCATGTTTGTCTTGGGAATTTGATGTCCGCACCTTTTAAATCCCTATTTGGTGTCACACAGGCTGTGTTTTGGCCCCGGCACTCTTTTGCCATGAAGTGGAATGGGAAGCATTCCATCAGGTCCATCGGCATTGCTCTCAGACCTTGACTACACAGATAACATTGTTCTTCTAGTACAGAGTCCCAACAGGTTTTGTAAGGCACTCCAGCAAATGGAAAGTGAGCCGGCTAAAGTTAGCCTCCATGTTTCATGATTTAAAAAAAAAAAGCTGCAAAATCTAGGATCAGGGCCACCCATGACCCCGATCTCTATATATGATGAAACTACATTCTCCAGCTTTTGCTATTTGGGTTCTGTACGCACGAGGTCCTCCAAGTCTCTCACATGGAGGTTCTCCAACACATTGGCATTGCAGTCTTTGCCATAGGTCACTTCTGTTTTTCTTATGTTTAGATGTATGACCTATTCATTAGTTGTCCTATCAAAATCCTACACAATATTATGCTTTTCAAATTCCTCCTATCTGTTTTTCTTATTTTAATATCTTAATTTTGAGTTTAACTTTGACTGTTGTTAAAGTGGTTTCTCCCTTAATATCCCAAGAAGTTTTCAAACTATCAGGTTTGGTTATGGGCAATGACCAGCAAACTCCGAAAAGATCCACTGGATTTCTCAGTAGTTATGTGTTTTTGTTTTTTTGTTTTTCCTCCCCTGTAAAATTCTGACTTGATGAGTTAATTTTTCTAATACCGGAACATCCTACACTGTTTGATACCGGTCAAAAGATTTAGGGAAGTCACTGCTCATCTAGCAGAAACTAGGATATGAGTGATCAATTCTTTATGGCTTTTTTTAAAAAGATGCAAAGTTTTCAAGACCATTTAATCAAAATGCTAATAGGTTATCTTACACCCTGTTATCTCCCTTCCTAGAGTCTCCAATGGCTTTTTTTAATGTCTTAGTATGTTGGCACATCCACTGTATGTGGAGAAATCCTCCCATTTTGTTACTTTCTCTCCAGCATTTGCCCATCCTGTATCATAACATTGTTTTATTTAAAGTGAAGTTAGGTATCAGAGATAAAGAATTTTAATTTAATTTTCTTTGACTGTGTTTGAGGTGTAGGACCAGTGCTGCATATGTTCTCCATTTCTCAATTTTGGTGTCTCTGCCTATGTCTGTTAGCTTTGCATCTTTTCAGAAACCTACTTATTTCCTTGAGTAACAGTTAAAGATTATTTTTTACAGAATGGGAGAATAAACCATTGTGTTTCAAGGATGCGTAAAGAGATTTTCAAATACTATCAATATTCTGCTTAGATTTGCCTTTTTGTGAAAGTGATTTGAAAAATGTCTCAATTGTAGGTATTGATATACTGGAGTTTGGTGTCTTTTGCTAGTTGTATTTTATCAATTGATCTAAATGTATTATCTCTAAACAATTTTGATATATCTATGAGTTGTCATAGGTCAAAGCTTCCCAGGCTTTATTGGGGTTAAATTCTATATTATCTACTTTGGGTGTTACATGGGATGGGTATGGACTTAACTATCTAAATAAATTATCCCAAGTTTCTATTGTTGCTTTCATAAAAGGGGGTTATATGATGGTTTTGACTTATAGGATTTCTTTATCCAGGGAATGATGTTGAGTTTGGTTGCACGACAATAGATGTGGAGTTAGATTGTGCAGTAATGAACTAATTATGTTCTACCAAGTGCGTATTAGAGTTTGGTGTTATCTAGTATATCAGGTTTCTGATCTTACTAGACTGATAATAGTGCTTAATGTGTGGCAGAGCTAATGCACCTTTTTGCCATGACCTTTGGAAAATAGATTGTGTAACCCTGGGTTTCTTATTTCCCCAAATGAATTTGTTCATCATGGATTGTCACTGATCTAATATATTTCTTGGGACCAAAACCTGGGAGTGTTTGGAAAAGGAGGTTAATTTGTAGTAATGTTAACTACTGCAATTTTGCCTAACCATAATATGTCATAGTTTAACCAATTTTCGAGGTCTATTTTGATTTTCTTACTTAAAGGAATATATTTATTATAGAAGTCTTGCCGTATTTCAATAGTGTATATTACCAGGTTCTTAATGAAGTAGATATGCCTTTCTGTTTTTTATATCTTTCTGTAGATCAGAGCCCATACCTACATCCAGGAGTTATGACTTGTAGTTTATTTTAAATCCTGATATTTTGCCAAAGTTTAAGATTTGCTTGTTCAGTTTTAGGAGTGTTGAGCTGGATTCATAACAAATACCATGACATGGTCTGCATAGGTTAATTTGTGTTCCCTATTTTCTCTTGAATTTCTGTTTATATTAGGATTATTTCTTATCAGTTGGGCAAATAATTCCTTCGCCATGTCAAAAAGAAGAGGCAATAATGGGCATCCTTAGCATGTGCCTCTAAAAACAGGGAAATTTTCCGATAGATGTCCGTTTAATCTTACATTAGCACATGGGTTATCAGTTGTGCAAACTGATATTTAGTAGTTCTAATATCTGCTAAAGGTTAAGTTTAAAAGACTAACCTTTTCCATGTCTTTTGAAAGAGAGAATTATGAACATAAGAACGGCCATACTGGGTCAGACCAAAGGTCCATCAAGCCCAGTATCCTGTTCTGACAGTGGCCAATGGCAGGTGCCCCAAAGGGAATGAACAGACAGGTTATCATCAAGTGATCCATGCCCTGTCACCCAATCCCAGCTTCTGGCAAACAGAGGCTAGGGACACCACTCCTGCCCATCCTGGCTAATAGCCATCGATGGGCCTATCTTCTATGTATTGATCTCGCTTCCGTTTGAACCCCATTATAGTACTGGCCTTCACAACACCCTCTGACAAGGAGTTCCAGAGATAGACAGTGCGTTGCATGAAAAAATAATTTCTTGTCTTTGTTTTAAACCTGTACTTGAACATGCAAGTTCACTGTCTAAATTCTCAAAGCCAATCCTACTAAGACTCATAGATTCCAAGGCCAGAAGGGACAATTAGGATCATCTAGTCCAGTGTATTTCAAAGTTTGGGTTGCAACCTAGTACAGGGTCATGGTTTGTAAGGCACTGGGTTGCCTTGCTCAGCACCCACGGATCCTAGCAGCTCTGTTCAGCCCTCTGACTGGGATGTTAAAAGTCCCATCAGCAGTGCTGCCCAGCTAAGGCAGACTACTCCCTACCTGTTCTGACATTGCGCTGTGCCCTGGAAGCAGCCAGCAGCAGGTTCTGCTTTTAAGTGGGGGGGCTGAGGGGCTCTGTGCACTGCTCCCACCCCAAGTACCAGCTCCACACTTCAATGGGAACTGGAAGGGGGAGGTGCCTATGGGCAAGAGCCATGCACCTCTGCCTAGGAGCTAGACCTGCTACTGGCCACTGCTGGGGTGCAGCACGGTCTGTAGTGCCAGGTGGGAAGCCTGCCTCTGCACTCCATCTGTGCCGTTGACCAGAAGCCGCCAGAGAATAAGCCTGTGCCCCAACCCGCGCCTCAATCCCCAGCCCTGAGCCCGTTCCCACCACAGAGCCTAGATCTCCAGCCCTGAACCCTTCCCACACCCCAACCCCCTGCCCCAGCCCCCTCCTACACTCTGAACCCTTCATTCCTGGCTATACCTCTGCACCCCAACCCTCTGCCCCAGCCCTGAGCCCCTCCACACCCCAAACTCTTCCTCCCGAACTCCACTGGATCACGGGCATCAACAATTTTCTTCAGCTGGGTCCCCAGGAAAAAAGTCTGAAAACCACTGATCTAGTCTGACCTCCAGTGTAACATAAGCCAGAACTTCCCCAAAATAATTCCCAGAGCAGATCTTTTAGGGGGAAAAAATCCAATCTTGATTTAAAAAAAATTGTCATTGATGAGGAATCCACCACAACCCTTGGTAAATTGTTTCAGTGGTTAATTACCCTCACTATTAAAAATGTATCTGATTTCCCATCTACATTTGTATAGCTTCAGCTTCCAGGCACTGGATCATACCATATCTTTCTCAGCTAGATTGAAGAGCCCATTACTAAATATTGATTCCCCACATAGGTACTTCTTGAATTGTGAGCACCAAAACTGGACACCATAATCCAGCTTTTAATCCATTTAATGTATGCCATGTTAATTTTATATTCTAGTTTTTTAATCAAAATATTATGTGGTACCAAGTCAAACACCTTACACTAATTTACTACATCAATACTTTTACTTTTGTCAACCAAACTTAGCTTTGTAAAAAAAAAAAAAAAATCAATCAAGTTATTTTGACAGGATCTGTTTTACATAAACCCATGTTGATATGCATGAATTAGATTATCCTCCTTTAATTCTTTATTAATCAAGTCCCATATTAGCTGCTTCATTAACTTGCTTGGGAACAATGGCAGTCTGATAGGCCTAAATTATCCAGATCATCCCGTTTACCCTCTTTTAAAAAACGGCACAACATCTGTTGTCCAGTCTTCTGAAACTTTTCCAGTACTCCAAGACTTAATGAAAATCAACATTAGTGGTCCAGTGAGCTCCTCAGCCAGCTCTTTTAAAACTCTTGGATGCAAGTTACCAGGACCTGCTCTTTTGAAAATGTCTAATTTTAATAGATTCCGTTTTATATCCTCATAAGATACTAGTGGAATGGAAAGTGTTATCATCACTATATGATGTAATGAGACTGCATCATCTGTTTTTTCCCCAAATGCAAAACAGAAATATTTATCAAACATTTCTGCCTTTCCTATATTATTATTAATAATTCTACCATTTCCATCTAATAATGGACTAATACCATTGTCAGGGTTCTTTTTGTTCCTGTTTGTTTAAGAAACTCCTTTCTAATGTCCTCAACTCTTTTGGCCAGAGATTTCTCCTTGTATTCTTTGGCTTCTCTGACCAGTTTTCTACAATTCCTAACTTCTGATTCATGGTCATTACTATCAATGTCTCTTTTCTTCTATTTGTTATATATATTTTAACATTTTTATAGCTGCCTTCGCTTCCCCTCTAAATCCGGTCAGTTTTTTAACCAGTTTATCCTTCGTTTTTGATTTCGGACTTTTGAGGTATCTAATAAGGTGTTCTGAAAAGATTCCCAATTATCATTCACATTTTTCTGATTCAATTCTTCCTCTCAAGTGATATGGCTCATAATTGTTTTCAGTTTTGTGAAATTGGCCCTATTAAAGCTTTGTGTGTGTGTGTGTATATATAATTTATTACTGGCCTGGACTTTATTCTGCTTGCACACAATAAATGTTGAAGTCATGATCACTGGTACCTAAGCTGCTATTAATTATTAGGTCTGTGATCAGTTCCTCTTTATCTGTTAGGACAAGGTCTAATATGGAATTCTCGGTGTAGGCTGCAACACTTTGTGTTAGGAAGTTGTCATCTATAATGTTCAGAAATTCCAAGGGATGTTTTAGTACTGGCAGTGCAAGACTTCCAACATATATCACTCAAATGGAAGTCCCCCGTTATCATACAGCGTTTTTTCCTACACACTACAGATAGGTGAATAAGAAGCTGGTCACCCTGCTCCCTAGTATGATTTGGTAGGCTGTAGCAGAGACTAACTGATACACCATCTTGTCCTTTATCAGTTAGGACATTTATCCATAAGTATTGAAGATCATGTTCTTCCTAGTTATCAGTGACTTGGAGCAGGTGATGCTATTTTAGACATAGTGACCCTCCACCTCCCCTTTTGCCAATTTGATTATTCCCAAATAAGTCATAATGATTGATTTTTACATTCGAGTAGCATGAATCATTCCACCATATTTCAGTAATACCAACTAGATTGAATTTATGCTCATAAATAAGCAATTCCAGATCCTCTTGTTTGTTACCCTGGCTCTTAACATGGGTGTATAAAGAATTCAAGAATTTCTTCTTTTCATGTCGTTTGGTTTCTTGATCAATTTTGTTTTCAAAATTTTGATTTTGTGCTGCGTGTTCATATCTTCCTCTTTTACCCTTCCTTATTGATGTGTTTAACACCCTCCTGACTATTCTAGCCATAGGCGCCGACTCTGTGAGTGCTCTGGGGCTGGAGCACCTACAGGGAAAAATTAGTTGGTGCTCAGCATCCATTGGCAGCCTACTCCTTTGTCTCTTCCCCTGAGCGCGCCATTTCCCCACTCCTCCACCTACCTCCCAGCACTTGCTGCTGTTGGCATTTATGACTTTTTTAGAAGGGAGGGGGGAGGAGCGGGGATGCAGCGCTTTATGGGGAAGGAGGCAGAGAAGAGAAGAGGTGAGGCCAGGGCGAGGATTTGGGGAAGTAGTCAGAATAGGGCAGGGGCGGGGTGGAGTTTGGGTGGGGACTTTGGGGAAGGGATTGGAATCGGGGGGAGAGGGGTCAAGGCAGGGGTAGAGTCAGGGCTGGGGGCAGAGGAGGGTCGAGCACCCTCCAGCACCAGTAGAAGTTGGCACCTATGATTCTAGCCACCCTGTCCCCAAGGAGATTGGTCCCCATTTCACTGAGGTAGCAGCCATCTAAACTTATACTCCCCTCTCCTCATAAAAGGTGGACCAACGTTCTACAAAACCAAAGCCCTCCACTCTACACCACTTACCTAGCCAGTGAGTCACTACCAGTGTCTTCTGTCTTCCTTGGTTCACAGAACAGGAAGGATTTCTGAGATGATCGCTTGGACATTCTTCTTCATCTATTAGCCAAACTCGAACAGCTTAATGGGACAAAATTGGAGGGCCCAGATAATCATCATCCAAGAATATTAAAGGAACTGGCACATGAAATTGCAAATTAAAGCTCTGAGCATTTGGGCAAGACTCACCAGCCAGCACCCAGGAAAGGATTCTCTGTAGTAACTCAGATCCTCATCCCTAAACTATCCCTCCAGACCACTGGTGCATACTTACTTGACTGATATCAAGACCAATTGCCTATAATTAAATAGAGCCAATTTAGGCTCTCTCATCATTAACATCCCTCCATAACTTACCACATCTTAGTCTGAAGCCAGAATATGTTCTTTTCTCCCCCACTACTTACCCTTCGAATGCCATTTACCAGAACTTCAACTCATTCTAATTCAAGTCTAAATTCCTAGTGTCCGAGTTTACATCCATTTGTTCTTGTGTCCACATTGGTACTCAAGCTTAAATAATTGCTCTTAATAAATAATATAAAGGGATCAATATTAGGGAGGGAGAGGAATCAATCCGTCCCTCAAACCTTGTTGTTGGGTTTAGGCTAAACAAGCCAAGCTCTTTTGAGTCTCCTTTTCATAAGGTCAGGTTCCATTCCTGGGATCATTCCTAAGTAGCTTTCGCGCCTCGTTGAACCTGTTCCAGTTTGAATTCATCCTTCTTAAACATGGGACACAGATACATGCACGCACAAATATTCCAGATGGGAAGTCTCACCAGCGCCTTATATAACGGTAACTTAACACCTCCTTTATCCTTGGCGGAAACTTTCACTCTGATGCATCCTAAAAAACGAGACGGCATTAAATGCTTTTTTTACAGCCATTATCGAATTGGTGGCTCATAGTCAATCCTGTGAT
This sequence comes from Chelonoidis abingdonii, assembly GCF_003597395.2. Lineage (NCBI taxonomy): Eukaryota > Metazoa > Chordata > Testudines > Testudinidae > Chelonoidis > Chelonoidis abingdonii. The sequence continues at coordinate 22,237,446 of NC_133774.1, forward strand.
CGACCAAATACTTACGAGGTCCTTCTCCTCCTCCATTACTTACAGCTTGATATATCCCAATTTAATAACTAAAATTCTTTAGAGAAACTCTGAATGAGATCATGACCGTTCACTTTTCACTATTTTAAATTTCATCCTATTACTATTACTTGTATCACATGCTTTTAACAAGTCACACCAGGATCTTCCTGTAGGATATCTGAGGTCCTTTCCGTGTTAGCAATACCTCCCAGCTTTTGGTGTCATCCGCCAACATTTTTTGCGCACATTTCCACTTTTTGGTGTCCAAGGTCAGTAATAAAAAGGTTAAATAACATTGGTCGCCTAAAACGCGATCCTTGAGGTACTCCACTAGTAACCTCCTTCCATAAGCCTGACAGTTCACCTTTACCGTTGTAGTACTCCTCCCTTTAACCATTCCTTATCCATTCTTCAATTTCATATTGATCCCATCTGTTCCAATTTAAGCTATAATTCCCCATGTGGAAACTGTACAAATGCCTTAATCGAAAACTGAGGTAAAATTGATCCACTGCGTTTCTTGTCTATAAAATTCTGTTATATTCTCAAAGAAGGAGCACGGTTTTGGTTTGGCACGATTCTATCCCCCTATTGTAGAAACCATGTTGTATTTTGTCTCTCAATTACGCAATGACTCTCATGGTCCTTAATACTACTTTCTGCTTTCAATAAGTTTTTTCAAAGACCTTTCATCACTAAGATGTCAAAAAAACGAACCTGACCTACTATGTTTACCCCCCAGATCACTTTTCTTTCCTTCTTAAAAATAGGAACTTGTTGCAGAATTCTCCAGTTGTAAGCGGTACAACCCCTGAGTTACAGATTCATATATCATTCTTGCTACGCACAAGAGTGGACTTCCTGGTCAATTTTGTTGAGATGACTTGATCCCATAGTATTATACTACTTTAGTATATCGCAACAACTAAATGGAGTTGTATACTGCTTGACCTAAATTTCAGGGCCATGCGCTCCACACTCTTATGATTCCGACTTGCTCAAATAGCTGTGTTTTACGAAGCTCTTCTGCACATGAAATATGAATGCAAAGATAGAATGTGAGAGCAAAAATGGCGTAGCCTCATATCCAGCCAGGTCCAATACCTGTTACTCGCACATGCTTTAATTCGTGGAGATCAACAAGTGTATGACACGACAGATCAATCTGTAGTGAACTCAACAAGGGCTAAGACAGCTACGCTTGTGCGCGCACTCTGCTAGGCAGAGCATGACTGTTTCGGGTGGCTCTTTACTTCCGTTAAGTAACGTATCGGATACCATTCCTCAATGAAGGACGCTGATTATGAGTGTAAGCTGAGTATGGCGTGAGGATATATCTGGTGGCTATATAGTATGGAGCCGACCTGGAGTGTGACAGATCAGTTGACACACTGGTGGGAGTACAGAACAGAATCTAGTGAGGGGAGTCAAGAGAGTGAGTCTACAGAAGATCATTAGGATGGCCATCCTAAGTATCCTGCTAATGCCATTATGAGTCAGGATAGGCGATGGTGAGCGATGTTGTTTAATGGAAATATGTGGAGGGCGTTGGCTCCTGTACTCTCAGAACGAGATTCAATCTTCTTTCTAGTTGCCACCCGCCCACGTGCGATGAACACATACGAATTGCCCGATTCTCTTTGCCCCACGGGCCAAATACTTAACTGGCGACCCCTAATAGATAGATTCCTTTCCATGCTGCAGTCTTGTGGAGCATGAGTGCAGACCTCTACTACATTGTCAATGGAAGCACTCAGGACTTCAACCTTAGCTATCTCTGGCTCGAATTCCCCCACCATAGTGATTTTGGCCAGAGGATCTACATAGTTTGTGACCCTCTCCATCACCCATCCTGAACCCTCTGCATTGGCCCTGAGGAAAGTTCACCAGGTGAACTGGTTGCTGTGGTGGGTTGGTGGACGTCTCCCGATGTGCTGCCCACAACTTGGCCAGCAGAACCATGGCAGTTTGTTAGCAGAGGGGTAGCCAGTGTTAAGCCTGATCGTAAAAGCAGCAACAAGAAATCCTGTGGCACCTATACGAGACACACGCACGAGCGCTTTGATATCGCATTACGCCTCTTATTGCTCCGAATCACCACTTCGTCACGCAAACAGTCTCGTCCTCGTTTGACAGGTGCACAAGACTTCTATCGCTTAGTCGGGCAATTTCTCGTCGCACTCTGATTCTTGACTACTCTCATCCTCCAATACGACGCAAGCCGGGGGTGGCGACCGCCATAATTATCTCTCCTCTCTATGCACTATTACCTCTTACCGTTCCGCATAATATGCTGCTGGCGTAGATCCACCAGCTGCGTACCCGAAACATACTAATCTTACCATTCTTAGACATAAGTACTCATTAAACATGAACTTCATACAAAGCCACTAAAGTGCTGCGCGGAGCGACTCAGGAAATTCGAATGATGCCAGAGAGTGGGGAAACATCGCGGCGCGTCTAGGGGAAAGAGACAAAGGAGTAGGCTGCCAATGGATGCCTGGAGCCACACGCATAGACTAATCTTCTATTTCGCACGTTTCGAGGATGTGCTCCCAGACAACCACCATAGAGCACGCATGTCACTAAGCTCGGCCTCAGGCCTGATAACTGGTCGTATGGGACCATACGTTCAGGAGGGTGGTTAGTTAATCCTTTTACACTCATAATAAAATGTGTGAACGCTGTCAGACACCTGACGAGAGGATATGAACTAGAACAATCCTAGCGCAACAGCAAATATGAAAAATTTGTTCGACAAACATATAGCAAATTTAGAGTTCAAGCAGAGCACTCACAGAGGAACATGAAGAGAGTTTGATGAAATTCTTGAATCGCTTCATACATAACATGTTTAAGAGCGCAGGGTAACCAAACAAGATAGGATCCTCGGAATTGCTATTATTATTAGAGCAATTAAATGTTGCACAAGAATGATCATGTGTATTTGACATAAACGAGTAATATAGAAGGTAATTGAGACATTAAAGAACGATTAAGTATATTTTCCAGATTTGATTTCAATTTTCTGATATATCTAACAACAAGATCACTATAACCACGAGGTTGTGAAAGATTGAACATACTCAATCTAATTGAGGCATATCATTAGGGAGAAGAGGAATGGATGGTGTTTCATCGGAGGTTGTCTGATAGAATAGTTAGAAATTAGAATGTGGAATCCACTGTCCATCTAAAGGTACACGTTGGAGAATACTAAGAAAGGACGCAACATAGATCGAACAAGAAAACTATAATCCGGATATGACAATTGTGTCACACGATAAATGGATCAAGGGAGCATAGCGGGGCATACCCTCAGTTTAGTTTAGCTATCCATGCCTCCAGTAGAATCTGATTCACACATCAGGGGTGATGCCCAGGAGTCAGGTCGCGATCCAGATCCTCCCTCCATTCATCTGTTCGTGACTTTTTGTTGAGTGGTAAGGAAGAAACAACGCGGACGCCACTGCGGGTGAATCTCTCTGCCACTGATGAGTGAACTTAGGGATAATTTCCATGGTTGGGCTAGCGATCGGCCATATCTCGCTCAGTTACTCAAGAGCTATGTCTTTGGAATTCTGCACACACTATCCCGATGAAAGACGTCGTACCTAACACACAGACAGTCGTTGGCTTGCGCATGCCTCTACATTCAAGACCTACGAGAAAATCTACCATCGCATATTAGAGTTTCAGCGTGAGTCTAAGCCAGAGATAATATCGAGGGAACTGTGTATCACGAAGACCTCTGAATTAAATAATACCAGCGCAATATAGGATACAGCCAGAAGGTACTGTAGCAGGACATCCAACATTTTCTTTAGAGGTGACGACACAATTTATTTATCAAGGTCAGTAGAGCTTTTGGCGCAGGTAAAGCTGTAATGTAACTCTCAATCAGAGACGCTTTATCTAGCAAGCCTCCTTCACGCACACATTATAGGAGCTAAACAGAGCATTGCACAAAGAGGCACATAATGGGGACAAAATTAACAAAACTGGAGATCTATGAGGACCATATCTACTAGTAATGAGAGATGGCAACGAGTTATGTGACATTCAGAAAAATGCTAACTCGTATCATTGAGTGTCGTGAGAGCCTCATTTGGAAGCAGATCGTACTTTAATTCACGATACTCACCTCATACTAACCTCACCGGAAATCGAATTACGCGTAGTAGGGATATAACACGGATGTATAAAAATCCTAGACACCTCGAGTTATATATATCTAGCGCCAGGTCGCTATGAGGGAGCCGAAGGTCAGATAGGCCAATAACTTGCCAAAATCTTCCCTAAAAGAGAGATTTGAGAAGATATCCACTTAACTGACGGAATGGACAGAGGTACACTATGGACCATATTGATTAGCTAATGACACTCGATAAGAAAGGAAGTCCGCTGAAAGTCTGTCTAGTGAATTATAAGACTGGTCAGTTTATAGACAGCAAACAAGGTACTACAAGAGACAATTTCTGGGCTAATATGAGTTTGAGGTAGATATAGGAAATAGCCGAGTAGTTTCTGAAGACACACAGGAACAAATAATCGCACCTGACAACAGGAGTAGTTGACGTCCTTATCTACAGTGGAGTATGGAATAATAGGTAAGAATTTAGTTATAAATGAAATATATAGCCAATGGAAACACCCCTGCACGAAATTCGTTATTCGATAAGTTAAGTAGTGTGGACATATCGCTGACATCTTCGACAGGACAACAACAGGTGATGCATGTCTGCATCAGTTCCATATAATGGTTGATATCCAAAAGCCATAATTCACTATCCTACTAGGTATCTATGAGATAATTAAAACGAAAAATATAATATATAGACATTTTTGACATTAAAGAGTAGACAGGTCACTCTGGTAAACACACTTTGCATTTATAAAAAGAGTTTTTAAAAAGTATGCTGATTAGTCACGGAGAAAGCTTCGACTGGACAGACTTTAGATTGTTAGATCTTCATAAGTCTGGGAGACTGAGTCGAAAAAGAGATTGCCATGAAACACTGGGATAAACAAGAGGATGTGCCTGCAGTGATATGTTAGATAAGTAGAGAGAACTGGTGATGTGGTGGATAATTTTAAGGCCATGGCAGATACGAGAGCCAGTGGCGAGTATGTCTCGCAAACAACCGGTCTGAGAGTATGTGACATCTTTTCGTAGGATACCTGATCCAGCATGAATATAGGGAAATTTGATTTTAAATGATAAAGAGTATTTTAAAAGGAAGTGGAATATAATCATCGTAATCTCATGCATACCAATTCAATGGTCTTTTCACCAGTTAAAATCCACGCAGTGATAAGAGACTCAGACAGGATATAGTTTTTTTATTTTATTATATGATAGCGCCTTGGTTTTCAGCGATATAGTTGTTATGAAATAAAGAGTAGACCAGTTACATAGAGAGGTAGTTAATTAGTAGGTTATTTCCTGTTCTTAGGCGCTCTAGTATATGTACTTACGGTCTGTAGGAAATTATTCGCAGATGAACTATTTCTGTATTAAAAAATATCAATATGAAAATAATACGAATACATGGAGCATTATTAGTGTGTGTGTGATGCTAGTATAGATTGGATTGAGAGCAAAGCTGGACTACATGTCTAGAGATAGTTATCGCAGGTTTTCGGAGTGATCTCTACATACACAGTTTAAGATGTAGAGTTACCTTCCGTTGGGAAGCAAACACATCAAGAGTAAATAGGGAAATACGCCTTACAACACCTCATAAACTAGAGAACCATATTTCGGTGAAAGGAGGAACAGTGTGCTGGAACACTTGTAATGCAGCATATATAGAAATGTATAGAATTGGGCAACCTTCAGTGACTGTACGCTCACTATTTTTAATATGGTAGAATGTAAGTATATTATAAACAAGCAGCGGTTGCGCAAACAATTAACCTGTCAAGCTTTGGAGATGAGCTATTTCCTCATAACGTATGACTATATAAGTTTTTAAATCTAAACGATTGTGCATTTTAGCTGCTCTGGCACCCGCACAACGAGATATCTGGCTTCGGTATTATTTGGGGTAGGCTGGCTATAAATGTTAACTCAGACCTTAGGACAATGCCCGAAATCTTAACTCGGAGGCTCCTCAGAACTAAGATCACTATGAGGTGTTTGCCAGTTAAATCTTTTATTTCGGAGGCGATCACTTGAGCGCAAAGAGCAAATAGAGCGCTCTGATTATAGAGCCATCTTGTCGTGTGATATCGCAGATTGTGAGATTCGGCAGACTACAGACGGAGACAAGTGAGTTTGGGAGGCGGGTGACGTATGTGGAGCTTCTAGGCTGGTTGCGAGAGTGATTGGCGCGCTAAAGAGGTATAGCAGGAATTAGGCGATCAGCAAGTGCGCACGAGGGAGCGGGTCACGGAGGTGGGGTTGTGGATAGAGTGTGAGTAAAGAGGTTTCAGTAGGTTGTATGATCTATTGCTCTCTGGTGGGAACCGTAACAACAATGGAACGTTAGCAGGAGCATGCGATAAAGTAGAAGATCGTGCGGTAGGGTGAGAAACACAGCACCTACCTCTTTGGCGAGAGTTTCTATCTGAAGAACAGCCCTGGCACAGCATTGAGAATATCGACGAGGTTCACGTGTTCTTCCCTACGTGCGCAAGAGCGTTGTGAGCATGTACTCAGCTACATGAGCACTACACGCAGCTAGCTCGCGAGCACACGTAGTTCTCACTGATCCTAGCTCTCTAGCAGCGGTGCGAAAATAGCACTTGCCCAGTAAATAGGCACCATCCCTCATTCATTTTGCCATCATGAGATAGGAAGCTTGGTAACGTGGGTGGAGATGAGCTCGCGCTACAGAGCAACTCCCTATACTAAACATGATATCTCAAATAATGTTCAGATACAAGCTATGTGCTAGATATTTCACCCTTGGTGTCTCCCTCAGCCCCCGCTTAAAAGCGAACCTGCTGCTGGCTGCTTCCAGGCACAGCGCAAATGTCAGAACAGGTAGGGAGTAGTCCGCTGCTTGCTGGGCAGCACTGCTGATCGGGACTTTTAACATCCAGTCAGAGGGCTGAACAGAGCTGCTAGGATCCGTGGGTGCTGAGCAATAGGCAACCCAGGGCTTACAAACCATGACCTGTACTAGTTGCAACCCAAACTTTGGCACTGGACTAGATGATCCTAATTGTCCCTCGGCTGGAATCTATGAGTCTTAGGTAAGGATTGGCTTTTGAAGAATTTAGACAGTGAACTGCATGTTCAAGT
>NC_133774.1:22244743-22246598 GCF_003597395.2 Chelonoidis abingdonii
GTTTAACTGATTGATTGCCATATTTGGGGTCGGGAAGGAATTTTCCTCCAGGGCAGATTGGCAGAGGCCTTGGAGATTTTTCACCTTCTGCAGCATGGGGCATGGGTCATTTGCTGGAGGATTCTCTGCAGCTTGAGGTCTTCAAACCACAATTTGAGGACTTGAGTAACTCAGACGTAGGTTAGAGGTTTGTTATAGAAGTGAATGGGTGAGATTGTATGGCCTGCATTGTGCAGGTTGTCAGACTAGATGATCATAATGGTCTCTTCTGACCTTAAAGTCTGAGTCTATTATCTGCAAGATATCCTGCAATGCAATATCTTTTAGTGCTGATATGAACCAATTAATTCTTACCAGTGGATTTCAGAAGCCTATCCAGTCTTAGAATGATGGCTTCTGTCTTGGCTCTGGGAATGCAGCACACCATCCTGTTGTCTACCTATCCCTTGCAGAATATTCTTTCAGGTTTTCCAAGGATTGAATCTCCATCAAGGATCATCTTTTTTTCTTTAACTGTTGGAAAATTCTTGGTAGGCAATCTTGATTTTCTTACAGGTTTAGGCTGAGCTACCATCCACATGTATGTCCTGTTCATCTCTGTAGTTAGGATATTACACATAGGTTATTTTATGATACTTATTGAAGGCTTCAAACCCAGTTTTACACCAGTTATATCATTTTTTTCTGAAATAACCTACCTCGCGTGATTTGGTTTTTGCTGTTTTTCTGAAAGAAGAGAAAACAAATAAGGTGTAATCCTTTTGATAATTTTTCATGGCAGTGCATGTATGTGGTTACTGACATACAAACCAATAATGGATTTCTGAAATTCTTATTCATATTGTTATGAACTATATCCTCTCTGAAATTGACATTTATTCAAGTATTGATGCTGTCTTGATTTGTGTAGTTGTTTAGTTATCCTTTTCCTCATTCCATTCGTTTGACAGTCCTAATTGGAAGGTCTAAAGTTCATGGCTGTTTTTGGCTTTTCACTGGAAATTCTACTGCTGAAGTGATCTGGAAAAGTTGCCAAGTCATAGATTCTTTACTTCCTTTTTGCTCATTTTAGTGTGATTAACTTTGCTTTCTTCCTGCTTTGGTGGAGATAAGGTGAAGTTTGACGTAGAACACTGAGAATGGATTTCATTTTCTCACTAGGATATTTCATACCCTTTCTCCCCAAATTCGGGGATGGGAGGCAGTAGCAGGCTTACCTATGTTCTTTCAACAAAATGTCGAATACACATCTAATTTCCTCTTGCCCTATCCATCCATCTGTTCTCCCTGATTCTCCTCTTCCTCACTAATTCCTGTTAGATTTTGGACTTCTCTTGTGAGCAGCTCGTTTGAGTCAGCTCCCCTTCTCTGGTCCAGAAGAGCTGATGAAACTGCTGCTTTTTAGGCTGGTGGCTGTGACTCCCTCCTCCCTCTCTCCTTGCCCTGTTGGCTGCTCAGTGCTCCTCCCTCAGTTTCCTGCATGACTGTGCAGCATCTGAAGTGCAATAGGACACAAATCCTGTTTGGGGACCCTAGATATTCCAGTAATACTAGTGGATACTAATTCTTGCCATGTGTCAGGGTAAGTGTGTGTGTATGTATGTATGTATGTATGTATGTATGTATGTATGTATATAATATATATGACAATCCCTACTACCACCATAACTCAAACCAATGAACTGGTATACGCTACAGCCTCTGTAATCCTGGAGATGCTTGGCTACATGATCAAGAAGAACAACAGTATGTACCCACCCTGGAAAATGAGGTTGGAGGATAAGATCAAGGAGACTCGGAGAGAAGTTAGTCAGCTGGTGGAACTACAGAAGGGTGTAGAGATTAAGGATAAGAC
>NC_133774.1:22269888-22311258 GCF_003597395.2 Chelonoidis abingdonii
AGACCTTCTAAAAACGTTAAAATGTATTACTGGCACACGAAACCTTAAATCAGAGTGAGTAAATGAAGACTCACTACACCACTTCTGAAAGGTTGCCGAACCCTGCTCTAGACTAAACGTTATATTGGATTTCCTTAATGTCAGAGATGAAAATTGCTGGAATGGATATAAGGGTCTGATCCAGAGGTCCCTGAAGTGTTCCATAACCCTCAAATCCTCAAGGCCAAGTAGAATCTCATATTCCCTTTTCATTTTTAATCAAATGAGCTCCTAGTTAGTGGCTTTAATCTCATAAAGAGAATATACACAAGTGGAGTCCAGTCTCTTACAACAGGAATTTTTAAGGAAAAAAACCTTACAATAAATAAATATAAGTGGGTAATGGACAACTAATCTCTAAGCCTTAAAATCCTCAACAACTAGTGAGGTGGAGGAATTATCCAAGGGCAGGGAATTATATTTAAAGTAGAAGGAAGATCATCTGAGAGTCTGCTGGTCATTTCACTTGCTATAGACCTGTATCTAGATCTATTAATATGTAAAGAGCAACATGACAGATTTGGGCAGTGATATTGTATAGTATGAATTCTGGAAAACTGACTCCTGTGAGCTAAGTAAAAAGCATCAATCTCTTCTGAGACTCACGAGAACCAATTTATGCTCAAGTAAATCTTGTAAGTATGTGACTGACCTCTTTGATACAGTCAATAATATACATAGAAGCTTTTTCAATTTATACAGGAGACCAAGAAATAGCATTTTAGACAAATGTATATGTTCAAGAAAAGTGGGAGTGACCATCAATATTACAAAGTTTGACCTTGTATATAGAGTGAATACATATGCAACAATTATTAGTCCCAGAAATTGAGCTGAATGCTGGGACTTTTCAAATGTGAGGGAAGAAAATTAACAGAGGAGGCTGGAGTCTTCACCAGCAAGATTCTCTGATATTTGTATATCAGGGCCCCGGGCAGAAAGTGCAGGCCAGCTGGGGGCTAGCCTCCCCAAGCCTGCAGTTTACCCACCACCTGTGGGTACAGGTAATCCCATTTCTTGCTTCAGGTTGTAAACTGATTGTGACAAGGGGTTTAAAGAGTTGTTTCCACATGCACAACATTGCACAATTACATTTTCCAGGGCTTTGGATAGGTGTTCAACAGAACGGAATAAAATTATGGTATGTTTTTCCTTCCTCTGAAGTTTTAGGTATTGGCCACTCCTGGAGGCAGATTATGGTATATTATGGATCAGTGGTCTCATCTGGTATGGCAAATCATATGTTCCACGTTATAGCGAGTCTTTACTCTAATCAGTCAATTAGATGAATATATAAATGAATGAACGAAACAGATGTATTTTTCGTTACCGAATAAAAGATATGTTATTTAGATGTATGAGAATTTATACAGAGTTGCTGGAAAAGCTCACATTTAGGGGAGTAGTTTAGAATGGAGTATCTCTCAACATGGTATAAGAGAAGCTAAAAACTGTAGATTAGATTGTATACAGCTAATACATGGCAGGAAATACTTAAATCATTACTTGCCTCTTAAGTGACTGAAATGTTGGTTGAATCCAGCTGTTTTGTGGGGAGAGGAGGACAAAGTCCAACAACATATGTTGATGTACAAAAAAGTACAGAGTAAATCCTGTAAATTTTTGATATCCTCAGTCTGATTTTGACACCAGTAAACCCACTATGAAATCCTTGTACACAGTCACAGCTCAGCAGCTCACCTCGGGCTTTCTCACATAATAAATTGCAATGTAACTTCCTGCTAAGAAGATAATCAAGAAAATACTTTAAAGGAGTATTGATAGTCATACAGTATATTGATTTACCCATGCTGAGCTTCTAGCATCTTGGTGTTCTTGTATGTAATACTGGAAATTAAATTGTATTACTGCTTTATGGCCACAGGATTTAAAAGGCCCCAATAGCTTTGAAGTATTTTCCCAGAAAGATTGAATTACACATTATCAGAATCAATTAAATAGTCTCAAGTTAAAAGAAAACTATGAAAGTGGTGTTAAGGCTGAGAATACCTTAAATCTTTCTTTTTAAGTTTTTTTCTTTCTTTTAATTTCTAGGGCCGGATTGATCAGTACTGTCTGGCTGCTTTGACCCTCTCCAGAGCAGCCCATTTTTTCTCCCTCAGTCACTGACTGGAGTTCCTCTTTTCCAAATCCATCCGAGATCCTTCCTATCTGGCATCTGCCCCTTGTACTCCACTGAAACAGCTCTTGACAGTCTCTAATTCTAAGCTCAGAATCAGTGCTCCATCCTCATTCTCCTTGACCTGTCAGCCAGCTCATCTTCTTGAAATAGTGTCCCTTTCACCACCCCCAACTTTCTGGGGAGGTTCCCTAGGCTTCCCTTTTCTCCCCTATTCTTCTCCCTCAACACCTTATCTCTGGGATTCTGTCCTCTCCCAATTCTCCTCCTCCATCTCTTATCTCTGAGTAAACTCATCCTCAAACACAAACTCTCCTTTTCCCTCATGCCTACAAAAGCCTTCACAGTGATTAGTCTGCTGTTGTGCTGGGACCACTGGATATCATGCTGACCAATATTGTCTCACTGTTTCCCTATTCTCCGCTGTCTATATGTCTGTATTCATCTGATGACTCGTGGCTTAGATCAGGGGTAGGCAACCTATGGCACGGGTGCCGAAGGCGGCATGCAAGCTGATTCAGTGGCACTCACACTGCCCAGTCCTGGCCACCAGTCCGGGGGACTCTGCATTTTAATTTAATTTTAAATGAAGCTTTTTAAACATTTTAAAAGCCTTATTTACTTTACATACAACAATAGTTTAGTTATATATTATAGACTTATAGAAAGAGACCTTCTAAAAATGTTAAAATGTATTACTGGCATGTGAAACCTTAAATTAGAGTGAATAAATTAAGACTCAGCACACGCTTCTGAAAGGTTGCCAACCCCTGGCTTAGATTAAAAGCATTTTGGGGCTGGGACTGTATGTTTGCTTTTTTTTTTCTCCTGTTTGAGTAATCCTAGCATGATGGGTCCCAGATCAATGACAAGGGCTCGTAGGTATTATGTAATACAAATAATACATTAATGATGTGAAATATTGGTTAATGACTCAAAAATAACTTCCACCCAACATGCATCTCAGGAGCCCATTCTCCATCCTATGTAAATCTTGTCCACTTATATTTTCCTTACATACCCATCCCACAAACCTGAAAACTAAGGTTTAAAACTATATTCAGATTCTGAAAAATGGAGTGTACAATTCTGTGCTTTTTGAGATGACTTTATGGCTAAGCGTTCTAGTGTTATATAAATTAATGATGATACATTAGTCTATGTGGGAGTCCAGTCCTATTCTCATTAAGGTAAATGAACATTGCTGTACTCAGTGCACGAAATGCCAGAAGAGTCCTGTTGGGAAAAAATAAAGTATGAACGTGTAATTAAAGACTTTGCATTCACATTATGGTGCAAAGTGAAGAATTAAGATTGTAAAGGCAAATTTAATTATTGCATTTCCTAAATTTTGATTCCTTGAATATGCGCCTTATAACATTCTTTTAACATACATTTTATGTAATGTATACAAAATACGTTCTGTATATTTCCAAAACAAACAACTATGTTAGCAGACTATTATTACAGTTATAAAGTCAAGCACTCAAAAGTTAGGAAATGCCAGAATTGAGATTGCTTGTGTATATGCAGTATGACAACAGTCTCTTTAATTACATGATCAAATACTATTTTTCCATGAAGTATATGGTGCACATAATGGATGGTACTCAAAAAATTAGCAGCTATTCAATATTTTGTTTTCTCTTCATTGTTCAGTACGTGGCTCTGGGCCTTATTTACTGCACACTTTTCAAACCCAGCTCTGAAGACAGAATTATTAATTTTCTCATTGGCTTTTCTGTGGTGCCCATCATTGTGGTATCTGAGTACTTCATGAACACTAATTTATTTTCACAATACAAGGGAGGTGTATTATCCCAGTTTGTAGATAGGTAACTGAGGCACAGAGGTTAAGTACAGAAGCATCCTATAATTTTGGGTGTCCAATTTGAGACATGTAGGGTTTGTTTTTTCAGAGTCCTTAGCATTATACAGCACGTGATATGTCCAGAGCACAGCTTCTATTGATTTCACTTGCAGTTGTTGAGTGCTCAGTACTCCCCAGAATCCTCATCCAGTCTCTCCTCTTGGTTCTTTGTGCTAGTCTTCTTGCACAGTCACTCCGCTCACCCCAACTCCAAGTCATAGTTTCCCTCTCCCTACTCCTTCCCCTCAACCAGTCTCTTTTTACATAAGTTCTTTAAAGGGAACTATCAAGAGATGAATATTTATTTATTTTTTTTTGGTCTAGTAAAAAAAAAAAGTCAAAGTGACAGTGTCCCTTTAACATTTCAACATAAGCTGTACATTTGGAATAAATTCTATTCTTTCACTTACTATTCATTTAATTTGTTGCCAAACGAATAAAATAATCCTTCTGCCAGGTTTGCTGTTTACAAACGAGAAGAGAGGGTTTCAAATATTCAATGCTAAAAATATCTTTCTGTAAACTCATATCTAGTGCAAGTATTACAGTTTGATTGTGAAAGCTAGAGAGAGGTATAACAACATATCATGGTATGTGAAGAGCCAGAAACTGACAAGGTGTCTGTGATTGGCTGTTAAAACCCTTCTCTCTGAAAACAGCATGAAAAACATTTTCCAGCACGATTGCTATCCGGGTATGAAACCGGTTAGTGAAAACTGAAATAACCATATTGTGTTAGCAGTGTTTTCAAGAAGAAAAAGAAGTGAGGCTCTGGGGGACAGAGGGCGATGTTTTTTGTCAAAACATCCTTGCATTTTATGTGATATTTAGAATAGAATTAACAACACAGAGGACCAAATCCACGAGGGAGAGATTTTAGTGCTAAATGCTATTTTAAAGAGAAAGCTAACAAATTATTTGATAATTAGCCAACACCAGAGTTTAAGTATCCGTTTCTTTGCCACATTTGATGCCACCTAAAACCATTCAGCCATTTCTGACATGGCTGTAGTTGTGATTTTTAGGTGTGGCATGAGTAATGCATAATGTCGAACTCTGCTTCTGTTAGATGAGTTTTTTTCATTTTTAAATTTTGCATGAAGCACAGCATAAATAAATATAAATAAATACTGTGATTTACAAATAATTTAAATGAAAAAACTCATTTAACAAAAGCAGAGTTCAACATTATGCATTACTCCTGCCACAGCTAAAAATCACTACAACTATTGCCATGTCAGAAATGGTTTTTTTTTTCTTTTCTTTTCTTTTTTTCCAATAGTTTGAGAGATACCTATCTCATAGAGCTGGAAGGGACCTTGAAAGGTCATTGAGTCCAGCCCCCTGCCTTCACTAGCAGGACCAAGTACTGATTTTGCCCCAGATCCCTAAGTGGCCCCTTCAAGGATTGAACTCACAACCTTGGGTTTAGCAGGCCAATGCTCAAACCACTAGTGATGGTCAACTAAGGATTGTGTTATAAAAATAAACATTTCCCATCTCAAACAATCTTGAATATCATATTTACCCTCCCCTTTTAAAAGACCATTGCTATTCAACTTTTAACATAAGTAATTGCAATTGCACCAGGTTACTGAATTTATTAAAAACACAAACAGCTGATCTAAACTAACTTCATCTATCAGAGTATCTCAATGATGTTTTCAAGCTCTGTATAAAATTGTCTTGCATTCTAGTCTTAATGGTTCTAATATTTTCTTTCTAATGTAGATTTTAAGATGTAATGAAAATTCATCATCTTTACCTGTTTAAAAGATTTGTTTAGTGGAGACCAATTTGTTCAAATCACGATTATCAGCAGAGTACTGCTTAGCTGCATAAGTATGGTGAAATTTCATTGTTGACAAAAGGAAAATGTGGATCTCAGTGGTGCTTGGGAATTAGTCCTTAATAAAAGGAAGCATTGGCACAATAAAGGTAGTCTGACTTACATGATCATTTTTTATTACTTTTTGGTTGTACATTAGTAATTTAAAATAGTTTAGTTTGTACAAAGTATAATTCGTAGGTTGCATTAAATTGGCAGGTGATACAATTCTTTTAAATCTCCACAAATGACAAAATGTCTTAGTGCAATTTAGTTAATAGGAAGAAGAAAAATATATTGGAACTTGGCCAGCAAGAATGGAACTGCAATAATCCTATCATTAAGTAACAAATGGGTTTAATAAAATTATCATCCTGGTTTCATTCTTGCAAACTAAATAAGGGACTTGCTATGCTACACATCTACAGTAACTAGTCACAAATTTGAAATGTAGAAAATAAATATATTTTAAAAATACACAAAAGAACTTAAAGGAATAGTGGATGAACCCATCATGTCTAAGTTAAGAAATCATACTATCTAGCTATTGTTTTTAAAAAACCTTTGGATGTTTATAATATGTGAGTCTTTCTTTTTCACTTTGAAGATTGCAAATTAATGGGGAGTGAAAGTTCTTTCTGCCTCCTGTCATCTATTGTGGATGGAGGAGGGGGTGGAGGGGGGGAAGAGAGATTTCGTAAGCCAAACCAACCAAATTGAAGATCTTCCAATTACATTTTTGATATGTTTAAATTACATCATATCTATGTACACTGTTCAGACAGTTGCTGGCATGGCTTTTCCCATTTGTTAATCTTCTAGAATAATTGTTTATGAAAGAAATGTCTCCTTCTTAAAATAACAAAACCAGAGCTTTGCTATAATTAAGATTTGAGGCATCAGTGTATTTGCTCAAGGAGTGAGAATGAGAGCTCTATTTCAAGGGGAACTAATGATTGCATATACAGTTATTTTCAGATAGCAAATATCTTTTGCTTTTGCTTTGATTGGTTCTTCCACCTAAGCATATGCAGCTTTATTAAGTTAATTTCAGTGAAGAATTAGTTCTGTATAAATGAGAAACTCATTACAACTCTGGAAACAATTTCCTGAATGGCTTGCAATGATGTTACTTCTGTGTTGTACCTCATGTGTTATGCATAGATTAAACTCTCTTGCTCAGTTTTACCTATAAATTAAGTTTTATAACAATTGTTCAGCCAGAGGAGAGCATTTTTATCCAGCTATAGCACTCACATGGTTTTAAAATCACTTGCCTTTAGCTTTATGGTTTACGACATGACACTTGTTGTTGGCATCCTTTTGTCTGCAAGAGATGGTGGGAATTGCGGCCTATGAAGTAGATGATTTGCAGTGTCTCATGTTACTGAATAGTCCAATCCGAGATTTGCATGATCTTTGGCAGTTATTGCAAATGTATGTATCTTGGTTGGGAGCTGCTTGCTTCCTATGGTCTCTTTTCTTAACCTGTAGGAGCCAGCTTCTATCATCGATTTTGATACCCCGATGGAGACAATGGCACCACTTGTTATGGTTACTTGCCAAGATTTCCCTTTGGTCAGGATCAATTCCAAATTCCTTCATATCTCACTTGCATGTGTTTTTATAGCGAAGCTTGGGATGTTCTTGTTCCCTCTGATAGCTCCCTTATAGCATGTCCTTGAGTATCCATTCATCTTCCACCCTACTCAGATGGTCCAGCCAGCGCAGTTGTCTTTGCTTGAGCAAAGTTTGCCCATCAAAGAACCTCTGCGTTGGTGACTTTATCCTACCATTTGGTGTTGAGTATGAGGTGTAAACAATGTAGGTAGAAACTGTTTAACCTTTTCCTGATGAGCATAAGTTGTCCATGTTTCCCCACCATACATGAGTGCTGAGGACACCAGCTTGGTACACTAACATTTTGGTTTTGATGGTAAGCTCTGAATTGTTCTGTGCTCTTTTAGTTAGTTCACTAAAGGTGGTGGCAGCCTTTCCAATGCGAACATTTAGTTCTTCATCCAGTGGGAGGTGGGGGTCACTGTAGAACCTAAATAGCTGAACTTTTGGACTACTTCTAGCTGGTTTGCATTTAAGGTAATTGAAGGATACTGGGGAACCCCCTGTCCTAATACAACCATTTTCTTGATGCTGATGGTAAAAGCAAATGCCTGACAGGCACTTGAAGCGTAGTCCAAGAGTTCTTGTAGTAGATCTTCCTTGTGGGCTATGAAGGCAGCATCATCAGTGCATAGAAGTTCCCTGGTATAGCACCTTTTTGACTTTGGTCTTTGTCTTAAGTTGGGATAGGTTGAAGAGTTTCCCATCTGATATTTTGTGGAGATGCACTCCATCTGTCATGTCCTTGAACATGCAGTGAAAGAGTACCGAGAAGATTTCAAAGAGTATAGGGGCAAGAACACATCCTTGCTTCACTCCGCTTTTCATCTCAAAGTTATCCAAGTGGATCTGTCAAACTGGAAAGTTGCTCTCATGACACTTGAGGCATTCTGTAACTACCCTAAAATACACTTTCACTCCTGTCTTACGGAAGTAATAGCCTGTTATATTGTCACACTTAGCAACGTGTTCTGTACTCACTTATTGAATCTCTGCAATTTCTAGACTTGAATTCAGCTCATCTCCGTTGTTCCCTAGTTAACAGTATTTGAAACTGACACAGCTTGGCAACAAAGAAATGAAAGTGAAAATGGCATCTGAAAATATTGTTTAAAAAAAAACTTTCCAATTATGAGGAAAGTTGAGTACTGGAATAGGCTACCAAGGGAGATTGTGGAATCCCTGTTACTGGAGGTTTTTAAGAACAGGGCAGACAAACACCTGCCAGGGATTCTCTAGGTTTACATGGTCCTGCCTCAGCATAGTGGGATGGACTAGATGACCTCTCAGGGTCCCTTCCAGCCTTACATTCCAAGATTTATTTAGTGCAAAGTTTAAAGATAAGCTGGCTGTGAAACTGATAAAAAACGTTTGTTACCATTGCTGCCTAACACCAAGCTCTGATAATTAAAAAACATAACTTGCTGAGTCATTGTAGAGCTCCGCTTGTAATCTAAGGCTAAAACGAGGATTTCTGGAACTTTACAATTAAGTTAGTTAGGTTCAAGCAGAAGCAGCAATGAGGACTGTGGATAAAAAACAGAAATGATCCCCATATCATTAACCCTTTTGTAAGTGATCTAGTTTTCGTGCGCCAAACCAAGCAAATACAGGGATGATGTCACTTAATATTGAAATGTAACAATATCTGGGATGGAGTATGGGATCTCTTTAATCGTGCATAGAGATAGTACACCGCACATTTTAAGATAGGAAGCTAGGAACATCATGATCAACCAGAAATGCAGAGGGAGTTTTAGGTAGGCAGAGTGTAATTATCCAAACTGGAATTTGACCAGAACACTAGAGCAAACATCTGCAGAAAACTTGTATGGGATTGTTAATGAGCAAAAGTGGTCACAGCCTCAATTTCATGTCATCTCTGAAAATACAGTACCGTTTCAGTCGCATCTTTGATTTTTTTTCCACTTGATTTCCCCATGCAAGTACTGCTCAAACATCACCCTCCTTTGCTTCTAAATGCTGACGGATCACAAGCCAATGTGATATGGCTGCAGGTGATCAGGTTGGAGAACAAGCCATATATTATTTGGAGGATTAATAACATCAGTTAGAATCTTACTAGGCCATTCACATCACATCTTTCATCCAAATTGTTTTATTTTCATTTGTTATTAAATGTCTTTTAGTACTCTGGACACAGAACTGTTCTTGTGATGTCTGCAATATCTAATAAATAAATCAGATTACCTCATAATCTCATGAATGAGTTAATTGCCTAATGACATTAAGACCTCAGATGATAGTGTACCTTCCATGGTGTTGAGACTAAATCCCTTGAAAGCAACAGAGTCCTGTGGCACCATCTGACAAAGTTGGTATTCACCCATGAAAGCTTATGCTCCAATACATCTGTTAGTCTGTAAGGTGCCGCAGAACTTTGTTGCTTTTTACAGATGCAGACTAACACAACTACCTCTCTGATACTAAATCCCTTGAATTACTCTTGAGGTACATTGTCACTTAAATTTGTAAAATACTATCTGCGCTATTTTCAGAAATAGACAGTCTATAGCTTAATTTTAAAAATGGTTACCAGGAGCCAATAAAACTTACAGCATTCTTACTTTAAATATGTTGGTATGTTTTTAACATGTGCTGAACTGCCACAGTCTGGGTTGTGTTAGACTCCACAAGACATGATGGGGTGACCCGGTTGTTAACTCTTTTTGGGTATGAAACAGCCGAGACTATTAGAAGTTGCATGTAACACTTGATACCAATGACATTCAATCTTATTCTGTTCTAACTTTTATAAAATGACCTTTCATGTTCGCACAAAGGAAAACTGATACTATATTATGGGAATGTATAACTTATGTCCTTTTGTTTCCAACTGTAGTTTTAAAGCACATTTTTATAATTGTCTTGATGGTGTTTTTTTAATCAAGCACTTGCAGAAAAATTGTGTTAATGTTAATTAATGTTGAATGCTGATTGTCTTGTATTTGATCATCAAAGCAATGAATCTAAACGTGTTCAGGAACTATGGAATGACCCTGTCACTGATTGATTTGAACTGAAAGTCACTTCTAAGTTCTGTATCTTTGCAGAAGCAGCTTATTAAAAATACAGTTTTTAAAAGAAGAAAAAAAGCCATTTCTGCACTTAGTGGCCTGTGCTAGAAACAGAACATACGTTGCTTCTTAATTGTTCATTAGTTTTAATTTTAGTGACACTGCTCATTTCTTTCTTCTGTTGATGTTGCTGCAATGCCACCTAACGACTCTAATCATAGACCAGTCACCTCCCATTGTGTTGTAGGTAACAAAAAGACAGTCCCTGCTCTAAGGAGCTGGCCATCTAAATTGAAGACAAGTGATAATAGATGGAAATAATAGACAAAGGAACATAAATTAACAATGAGACTATTCTGTTCTTCATGGTTGGCAGTAGTCTAAGCACACCAGCTGTCTATCCATTGCAGAACCTTTTTTTGTGTGCGTGGGGATAACATGGCAGAGGAGAGTTTTTATGGCGGGATTAGAAGAAC
This sequence comes from Chelonoidis abingdonii, assembly GCF_003597395.2. Taxonomy (NCBI): domain Eukaryota; kingdom Metazoa; phylum Chordata; order Testudines; family Testudinidae; genus Chelonoidis; species Chelonoidis abingdonii. The sequence continues at coordinate 22,280,900 of NC_133774.1, forward strand.
AGGAAGATGGCTTCGTGAAGCTCTTACAAGGACAGTTACTTAACTTTTTGTTTCTTTGTTTTGAATTTAAATAAAAAGCAGTGAAAGCATATGCAACTTTCCCCTAGTGGAAGAATATAAGATGTTAATGTGATGTGAAGTACTTGTTTAGAACAGATTGTTTTGTGGGGATGAGGGAAACATTTGGATGTCTTTGCCTGTAACCCTTCTGAAATATGTCTTAAATAACTTTGTGTATTTATCAGTTCTTGGGTATGCCTGGCTTTTTAGTTTAATGCAGTGTTCATCATATAATATTATTACCGTTTTCCAGTCAGCACGTGTCTGGAATGTATGTGCACTCTGCATCCTTCATTCAGATAACTTCAACCTATGGGACTAAATAAGCATTAAGAGGTCTTGGAATTTTTGAGATTACAGATTAGACTATTGTGATAATCTTGGTGTGACAACCGTGTAAGAGATAACAGTGCAAATGTACTAGGTTTTGTAAATTGCTACAATGTTAAGCCAGGTCAGGTGAATTTATATGCATTCTGTTACACATTGTGAATCTTTTTAGCTTTCAGTGTGTAAGTAGACATTTAGATCTATAGTACAGATCTCTACCACTGTAGGTAATTTAGTAAATAGTAGCAATAGTAGACTATTATCTTGCCAAATTACCTCCGGCTCCAAAGCATGCAGGTGTTAATCTCAGTTAAACGGTTTTAAGAATTTTTTTATTATGTGAAAAACAAGGCATTGTTCCCTAATCACATTCTTGGAAAGGGCTGAACCGTTTTAGCTGAAACTTTCCCTAAAATTGAGCCTAGGGCAAACACTTGGCATGCAAAATTTCAGCTTGAATAGTTAGTTAGGCAAAGTTACAAGCAACCTTAACTGTGGGGGCACTACCAGCATGGCCTATAAGAAACATAATGTGTTGGCATTCATTTATTATGCTATATGTTCCTCTTTTCACATTTGATTAATGTATATTCACAAAAGATTAACTATTCCAGAGAGATTGCTGGACAACGGACAATGATAAAAGTAGATATTAAATGTCATGTATTCTTCTGATAAAATCTTTAATAAGTTGGTCTTATGTTTTTTGTGATGGGGTAGGGGTTTTGTAATAGAAATTTTTAGTTTAGTAACCCGTTGGTTTATATAGATATTAAGTTTTCCAGTTGTTTTTTATAATTAGATAATAATATAATTGCTTTTATTCTATTTTTTTATTTTATTTAAGTTTCTAAATATTGTATCAATTTTTGCTTGGCTTTTGCTTTACAAGATGTAATTACATTTAATCTTATTGATAGTTCAGTGAAAAACTAAGGTGACTGACTGAAAATACCCGATTACAATGTTTTATCGGGGAACAATGCATTTAGTTGTAGTTAAGGTACAAGACTGAGTCCTAAAATGTTTAAGAACTCTGAAATATAACAACCCACCAGTTCATATGTAATGCCAGACAGCTTGCATAGCCAGAAGGAAGGCCATTTATTTTTTCAATGCTATTTGGCCTTCTTAAAATTTCCCAGCACCTTCAGCAGCCCATGCACTCCTTGAACAAGATCAGTTGCAGTAACAGGCTGCACTGTTCTATTTCAAGAAGTGACAAAAAGTTATTTCAAGAAGAGATGTTGGAGTGCTATTAAGAGAGCCAGAAATGATGCAAATGCACCTACTCTGGGAGCACTCTGCCATGTGGAATTTCACTGATCCTTTCAGTAGCACATCTTCCACCCAGTCCCTAGTGAGATGGAGACAAGACACCAAAGTTTTTGCTTAACTTTATAGTAGGAAAAAGGCAAGGATAGCAAGTACATTTTTACAGGTTAGCTGAAGATAAAATTATGTTAAAAATATCCGTGACTGGAAGACCTGATTCTTTTTGCCCACCAAGTTTTTGCAAAATATCTCAGCTGAGTGATTGTTTGCCAAAATATCTGAAGAAATCTCAAGGATATACTACGGTGGACCTTTGGGTAAGGGAGAAGTTTAATTCTGAATGGCTTGCCCCTTTGTTTACCAGTCCAAATGCTGAGCATACTGTCTCAGCAAGATCGTCTCATGTGAGAAATTCTAAGATGCATGGGAGTAGATCTTCCATTGGCAACCTCCTTTTTTTCCTGTGATCCCACCCTTATCTGTAAATGTTTCAGTTTTTTTTCATTTCCCTTCCAAAAGACCTCTGTAGCTGACCCTTAGTTGTCCTGTAAATCTTTTCCAGAAAAGTGAGTATATACGGGAGTCTACAAAGCTGGAGGGTTGCCTGTCTGAATCAGATTAGACAGGAACTATTTTGTCAAGGCTCTCTCGGCTTCCTTGGCTAATTAGTTGAAACCCAAGAATGCTAACCTATGTATTTTTTTCTTTGCCTTTTGAAAAGCACTATAGGTTGAATGTTTCAGGGTCAGATCAAGAACATGTTTTGTTTTGAACTAACTTTCTTTAAAATATAGTACCTTTTTTAAAAATAGGATGGATCTGCTTCATCTTTTTATAAATAGCATTCTTTTTATTTATGGATTTAGAGGGAAGATTATTTTTATCTACAAATTGTGTTTATGACTCCCACCTCAGACCATATTATATACCATTCACTTTTGTTGTTGTTCTGCTTTTTAAAGGCAGATTTTCTTTTTTTTCCTGTTTTAATTTGTGTCTTACTTATGGAAGGTTCCTCATGTAGTAAGATTAGGCCCTGAAACATTAACTCTTGTATCAAAGGCCCAGTCTGAGGCCTGAAGCCTGAACCAACGTACTTCCAGGCATTGCTAAGCAAAAGCTGGGCTGGGAGCCAGAGGCAGGTGCCACTCACAGAAGTTGGCAAGAAGAGGGCTGCTAGAAGCAGGTGCATCCACATAGAAGTGCTAGTAAGAGGAACTTGTGCCAAGATGGCACCTGGACATCCCGATACGAGGATGCTCCACAGTGATAACAAGGAATAGGCAGGTGCATCTGAAAGACAGGGTCAAAAGGACAGCATGATGGATAGATCTGTTTGTTTGAAACATGATCGAAGGGGGAGACAGCACCCTAATGAGTCAAGGAGCTGTACCTCAATACATCAGTAGGACTGAGTAATCTGTCCTGTAACTGTATAACAGTAGGTCCCAGAGTGCATGTCTTTGTCTGGCCTAAGGGGCAGTGGAAAGTCCTACCACTGACTGAGCCAGTCCATTGCCAGGGGACACAAATTTGTAGTATGTCTTGTAGAGTCTATGGGCAACTATTATTGTGCTTCGTTTGACAATTAACCTGGCTCAGGTTCCTTCATACATTACTAGAGTCTGTGGTCTTTGGGGGTTCTCTCGGGGTTTGCTGTGTCAGCTATCTGCGCAGAGCTGGGGCAGCACACAGAGGGAACACGCATGTGGCCAACTGTTATCATCGAACAAGAGCAGAGCACCACACCTGTAGCTACTGACACCTTATATTTGGAGAAAATAATAATAATAAACCCCATTTGTTCTGCTGCCTGCCTGATGATTGAATGGTAGGGAAGATGTCCATCCCGTCACAGAACTTTAATCTTTAGGTGAATAACTGCTTCCCTTTTCAATAATTTAGAGACCTGTTTCTACAGGTGTGTTTTAGTGCACTCCTGAAAATGGTTGAATATGATGGTCTGAAGCTGTGGGCTAGTACAGATGAATTGAGTAAAAAAAATTTTTTCCTCGCACTTGTGACTTTAAATAAATCCTTTCTTGGAAACAAGGTACATGGAAGATTATAATATGAAAATAAAAGATTAGTCATCTAGTTTGCAGTATTCCATTTTAATGTAAAGCTAATGTGCACATGCACACTCTTACATTTTAATTTAGTTTTAATTTTTTCTTTCTGAATGTGTCTCATATGCTTACTCCAATCCTTTCTGCTACAACAGAGGCTCTTAAGATGCCATAACTTTACTCCATGCAAGGAATTTGCTTTGAGTGCTGACTTCATTGTCTGGATACAAACTAGGTTTTCAGATGAGCTTTTAAGAACATGTGGTTTTGCATCGTTTCTTTATAGCATCGATATATCCTCCCCTGCTGAACACTGTCTTCAAATTATGATTAAAGTGCACTCACTTGTGAAATAGAATTTTAAAGAATTAATGGCTAAATCAATGACTGCTAATGATGCTTCAAAGCATGACTGGGGCTTACTTCCTTTAACTGCCTACAACCTTTAACTGATGACAGCTGTCTTCTAAATATGATCTTTAATGACACCACAGATAAAATATGGGTGAACTCTGCTACATAACAATTTTTTATATAAATTATATATTCTACATATTAACGTCCATTTCTAAACTAATATCTAACTTACTGCATGAAGCTATGATCTCTGCTAGTAACCTCTGATATTAACATTACTGAATTGTAGTTCATGTCCCAGTTCTTAATGCTCTTCTAGAGCACGCCGGAAATGAGATTCAGGGTGCTTTCCAAGTGACTTTTTCAACCATCTTATTGTCATAGAAATTGGAGATGAGAAAAGACCTATTAGCTTAACTACTTTATTCCCCCAACAATTAATATAGTTCCTGCAGAACTATAGTTCTTTTATATAAGATGAATTATGATAAAACTCTAAAGAATAATAAAAGTGTGTCTTAATTTTATTAGTTTATAATATGTGAGTCTGCAGCAGAGCACATACAACTGTCATGCGAAAGGGAAGTAAATTAACATGAAAATATTCAGCCTTTGTGTGACACACATGAGTAATTACTATGCTTTTTAAAACTGGCTTCTGTTTTTTGGATGGGAAAACCCTTCCATCTGAATGAGAGAATGTTTGAAAGGACATACATAAATTTTAAAAAAACCTGTAGATTGTTCATTTTGCTTTCTATGTTTTTCTAATCGAGTCTTCCTGGTTTTTAATAACTTTGATACTATAACGAGGAGCACAATGCTTATAAATATATTTTTAAAAGGTGGCTTATGTATATTTATAATAGAGTGCCAATAATGCTGAGCACACAGAGTGATGTGGCCCTTTCTTACAATTTAAATGTTCTAGTTCTACACAGAAAGCAAAGTCAAGTATAATTGGTTCCCAAAATACGCAAACCTGAAACTTCATTCTGTTGACTACTTTGGCCTCCCTTAAGTCTCAAGTTATGTGCGCAAGCTTTGTTTCTTTGTAAAGTCCCTTTCCATACAGAATTCATGCTAGGTGTTAGTTAGAGGAAAGCAATTTTGTGGTTTTGACATTTTCTGCCATTCTGTTTGAAAATACTGGATGGCATCAAGGAAAGTCTGAACCATTCTTCAATTTCTTGTCTTTCCTAAGCTTCTGTTACCTTGAAGTTGCTGCCTCAGATGAGCACAGTGGATGAATGGCAGAGCATTTAATACTTTCTCCTTCTCTGTTTGTTCATGCACAAAGCTGCAGAGGCCATCCACTTGTTCAGTCAGTGTGTACATCCTTGGTTCTTCTCACCCTGAACTGCAAATTTCCATGACTTTTAGAAGGTGGCTTAAAATTTTAGCTTTGGAGTCATGGATTTACTGTGGATTTCAAACTAGGATGTATGGGTGTTTTTGTTTTTTTTCCCTATTGGGGCTTCATTGACCTCACGCCCTCTGTGGAGAAACTAGAGTTGTACTTGTAGTGCATTTCAGATAATTTGTTTCCCTCTGCCGTAGCAGCTACTCTGACTATGTTGTAATTGGGTTTTGGTGTTTGGGGAGAATAGCACTGCATTAACATCTCTGCTCCCACATTCCACTGTGATTTGCTGGGTGACTGGAAATATTTCTCCCTGAATGCCCAGCTGGAACAGGTCTGCTGACTCTGAGACTCTCTGCCAGTATAATACTCGCATGGATATTTCAATCACTCGGTAGGACATCTAAGGCCTCTTCTGCACTTGAAATTCATCAGTTAGTGACCACTAACTGTTATAATCACCATGGTGCAATCCTCTAGTGTAGATAAGGAAAGCAGCAATTTTGTAACGTATAGACGAGACCTAACACTCTGGTTCTTGTGGGCATACACAAGGGGAACAAAGAGGTCTCCTAGTTCTTGCAACAGCACTGGGTTCCTACAAGACAGACCGGTAGGTGAACCGGATGGTTGGGTAGGTTTACAGCTTTGTAACAGGTCAGATACAGTACATTTATAGCCAATGTGAGAACAGAAAAGTGATTGCTTCTCAATTCAAAATGGTATCTCAGTAAAGGAAAATGAGACAACATAGGAAATGGTGATGTGTTTGTGTCTTAACCACTGTATATGGACATTTTTAATCATAATATTTTGCTAATTAATTTTTAAAAAATCCAGTCCACTTACTAATTGCCATGAACTTTTGTGCCAATTTAACCATCATAATTTCTCTGTTCTGGGAAAAATAACATTATCAGCCTGAAATATCTCTTCCAAAGTGGCTCGTTCCTTTTCTCGTGATGCAAGTTAAAATAGACAGAGGATGCCCTTGCTCTGTACTGTATACATTGGTGTTGTAGCCATGTTGGTCCCCAGGTATTAGAGAGACAAGATGGTTGTCATTGGACCAACTTTTGTTGGTGAGAGAGACAAGCTTTTGGGCTTACACAGACCTCTTCTTCAGGTCTGTTCTTTCACATAAGAGGCAGAGTTTACGTTTCTCAGTGTCTGTTCCTTAGAACTACAAATGGCTGTATGTTGCATAGGCAACGTGCTCAGATCTTGGTGGGGGGGGAAAGGTGGGGGAGGGCAAGGTATGTGTTGGCAGAAGAGCCCCTTCTTGGTGGCAGTGTTGAGCCCTGAAGGGAACTACACTAACGCATACTGTCAGGCCATGGATTATGGGGTGTAACTATGGGAAACACTGAGGTTTGGAGCACTGAGGGGACACAGAGATACATATGAAAGCGTTCCAGCAGTCGATACTTATGCTTATAGTTGCTTCTTTGCAGAGCAGATTGGCTGGTATTTTCCCTGATTCTGCTCCTATCCAACGGGGATATTTTCAAATATCCCCTGACATCTGGCAGATAATCATTTGGTACAGATGATAGACATTATACACTCAGATAAAACAGTTTAATTCCATAGCTAAACTGCTCTGGAGTGTGCCAGTCCAATTTAGTAACCCGAAGCTTAGCCTCATCACACAAGCAGAACTGTGGCTTGGGATTTTCAACACCTCCCACCGAAGCCCAATGTAAAGCATGAAGACTCACCTCCCACCCTCTCACCATATGCGGCTGATATCTCATTTGGCCCACACTAAGGACATATTACAAATAGAACAGAACAAATACCAGAGAACAATGACATTTATTCAGGGATTGGCCCCTCCAAAGGGTAACACATGTTGGTTGTCTTACTGCCAAGGCTCTGCCTCTTGATGGCCCTTCTCAGCTGTGAACGTGTACGTTGGCTGACTCAGAGGTTTCTCACACAGAACAAACACTGCAGTTCAAAACAAGACACTTGCAAAATCAGTGTTGCCATTGCACATCCTGTTATTGACTATCTGAAACGGCACAGGCTGCTAGCTTTAAATTTATTGGGGTGAGTGCACTATTTTGTTCTTTACAATTCCATCAATTATCCAGCTAACGTTATTGTTGCTTTAATTTTAAAAGATTTTGAAGCACGATAATGTGCTGAGAGTAACCAATCTGACACCTAAGCTGCTCTCAAAGGATTTCCCATCAACCTGATATGGTAAGGTTTCTTTTTTGCTGGCAGCTGCAATTATCCATCAATGAACTAGATCTACCTTTTCTGTGCTACTTGCGAATATTTAGAGAAACGACTATGCTTAACATCATACAGGATGCACAAGGCCCACTCAAAACCACAGAAATTTGATAACTGTGACCTAAGGCAGTCAGACAAATAGAATAATTTGACATATTACTACTAGCCAGACAAAGAAGCATAACTGCAGACAGCTGACCGACTCTGTTGTGTCATTCTGAGCATTGGTCAGCTGGTGAAGAAAATGGTTCTGATTGGTAACTTCCAAGCTATTCTTCATGCTGAAGTTGTCTGGGATTTGGTTGGAAATGCAGATTTTAAGTGGAAAAATTAATGTTGTTGTATACAGCTGAAGTGTCCTTGCTTCTCAGCTGTCATCCTGCTATGCTGCCAAACTATAATTAAGTCTCCTGGTTGGGCATGCTTCCTCACTACTGGGAAAATTCCAGTCCCTACTTTCTCCATCTTGCAGGCAGAGGATTGTTAACCCAGTGTTGTGTTGCCAATATCAGCCCTGTGGTAAGAACCTCAGAAGAAACAGAGAGGAGGGGCAAGCACCTGGGATGAAGAAGACACTAGCAAGCAGCCTGAAGGCTTGATCCTCAACTGATATATATTGGTATAGCTCCACTATTTCATTGGAGCTGTGATTGCTTACATCACTTGAGGATCTGGCCCTCAACGTGGAAGAAACTGGGAACAATAGAAAGGAGGGAAGAGTAAATGAACAGTGTGGAGATAATGGTGTCCAATATTGTATCCACATTGGAGGCCTGAAAGGTCAAGTGGTAGGTGTAACAAATGACAAAGATGTTTGGCCACAAATTCAAGTTGTTTATTTTATAATGCTTTGATCATTGTGATATTGAGTAAAGAATCATAACAAGTTGTGTGTGTCCAAACCTCTATGCGTCTTGTTTAAAGAAGGTAATTGCACCAGCCAGCAGTCCAAGTATGCAAGCCAGTGTGGGGTCTAGGTCTAAGATCTAGAGTTAGGATCACTTCTTTGCACTCAAGATATTAACGATTAGTCTAACTATAGCCCTTGGTAACATAACGGAACAAATGTTAGAAAGATTTTGTCAGTGCCACGAGGATAAACAGCAACATAAGCAATAGACAGCATAGATTTGTAAACCACAAATCACACCAGATTGTTTTGATTCCCTTTTTTATTCAATATAAAGTATTAGTGGCTGAAATGCATTTTAATTTTAGTAAACGATTTATTATTGGAGTTCTAAAATTGATTCTTTTGACTCTAATGTGAATGTCATGTGCAAGCAAAATTGTTTGGAGGACAATAAATGAAGAGTAAAATCTGTTAAATTGTACCTGCAAAGGTCCTGTAAACTTCACTGTTAAGACTGGGTTATTTAATATCTTCAAAGAGAGGTTAAAATATGGACAAGAAAAAATGTGATTCGACTTAGAAAAATGCAGGTTTGTGTGTCTGGTGGAAAATAATCAAAATTGCAGGGAGAGACTTGGTGGAAAGCAGAAATGCCATAGGAGAAATACTGTGGACAGTGTTTAAAAAAACAAAAAAATCTGCCATATGGCGTTCAGTGTGGTTTATGGACTATGTATGCAGGAAGCATCAAGCCACAAGGCTAGGAGGTCCTAGGAATATATCATCACACCTTGATTGTGTTAATTTCTTAGCACATCTGTGTCAGGAAAATGTGGGGAAAAAAGGAGAGAAATCAAAAAAAAGAGTGAGGGACAAAGATAATTAAGAAGCTGGAAGATGAGTAATACTGGAGAAATAGTTAAGGTTTGTTACAACCTAACACACAGCCAGGGCAATGAAGAAAAGTAGTTACCTAACTGCAAAAGATACCCTCTAATCCTGCATGCACAGCCACATGTCCCCACTACCACAGTTATTGTATATCATGACATTACTCCTCTATCATTTGTCCTGCATAAACCCTATTTATCAACTTGCCCCCTCCTCACACAATTAGTTCTGGATGTTTTGGTGGTGTCGTTTGGTAAAGAACTTGATGAAAGGTGGGCGTCCATGAGGAGAGGATAAAAATTCACCCGCCCACCCCCCGCGGACCTTAATACGCTGAAGTTGAGCGCAGGACTCTTCAGTGAAGTGTCTATGTGAAACTTACAGTTGTGAGCTAAAATAAATGTTTTATTGCTGCCTTATGCAGAGCCCTGGGCGCAAGGCTGGCAGCTGGGACCCCTGGTACGAGGGGGGAGAGGGGGCAGTTGGGATAGGGGGGCTGGTAGCTGGGATCCCAGGTGCAGGACAGCAGAGGAGTCCCGCAGCTGGAGTTTAAATGTTAAGGAATACCTTGCCTATCAGACTGATATTTATTGGTTAACATTTTACATCCCTAGTGAGTAGTGTGATCTGTCCCTTGCATCACAATAGGTGATTTACTCTGCAACACCTTAAATGTCAACATTAACTATTTTATTTCTAATTATTTTTGTTGTCAGCTATTGTGTTTATCCCACAATCCCAAACTGTCTCCAGTCATCTCCCAGCCACCAAAATTGCTGCTACTCACAACATTACTTCTCTGATGCAATGGAAACTGAAAATGTGGGAATAGTTTAGAATATATAAATAACCTAGTGGTGGCTGTACTGATTACATTGTGTATTTGCAGAATTAACTGATTTAAAACCTCAATCTTTAATGATGCTGCTACAGAATTCAGGGACCTTATTGCAGATTCAGTATAGCCTCCATTGGAATATATGGACTTTGTTCACTGCAAGCTATGAGTTAATACAGGAAATTAATTTTACAAAAGCTGTAAATGGTATAAAACTACTAACTTGAGGTTAATGTTCCATATTTGGTAAGTTTATTAGACTTTTGGCATATGTGGAAGGAACGGTGTAACAAGAAAGAAAGGTGTTTGAAATCTCTCTCAATATACTCCTGTAGCTTCCATTTTCATTAATGGGGGTTGCACATGTGTACTGATGAGAGAATAGGCATTACATAGTTTTACAGAATCATGCAACTCAATGTGCATATTCTGTTTTGAGTATTCCAGCTGATGTTGTAGGTGATGATTGAGGAGGAAATTGACAATAGCCTACTTGGATCAAAATACCAACAAGAAGACGGAGTATTTGGGTCATACAGAAGTTAAGATGAGGGATGTGTGTTAATTCACCCAATTGAAATAGAAGTTACATGCTAATAGCACTCTTCAAAATGTGCTCTTCAAACTTAAAATATCTGCAATTTTGAGATAAGTAAGCTGCATTGCAAGAGGATCTTTGGAACCTAAGTTTAGGGCTTGCTTCTATAGTAGCAAAAGCATTGTATACTGAGAAATATCGACAGTTGCAAGTCACAACGCTGGAAGGATAAAATGAGAAATTCCAGGATACCAGGGGAGGGGGAGAGTGGAATCTAGTATCCACGTCAAAGTTTGAAACATATTGGTGCTCTCTGAAATTACTCACCATACCAAAACATAAAAATAAAAGTGCTAACCCCATGCTAGCAGGTGAAACTCCACTGACCTTCCTGCCCTCTCACCCCCTTCATTCTTTTCTCAGTCAGGAAGCTTTGCCTTTCTGTGAAATTCTAAGGCTCTTAACTCAGAATGGAACTTAGTACTTAGACTTTCCTCTCCCTGGAAAGTACAGTTGAAAACATTTCTTCTTAATTTACAGTGGATACCATTTCTTAATTTACCACCTTGAAAACTCTATCACAGCACGTTGAATGGCTAGTCTGGATGTTAAGGCACAACCTATCCACAGTAGTGTCTTCATGTAAACTACTTGGTCAAAAAAAAAAAAAATCCCTCATTGGGGAGACTTGTTAGTGATCAGAGGCCACTGAAAACCACAATGCTTGACAATGTGAGAAATCTTGAAGTCCTAGCAGTCAGCATCTTTTTCATAGATGATTTATTATGGTAGCACCTAAGACTGGTAGGCAACAGAGGCGGCACGCGAGCTGATTTTCAGTGGCACTCACACTGTCTGGGTTCTGGCCACCAGACCGAGGGGAATCTGCATTTTAATTTAATTTTAAATGAAGCTTCTTAAACATTTTAAAAACCTTATTTACTTTACATACAACAATAGTTTAGTTATATATTATAGACTTATAGAAAGAGACCTTCTAAAAACATTAAAATATATTACTGGCACATGAAACATTAAATTAGAGTGAATAAATGAAGACTTGGCACACCACTTCTGAAAGATTGCTGACCTGATCTAAGAGCACTAATCCTGAACCAGGATCCCATTTTGCTATACGGTGTACAAACACAACAAAAGCAGTCCCTGCCCCAAAGAGTTTACAATCTGAGCTACCCAAAATGTTAAATCTTAATAAACACAAAGGATAATACTGCTTATATGGGGGAGTTGTATGTTCGAAGTATTGCATACACATTCATCCACAGAATACCTCAGTCTGAGAGAGAACCAAATAGTAGTATTTCAGTTTAGATATGGGGAAACTGAAGGACAAGGTGGAAATGATGTACCTAAACTTGCACTGCAACTCAGTGATAGAGAGAGAACTCAGGACTTACTCATTCTCTTGACCACAGTATCTCCTCTCAGCCAACCTCACATTTCATTTCTTCATGTTTGTTGTATTTTCTTTGAACTAAAAGCTGCAGTTACCCAAAAGTAGTCATCTGTTCAGAAGAAGAGAGCTCTGGGCTTGGGGAAGAGCTAGATAGGGTGATCTGCAATTTATAGGAGCTACAATGTGGGCCTCTATCATCTGCTGTACAGGCTGTTCAAGAAAATCTGACTTTTTCCCAAACAAGCATTTACAGTTTTCCTGTAGATGGCCCTAATCCTGCAAAAGTATACAGAAGTATTTAACTTTAAGTGAGTATCCCCACGGAAGTCAGTGGGAGTATCCATGTTCTTACCATTAAGTGCATCTATATGTTTGCAGAACTGGCGACAAACGGTGTTAAATTCCCAAAAGCAAACTCTAGATAGATCTAGAACCAATCTAAACATTTGAGTGTGAGTGTGTATTCATTAACAACCCAATTCAAAGGCCATTGAATCAGTGGACTTTGGTCTGGTCAGGCTCTAAATGTAGAGAAAACGTTGTGATTGCCGTTAATTTTCTATTTTTAATGAAGCAACAGGTTACTTCTATAAAACAAACTTAGATTTTTGGTTGTGGAATTTCTATTATTTTGTGGTATTTTCTATTTTAATTGAAAAAGACGGTAAACCCTTTGGAGCAAGACTATCTTCTCACTATACATTTGTTCAGCACTGAGCATAGGGCAATCCTGATCCTAACTAGGGTCTAGAGAGGTTATTGTCGTACAAACAAATAATATTCAAATATTTTTGAGGTAGAAGTAAAATTCTTAAGGGTTGTTATCATATAAAATATTAATACAGTACTAACTTAATAATGCTCTGCTATGATAAATATGTAAACTTGGCTTTGGAATAGCTGTGTGCACTTCCTGGAATTCTGTGCATGGTGTGGTTATAAATGAGCACCAGGTTATTTGAGCAATCACCAGAGCTGGTATCTGGAGTGTTTTTTTTTTTTTGGTCTGGCAACTGATTTTTGACAAATTTGTTAAACAGTTAACTGAAATGATGGGAAATTATTCCATGTAATACATTAATGAATGGGAAGAATAAACCTAGCCTGCAGATTTGCCAATAAGAGAAGTGGACACAGACTTGCACTGTTTCACTGCTGTATCTGTATCAGTTACCAAAGGTTCATTCCTTTGGAAATGTCAGTACCCAAGAATCTCTTCAGATCAAGCTGCAGGAATTCCTCATGCTTAGATAAGATACTAAAATGAATGACTGATTAATACAGTGTTATAAATATATTTTTAAAAATGGCTTTAAAACAAGTTCAATTCATTTTAAATGCAAATTAGCAAGGTTCATTTATTTATGCCCTTTAAAAATCCATCCATCTTAAAAACATAACACCACTTCCCGTATCAGTAGTTCTTCTTTGAGTGCTTGCTCATATTGATTTCAATTAGGTGTGCGCGCGCTGCGTGCACGATTGTCGGAGAAGTTTTACCCTAGCAACACCTGGCGGGTCGGCTGTGGAGCCCCCTGGAGTTGGCGCCTTAATGGTGCTGGATATATACCCCTGCCGACCCAGCAGCCTCTCAGTTCCTTCTTGCTGGCTACTCTGACTGAGGGTAAAGGAGGGCGGGTTTGGAATGGATATGAGCAACACATCTCGAAGAACAACCCAGTTACAAAGGTGAGTAACCGTCTTTTTCTTCCACCATTTCTCTGTACCTTGCTGAGCTTTTAATGAGCTGAAAGGATCATAGCTAGTCTCTGCTTCCTTGTTTGTGTAGCAATATCACATCTGTAGGAAGAGCATTTTTATAGCGCCAGCAGTATGTTTCTATGGTAGACAGATTTAGATTTCAGACAATACATCTTGCCAGATTTCTGGGCAATCCATATTTTAGTCCTAAATTACTGGAGGCAATATCCCTCTCAGATTATGTTCACATTGCTTGCGTAACAATAATGGAAAAGGCAAAAAGGGACTCTGACCTGGAATGAAGGATATAGTAACAGAGTAACTCCCTTCCCTGGAACCCTATGGTCATCCCATTGGAGTTCATTTGGGTCATTGCTTATGGATCTGAGGGTGAAAGATTGAAAGGGAGTAAATTGGGAGACTTTTTGCTGCTGAGCCTACAGATTTCCAATTAGATGTCAGTTTGAAGTAGCACATACTTCCACGGTTCTCTTACGTGCCTCCTGCTACTGCATAGCTGCAGAAAGAAATTCAGAAGCAATACAGTTCCTGAATGAGAGGGTCAGCTGTCTATGCAGATATGTGGGTCTGTAGGATTGATTGCCTGATCCCAGGGATCAGTTGGATTCGCAGTCTTGCCTGCATCTCTACCTTTGTCCCTCCAACCTGAGCGCACAATCACTTACCCAACTTCTCTGCCTTGTTTTTAGTTTTTTCTCCTTAGAAGAGAAAGATCTAATCTTGAGCTAGTAAGTGAATAAATTGTCATATAAACAACAAAATTATTGTAAAGAACAATTTACAAATCAGATCAATTGTAAATCTGACCTGCAGTATGTATGTGGATTCCACCTGTACGTGAGAAACATGGTACAGCTCAGAATATGTGTTCTGTAGGTATGTTCCAGGGAACTACTGTAGAATCGGAACAACCCATGTGGTTGAATCCATTGAATGGTGTGAAACCACTGTTGAAGGTACTGTGTCAGTAAGTTGGCTAGTTAATAAGGAAGTAATTAGAATATTCAGTGTTTTCTTCAGAATTGGTTTGGGAAGTGTATGGACAGTGGCTACCGCCCACCCCCTGGGGCAGCGGCCCACCCAGGCCCCATGTTCCGCCCATCCTCTGCAGCTGGGGCAGGGCCGCACTACTAGCTCCTGCCTGAAGGGGGGGTAGCC
The DNA here is from genome assembly GCF_003597395.2 of Chelonoidis abingdonii. Classification (NCBI taxonomy): domain Eukaryota; kingdom Metazoa; phylum Chordata; order Testudines; family Testudinidae; genus Chelonoidis; species Chelonoidis abingdonii. Next base: position 22,296,018 of record NC_133774.1, read on the forward strand.
GCTGCCCATGGGAGAGCAGCAGGGACACACTCCCCACTTAGCTAGCTCCCTGCCCCTCTGCACTCTGGTGGCAGAACAACAGGTTGGTTACTACCCCCAGGGAGGTCGGGATCCAGCCCAGGACGCTGCCTCAGGTTTGAGCTGGGGTCCCAGCATTATGCCGCCCCTTTTGTTTTGCCGCCCCAAGCACCTGCTTGTTTAGGTGGTGCCTAGAGCTGCCCCTGCTTGGAACATTTTCTTTTCATTCTTAAGGCCGACTCCTCTCATTTTCTCTAACATGTTTAACTTCTCATATGCTTCTCTCTCTCTGGCACCTAAAATACTGTGGGCTTACCTAACATCTAGTTTGTGGCAAGCTGAGATGTAACTCTAGCCTGCCATGCACTAGCGGTCTGCGTGGGACTTGCTGGCATGCACTAACAGTTTGTTAACGAACTTTTAGCTGCCCTGCTTTGAAACAAGAGTAGATAATGTCCACTAACAAACTGTTAGTGCACATCAGTGAGGTCCCATGTGGCCCACTAATGTGGTAGATTCACACCTCAGCTTGCCGTGACAAACCCTGTATCTGTAAACTGATTAGTGAAAGAGCACTTTGAAGCCATTGCACAAATTATAAGTCGCTTTTTTAAGCTACTGGAATTTAATGGTTAGTTTGACCACAGTGCATATTCTGTAGTCTGAATGTTACCCAGTGGCCACACGTTCTTTGATTTTTCATCTTGAAAGCATCACTGAGTATAGCAAAGATCAAACAAATAATCTGAACCTTTCTGTAAGACCCTAAAAAGGTTTCCTTTATCCTCTGGACTTCTTAGTAGTAGAGCATGTATGATTACAGTAATTATTGATGGGTTTATTTTTGCTGCTTTGAACTATCCAGTTTGTCCATCCATTCTCCACCTTTATTTCTACACAGCAAATGTAATCTCATTGTGGGTCGGTCTCTCTTGCTCTTTGTTTTTGTGTGGTTTCTATTACTGTACTTCAAGATGAAGAAGTTTGTGGTGTCTCAAGATTAAGAAACTTAAAGATATGAATGTAGCATTTTGGGAATTGGGAGGGAGTGGGGGATGTTCTGTGTGTGTTTTCAGTAAGGCAGATGATATAAAGCAATAACTGAGGAGGTAAATTGGGAGCATTTTACCACCTTAAAAATAACCACAAGAGATGTCAAAACTTAGAGAGTGAGGTTATGTTGATTCAGTGTAGAGTCATAATAAGCATCACTTTCATTGGGTTGATTAGTCTTTTCTTAAAAGATGTTTTCATTATGTTCTGTGTGGTGCACCTAGAAGAGGAAAGCTGGCCTTGTAATTAAGGCATAGAACTTGGAGCAAAGTAATCTTTTCTATTCTTGACACTCCTTGCAACAAATTCAACCTGCCTCAGTTTCCCTTGGTAAAAATAGGTGTAATACTTATTTACTCCTGAGTGTTGAGAGGCTCAGTTCATTAACATTTGATATTCTTTTGATGGACTGCACAACAGAAATGCTTTCAGCTAGGTTAATGTGGTTTAATCTGCTATGTGATGCATACATTGCAGTAGTGCAACTTCAAAGAACTATTTGAGCTTGCTCTGTTAAATAGAACGGGCTCTAAAGTGAGTATTTCTAACAATTGCATTGAAGTATTTGAAGATCAATTTAATTTATATTAAATTTCTGTAACACACTAAATGAATAGTTTAATATGAGTGAAAGTTTTATTCTGTTCACATCACAGTGGAAAACATACTTAGCAGTGCTTCACATCTGTGGAGCACAAAACAACTTACAAAAGCAGTGGGAAACAGCTGCAGAAATGCTAATTATTTGTCCAAAGTTAAACAAGTCAGTAGCAGAGCTAGAAATAGAATCCAAGTCTCCGGATTTAGTTGTCCTCTGTCCTGCCCACTGAACCATACTATCTTACCACGGAAGTACGCTGCCTTTTAATATGTATTAGGGTTATCCTAACTTGTTAAAATTGCACATCCGCTCAGATAGTCTGTTTATATGACTTCATAGGTTTTGGCAGCACTGCCATGTTTTGAAACCTTGCTCTGTTAAATCAGCACATCCAATAGTTACTTGTAGAGCACCAGTTTAGACCAGTTGGCTTTATCCTTGACAAACTATTGACAATCTATCTAACTTGATTTTTCCAGTTAATGTTTATAATCATCTTTACTTTCACTTTGCAAGCGTTGTCCTTGACGTGCACAGTGTAAACAGAAATGGAGAGCTGTATGGTTTTAATTTTAACTCAGAGCTGTTCTGTCATCATCTATGTTGGAAATTACATGTGGAACAGGAATATTTAAATTCTGTGCAGTAAGCTTGTAGGTTCATTACTACATGTAAGATGCCAAAAAAGCCATGGATAACTTTGTTGTGGGCTTTTTTAAGAGTACAGCAACAGGGGTGGTAGCAGGTTCCAAAAATCTGAATTTAGAGATGCCATTTTGTGAACAGTACAGTAATAAACCTAAATGCATGTATTCCAGAGGATGAGCTGGCTCTGCGGTATGGTAATAGGGCACTAAAATCTCTCTCATCCAGCTCATCAATTCAGTTTTCATCTATCAAAGAAGTGAGAGTACCGCGGTTGTTTAGCTTATTTCGTAATCTAATTCTCCATCCTATCCAGTCAGTCATGAAATACTTTATTTGGTGCTGACGTACTGTATTTTTAATGTGAAGATATATTTTGTTCTTTACTTTCTCTGTTCTAACTGCACAATCGCTCTCTAATATTAGAATAATGAAAACATATTGGGCACATAGGAGGATTTGACAATGCACTAACTGCCTTAAAATTTAAAAAAAAAAAAAAAAAAAGGCGGGGGCAGGAAATTCAGCATTGTTTTTCTTATGCTTATTGTAAAGTTGCTTTTTTGAGATCCGTTGTCCTTGTTTTGTATTTTTAATAGTAGTATAACACTAAAATGAATTGCATTCATATTGCAGGGCACTAACACTGACATTATAATTATTATGAATGCAAGTTGATGGGACAACTTCTGCTGGAAAACATCTTCCCCTTTATTGGTGCAATAAGCAGCATAGGTGCTTAGTACTTGTTAAACTATCCCCAGTAAAGGAATCCAAACAGCTCCACTGACAATGTAGCAAAGTTTCTATCCTGGAAGGAGATGGTTGCTATTGAATCATAGCATTTTATTTATTGTATGTCATCATTATGCCAATGAAAACATTTGAGATGTTTGGTTTTTCAGCTATCGTTGTACTAAATGTTTTACAGGACAATTAGAAAGATGTGGTCCCTGCCCCCAAAGAGTTTACAATTTTATTTTAGATGTAACCTATCAATCAAGGCAGTGGAGTGAAGGGTTGATACTGGTTTTAAGACATTTATATTTTTGAAGACTCAAAATTATTGTTTTAGTTTTGTTTGTAATAGTGGAGAGAGATGTGAATAAAGAATTCAGAACTTCAGACACTGGGGTGAAAAGTATTCTTTCAAGCATTCCATACAAAGACTATAAAAATGTACATTACCATGGTCCATTGTTCACTCAATACATCAGCTGTACAGACTTACAAGATTCTTGTTGGAACTGCAAGGGATCCACAATAGATCATTCAATCCAAGTAGAGGGAAAATCTGTCCTGAAAGAGGGCTCAGCCAGAATATAAATCCAGAACCCCTTTTATTCTGTGTTATATTCGATAATAAGGCCGTGTCTCTGCCTAGAGATCAGAATGATCTGAAAAGTAAATTCAAAGCCTGAGGCTGCAAGCACCATAAATAAAATGATTCCATAGGGCCTCAGTCTCTGTTATAGAGCAGTGCTGTTTTCACAAGAGCCAGTAATTGCAGCTTAGTTATCATAGTAAAGGCAGGCTTTACTTCTTTACCATATCTGTTTAGAAACTAATATCGTTAAAGCAGTACAAGCCCTTTGTCTTTTTATGTGCAACAGAAATAAACTGTGCTGATATTAATACCTTTATACTAGTGATGCTGCATCCATGTGCTTTAACTATATCTGTTTCTAAACTGATGTAGTTAGAGGTACAAAAACTGCATGTAGATCAGCTGTAACGGGCAATGTGGGTCTTCAGAAGGGGGATTGAAAGCTTAATCAAAAGGCTCCAGGTGTGATGAATCACTGCATGTCATAAGGTAAATACTTCAGTCATTGAGAACACCCTGTCACTTGTTCTTAAAAAATATATACAGTGATATTTTAATTTTCTTTTGGTAGAACATTGATAAGCAAGCTCTTAATATGGGAGTCAATTGTTTACATTTCATTCACATCAACCCAGATTGATTGGTTGGCTGACTTAGTTGGAGAGGAGCAGCACTCTATATTTTGAAATTTTGAAGTAAACATGACTGGGTAGTAACTTAAGTTTAGCTTTTAAATGCATGTAGTCTACACTATGCACAATGCCAGGAGTCCAGTGGAGTATATGGGAATACACTTGAGAGTTTTTAATATGTTGCATTGACAGCAGGTTATTAGAGGAAACATTAACTAAAAGTTGTTAGTAGTGCAATTGTATTCAGTGGCCTAGGGGAACCTTTTGGAGGGACATAGTAGAAATATAATAAATATTTTGCTAAAGTCCAGGAACCATGCCTGCCAAGTAGGGATGGTTGGCATGTGTGGGGGTAGAGTCTAGGCTTAGTAAAATATTAGTACAGAGTTGTCTCTGGCTCCACTGTCACCTGACTTCTGTTTGCCATTTCGCCCCTTCCTTTTGGTTTAAAAATGAACTAATAAACATTTTTTTCCTTTCTGTTTTATTAACAGACTAGAGACGACTTCCTGGGTCAAGTGGATGTGCCACTTAATCATCTACCGGTAAGAGATGTTTATATGCTTATACATAATGGATCTCAAATTAAATATGAGCCAATAATGTGGAACTGTTGTGAAAAAGGCTAATATCATTCTGGGGTGTACTAATAGGAATGTCGTGTGTGAGACATGCGCGGTAATCATTCCATTCTACTTGGCATTAGTGAGGCCTCACGTGGCGTACTGTTTTAGATGCCACGTTTTAAGAAAGTTCTGGACAAATCAGAGTCCAGAGGAGAGCCAGGCTCAGAAAACCTGATCTATAAGGAAAGGTTAAATATACGGGGCATATTTAGTCTTGAGAAAAGACTGAGATGGAGGTTGCTGATAAATCTTCAAATATGTTAAGGGCTGTTGTGATCAATTGTACTGTATGTCCACTGAAGGTAGGACAAGAAGCGCAGTGGACTTTATCTGCAGCCAGGGAAATTTAAGTTAGATATTAGGAAAAAGCTTTCAAAGTGTAAGCCTGGGAGGATGGACTAGATCAGAAGTGATGTGCCAAGTCTTCATTTATTCACTCTTAACGTAAGGTTTCACATGCCAATAATGCATTTTAATGTTTTTAGAAGGTCTCTTTCTATAAGTCTATAATATATAACTAAACTATTGTTGTACGTAAAGTAAATAAGGTTTTTAAAATGTTTAAGAAGCTTCATTTAAAATTAAATTATAATGCAGAGTCTCCCAGACCAGTGCCCAGGACCTGGGCAGTGTGAGTGCCACTGAAAATCAGTTCGCATTCCGCCTTCAGCACACATGCCATAGGTTGCCTACCACTGGACTAGATAAACTTCTGATGTTCCTTCCAGCGCTATATTTCTTTGATTCTGTATTCCTCTTTGTCAGGGTCTTATGTGAGAAACTTTTACATAAATCTTACACAGACTTTTCTCTCTACCGAAGGTGTAATCCCGTCTCTTTACAGCTGCCATTGCTACAGCAGCAACATTAGTAGCTATCAGGAGAGTGTGAAGCACCACAAACTAAGGAAAAGTTCGGTGGCCCCACAAGTCACAGCAGCTTGGAGAAGTTTTCCTCTTTGGGAGTGTTGGGCCTGGAGAAAGGGTAGCTAGAGACTGCAGGCTGTCACCATTTCTGTTGCTTCTTCCTTAGCTCTACCTCGACTATTGTGTTTAAAATGGTGACTGAAATGCTAGCCCACAGTCTGGTCATTTCTCACTTAACTACTGTAATGTTCTTATAATCATCTTTCTCGTCTCTTTTCACACTGCTGCCCCCAGGGTTTCGAACAATTTTCTTTCCTGTGAGCCAAGCAAACTCAGTCTCCTCCAAGCCTTTCCTTAAAAATCACTGCTTTTACTTTGTTTTCTGTTGCTGACCTAACCCAACTCCACCACTCCTAGGCTTCTGTTTAATCCTATAAATGTGTGCGTTGTCTGTCTAAGATCATACACCATTTGGGGCCTGGAAAATGCCTAGCGTGTTTTGAGCACTACTTCAGTCCTAGTAAGAGCAGTAGCCATAGGCTGCGGTAATGAGAACAGGGCTGTGTTAAGGGGGAGTTAAAATGGTTCCAGTGCAACCAGGTCTATAAAGGGATTTTTTTTTTAAAACTTCACTCGTTTCTTCCATTATGAGGCCCCAGGCTTCTCCATTTCATGCCCCAAATGGTGTATTCGGAGGCCACATTTAGTGCTTCATTGATATCTACACCAAAATAGGGGATGGCTTTTGTAAAGATGAGGTTACAGTAGGATGTACTGGCGTTGGGGCAGCGGGAATTGGGCGCACTGTGAAATTCAGTAGGATTGAGATTCTCTCAGATACGGGAAGGTCTGTCTGCGGATAGGGAGTTGGGGGTGCAGTGAAATTCACTGGGATTGGGAACTTGGAGGATTTGGGGGATTCTGTGGGGACACGGGCCTGGTGATGCAGTCAGGTTCAGAGGGGTTGGCATCGCTTGGGATGCAGTGGGATTTGATGGGGCCTGAAGTCTCTCGGGGTGGGGGTACAGTGACAGGGAAGCTGAGGAAGGAGCTCTCAATCCTTGGGGTCTGTGCTGCGGCTGCTGTTTTTGCCCTCCCATTCCTGCTTCTCCCTACCCCACCCCATTCCCTCTCTTCTGGACTCAGCTCAGAGGCTGTCCCTATAAGATGTTGGGCGGCCAGTGTGGGAGGATCCATGTCCCTTCCAGCATCTCCTGGCCCCTCCCCAGGTTCTAGGTTGCACCATCCCTGCTCAGAGGTGCTACCTCTGCTCTGCTTCCCCATGAATGCAGGCATTTTTCCCACTCCCTGTTTGGGTGTTCCAGATGAAAAATGTGCAGATGTTTTTGCTGCTTTCACTTCAGAGCCTTCCTTAGCTAGTGAGGATGTTGATTTGGCTTTCAGGTTTGAGTGGCACAGTATCTGATTCTAGACACAGAAAGTTGCCCTCTACTTATGGACGTGGACAATGAACATGGTTTGATTATTGAAAGCATGGGGCAGAATTTTGACTTTGACAAGAAAGATCCAGCTATTTGGCTCCAAGTGATGGATTCTGTTGGCCTGGTTTTAGTAGAAAACTGTCTCATTGTTAATTTACAAGAAGACTTTTTGCCTAGTGAATGCTAAAGAAGGCAAGTATTAAAATTGTGGTTCTTTATCAAACGCCTAATGGGAAATTACACCACTGATCTTGATTCATGTACAGTTAGTCTTGCCACCGCGTTCTGTTTTGCTTCTTTGCTTTTCCAGCCAAATTCATCATCTTCCTTTCATAAAACTGCATTCACAAACTTTTTCCACTTTAGTGTACAAATTTGCCAATATAAATGTACAAAGGAATACATGGAGGCAATCGCTCACTGGATGGAATTTGCAGAACAATTGGAAAAGGTTTTCACAATTGAGAAGGGTATGCAAACCTGCTATCAAGTGCAGAAGATCATGTGGTGCCATATTTTACATCATCTTCTGCTTTACTTAGGATTGAGAGATGAGAAATTAAACAGTCCTCATAGTGCTAACTTTTGGAGTTTACCTGAAATGCTTGCAAGATATGATAGTGTGTTGCAAGATCATGTGGAAGCTACTAAAACCAGTACTGCAAAGGTGAAGTACTTATCACACCAAATTCAAAATAAATTTATAGATAGGATTGCAAGAAAGATATGGCAGACTATTTTTGAGGAGTTTAGGATAACTAAGTATTTCTCTGTTATGTTCGTTTGCACTCCAGATCTCTTCTGAATGAAACAAATATATTGGGTGTTACGGTATGTAGAGGTTCTGAAAAACGGAGTGAAGGTTGTTGAGAGCTTTGTAGATACTCTTCCCTGTACTGGTGTGGATATTAGAGAAGCTGGGGAAGAAAACTGTTTAGTTATGGCTGATTGCAAGGGCCACAGCTGTGACACAGAGCTAAGGTGGCTGCAGCATACAACAGTGTTGAAAATCAAATCCAGCAAGTAAATTAGCACGTCTTTTGTCCCATGTGCTGCCCATTCACTGAAACTGTCAGGGAAGCTGCTTCAAAGATTGTTCCTCAGGTTGGAATTGTTCGGAGATTGTGTAGCTTATTTTCTGCTTCTATGGGCTATGTTGAAAAAGTATATTAGCGTGAAAAATTTCAAAACATGACAAGATGGTCAGCAAAGGCAGAGGGAATCCAACCACTAAAAAACAGGTTGAGGGTGTTTTTGATGCTTTTTAGACACAATCATGGCTTCATGCAATCTTACACTAGAACTTAAGTTGGAAGCTGATAGCTTGCAAACCAGAGCTTTCAACTGTTGTTGTGGAAGAGACAAGATATACTATCTCATCAAAAATTAACATTATGAGCAACAAATTTGAGTCTGGATCTTGACATTCAAATGGCTTGCAGTTTACTTAGTGGCGTTTAAGATGCTTTGTCAGAATTATGGGCTTTTGGGTTCATTGCATGTAAGAAAGCTCCTGCTTCGCAGATTGAAATGTTAGGAATATCCATGCAGCCCAAAGAAAAATAAAGTCAAAAGAGAAAAATAATGCCAGGTGAACTTGCCAAAGGACAAAAGATCATCAGTTCCTGAAAAAAAATTTCAAAACCCGTCTTAGACACACTATTAACACACTTGGAGAATAGTGTGCCTATGTATGATAAAGTCAGAAAGGTTTGCTTTTTTGACGAGCAGGAAACTAAGTCTCAGCAGCAAAAACCTATAGAGGCACACTTGAAACTTAGCAAGTATCTGCCCAGAGGATTTAAAGTCTGAGAGTTTTGAAAACAAGATTGAGCTCTTTGCAGTTTTTGCAAATTAATCTTTAAGGATGACTTAGAAACAAAGGAACCCATTGATCTCTTTAGCTACATACATGAAAGGTCTTTCAGTGAGTTTCCCTAACATGGAACCAGCACTGCATATATTTTGCTGTCTTCCTGTAATGAAAGCAAACTCAAATTAATCAAGTCCTAGCTAAGAATGTCCCTGAGACAGGAAAGGTTAAGTGATCTGGCAGTTATTTCTATGGAGAACTAGGCAGCAAGGCAGATAAACTGGGATGAGTTAATAAATTAGATTGCTTCAGAGAAGGGTAGGGAGATTTCTTTGTAAAAGTACTTAGTGCTGTGTTTGTCTTTTTGCTACTGATGGTGATGGGCAGATTTGAGTCTTCCACATCAGACCTGGAACACCCGGGTTACAGCACTGTATGACAAGCTGCTGAACAGTAGATGGAGGCTTTTTAAGAACCCCCCATTCATATAGCTGGGGTTCTTTCGGGGTGACAGGTCCTTTGTGACTATTTTCTGTTACAGAACAACTCCCCAGAAGCTAATAGTGAGTCTTCTACAGACATTACATGTAGAAAGGAGTAAATAAAGCAATCAAGTTAATGAAAATTCTATTTTAAAAATGTAATTTTTTTAATGATTGACCTTTGACTGTAGCAAATGTGACTAAAATAAATTCTTTTACTGTTTTGCATTATTGAAGGGAATGCCTATCCAGATAACGCTGAAGTAATAATGCAAATTTAGTAATGATATTGAGTATCATTTAGATGCAATATTACTGTTGTAGGCTTAGATGCTAAATAGCAAGTGTGAAAAATGGATCGTGAGGTGGAGTAATAGAACCCATATTAAAAAAAAAAAAAAAGCCCCAAAATATCAGGACTTCCCTATAAAATGGACATCTGTCACCCTGATAAATTGTTGCGAAAAAGAATGTAATCTTGACATGTATTAGCAGGAGGTTGAAGTTCACAGACACAGGAAGTATCTTCCACCTACTCAGCAATACAACAGGCAGAATTTTGTGGTCATTCTGGGATCACACTTTGGAAGCGGGACAAGTTAGAGAAATCAAGAGAGAGGAGCAAAAAATGAGTAAAATCTAGAAAATATAACATATTGAGAAAAGATTTGAAAAAAATTGTGTTTGTTATCTGAGAAGACAGACTGAGTAGGGCTAACGTCTCAATATGGAAAAGTTTTTCTAAGAGAGGAGGGTGATAATTTTTTCCTTTAACTCCTGAGAAGGACAAAGCATGGGCTAAATTGCAGCAAGGTAATTTAGTTTCAAGTTAGGGAGAAAAAAAACTTTCTAACATACTATACTAACACTAGAACAAAATTACCAAGGAGTTAGAATTTCCATGCGTGGAGGTTTTAAAAATATGTAGACAAACACCGTTCAGGATAATAAGATGTATAGATAATACTAGCCTGCCTCAATGCAGGACTGGACCAGATGACTTGACGTCCCTTCCAGTCCTACAGTCTTATATGTCAGGAATCTATTTTAGAAATTGTAAAATATATGAAGTCTATCAGCGGATGCATCTAAACATTCTCAAACCCTAACACACAATACACAACACGCTTGCATTCTTGCACTCACTGATTGGATGAAAGTCTTCCTTCTCAGAATTGTTCTATAAAATGCAAGTGAGGCTCTCGACAGGAGCTTTCCAACTTGCTAAGCGTTGCCGCAGACCTCTTTTTACTTGAGGACGAGTGTAAAACCATCATGTCTTTGACTCACATCCTTCTTGGTCAGGATTCTGCACATTGAAGCAGTATTTTCTTTAATATGTGAGTTAATGTGTTGTTGGGCAATCTTGTTCCTATTACTAGTATAATATACTTTTGAATACATTTTTCTAACACACTGTCTGCACACAGGTAAAATTTATGGATATGGCAGGAGCTGGATAATTTAAATAAATACTTCATAGTGAGCATCAGCTTGATCAATATATGCCATTATGCCATTTAATGGTTACAAAAATCCAGGTTTGTTTTTTCAATAAATATATGCCCAAAACAAATTTTCTTTACGTTTTTTTTTTTTTGCCTTTTTATGCTCCTGATATTCTGCCAACTATTTTAAATTGTCTACAAGTAAAAATGTAAAAATTTTGAGCCCAGGGCACAGAAAGCTTGGATCCCACCAAAAAAAAAATTTTATGCATAAATAAATGTTTATAAGTAAATCCTTGCTCCATTTTTGGTAGACCTTCTATCCATTAATGTTTGTAAATAAAGCAGAGTAACTCTGTATTTTATATCTTAAGATATGTTTAACTGATACAGTAATGTTTTAATTTCTTGGTTGCAATCCTAACATTATTTAAACATACTTTTGGATTTAATAAATACTATATACCTTATCCTTGTATTAACTTACATCATATATGAGGGTATAGTTTTCAGTTTATATTTTAATGTAGGAACATAGTATTGCATGGAAGTGACAAATATGTACATGACAATAGAAATAATAGTAGTATAAGAGATCCCTTATATATGGACAAATCAGAACTAATTCCTATGCTATGTATTATAGGAATGGCATCCGATATCTATTTTTAATATTCATATTTAGCGGGAGAGGGGTGTGTGTGTTGCATGTTGAGAGATTGCACATATTCATTCCGAGCTCATAATTTTTTAATGGTGAGGTCTGCATGAGTCATAACGCTTATTGGCTGCTTGTATATTAAGTAGTTGGAGGAGTATAGTGTAAGTTGTAAAGTTGTTGGATGACCATGTATTCTGATAGACCCAACAGCACATGTTCTGTAATGTGTGGGCGAAGGTTGTCCTTTATAGATGTGTGTGGCAATCTACAATTTAGATGTGATAAGCCCCACTACTATAATATGTAGCGTAATGTCGTACAAGATACTGCAGAACACATATGGTGTGAATAATCACATGCTATTTTTACATTCGTTTTTAGTCATGCGTTAGCCAAAATTAAAATGAAAAATAAAGAGGAAAAGCTGACTTAGAGACACATATTGTGTAAGTTAGTTTGAAAAGGCATTAGCTGCTCCCAGTTCTCTCTCTACAATCAGTAAAATGTCTCAACACAGTTCCCCTGTGCGTGGCTAAGAGTCCAGGCTCTGTAATTGTGAGTTATCCACATGCCTCGTAATAAGGTAACAGTAATATTTTGGTGCTAAGGGAACCAAATAGAAAATTATTTTGACAGATGAAATGATTATCAATTTTTTTCTCATTGTTTCTTTTATTGCTGAAAAGCATCATAATCAAAGAGCTCTGAAACTTTACTAAGTTTTTTCGTCCTGTCTGTTCTGTTGACTTGTTTGGCAAGTCTCTGGACTTTTCTGTACTTCAACTTTGCCATCTACATGCTGGAGCTAATAAAGCCCCGCGGCCCCGCTCTCCCGGCTGGAACCTCAGCTGGAGCGCGGCAAGCCCCGTGGCCCTGCTCTCCCGGCTGGAGCTCCGGGCCTTTAAATAGCCTCCAGAGCCCTGGGGTAGTGAGGGGCTCCGGGGGCTATTTAAAGGGCCAGGGCTCCAGGTGCCTCTGCCACCCCGGTCCTTTAAATAGCCACCAGAGCCCCACCACCCCCATGCATTCCCCAGGGCTCCCACGGCTATTTAAAAGGTCCAGGGCAGGGTAGAAGCTGGGGAGCCCTGGGCTTTTTAAATAGCCCACAAAGCCCTGGGATAGCAGGGAGCTTGGGGGCTATTTAAAGGGCTAGGCCTCCAGCTGCCTCTGCTGCACCCCCTGCCCTGCCCACACCAGCCCCGCTCCCCCTGCCTGCAGCCAGCTCTGCACCCCATGCCCACAGCCAGTCCCTGTCAAACCTCCTGCCGTGTCGCCAGTCAACCCCTGCCACACACACCTGTGGCCCTGCCCAAAGCCAGCCAGCCCCACACGCACTGCTGCCCGCACCAGTCCTGCACACCCTGCCCTGTCTCCAGCCAACCCCTGCTGCATCCCCCTGCCTGAAGCTAGCCAGTCTCACACTCCTCTGTCTCCAGCCCTGCCAACCCCTGCTGCATCCCCCTGCAGCCCTGCCTGAAGCCAGCCCGCCCCACACATGCCCTATTTCCAACCAGCCCCGCACCCCTTGCCCTGCCTGCAGCCAGACCCTACCTCCAGTCAGCCCCTGCCCTGCCTCCAGCCAGCCCCATGTCCACTTGTGCCCTGCAGTTCCCAGGGCAGTAACCCTGCACACCTGCTTCAATGAGGGGGGCAGGGAGCAGCTGGGACCCAAGAATTATCCCTAAAGGCACATGATCTGTTACTCTCCACATGGTAACTGAATTTAATAAGGTTTCATAGGTCTGTGATAATAGGCAGATAGTTTCAATTGGGGGGTGTAGCGGGGTGGTTACCCGCTCCTGCCCTGAGGGGTTTAAAACCAGCACAGGAGAGGGCTGGGGCAAGAATCCTGGGCTGATTGGGGAAAGTAGGCTCAGCTGTGGCCATGCTCCAGTCAGGCCCAGCTGGCCCCTATAAGCGGCAATGAGCCAGGACCCAGTCAGTCCCCCTCTGCCTGTAGAGGGAGAAGGGCCTGGCTGCAAGGTGCCAAGCAGGGAACCTAGATTGGAGCAGGGCTGGGGAAAGGCCAAGGGAGCTGAGAAGCTCCGGCGTAGGAAAACCCCAGGCTGCAGGCCTGGTGTACACTTGGGGTTGTCAGTTCTTGAATTGTACACTAGTCTGCTCAACAAATCTGATTTCCAGGAGGTGCAGGTACCCAAAACTCCATTTGAAGACCATAAGAGCTCCAAGTCCTCAGCATCTCCGAAATCAGAAGTGGTATTGTAGTAGGTATAGATGGCCCGCCTCTGGACCGGAGACAAGGAAGCACTATACTCCTTTGGTGGGCAGAGCAACCCATCCCACCCCATTGCCGAAGCACAGGGCAAGGAGGAAGTATAAAGGAAGCCTCTGAAGCTCAGCTGGGCCGGAGCGGGGATACACACCTCTGCCTTCAGGGCCGGCTTAGGAATGTGGGGCCAATTGAAATTTTCGACGGGGCCCTGGCAGGGATGACTTAAAAAAAAAAAAAAAATGGAAAAAGCCTTTCACTTTCTTTCATGTATTATTTCTTTCCTATACTTAATATAATAAAATATATATATTAGGTACATTGCATCATATATGCTGTTGGTGGTTATTAATGATGCCGTTTCACATGCGTGGTCCCACTGCTTCCCTGCCCCTCATTGAAGCAGGTGTGCAGGGTTACTGCCTGGAACTGCAGGCAAAGTGGACATGGGGCTGGCTGGAGGCAGGCAGGGGCTGACTGGAGGTAGGGTTGGCTGCAGGCAGGGCAAGGGTGCGGGGCTGGTTGGAAATAGGGCATGTGTGGGGCGGGCTGGCTTCAGGCAGGCTGCAGGGGATGCAGCAGGGGTTGGCAGAGGCTGGGACAGAGGAGTGTGAGACTGGCTAGCTTCAGGCAGGGGATGCAGCAGGGTTGCTGGAGACACGGGCAGGTGTGCAGGACTGGTGCGGGCAGCATGCGTGTGGGCTGGCTGGCTTTGGCAGGGCCAGGTGTGTGTGGCAGGGGTGACTGGCGACACGGCAGGAGGTTTGACAGGACTGGCTGTGGGCATGGGTGCAGAGCTGGCTGCAGCAGGGGAGCGGGCGGTGTGGGCAGGGCAGGGGTGCAGCAGAGGCAGTGGAGGCCTAGCCCTTTAAAATAGCCCAAGCTCCCTGCTATCCCAGGCTTTGTGGGCTATTTAAAAAGCCAGGCTCCCAGCTTCTACCCTGCCTGGACCTTTTAAATAGCCGTGGGAGCCCTGGGAATGCATGGGGGTGGTGGGCTCTGGTGGCTATTTAAAGGACCGGGTGGCAGAGGCACTGGAGCCCTGGCCCTTTAATAGCCCCCGGAGCCCCTCACTACCCAGGGCTCTGGAGGCTATTAAAGCCCGAGCTCCAGCCGGGAAGCAGGCCACGGGCTTGCCGCGCTCCAGCTGAGTTGCCACCGGAGAGGGGGCGCGGGGCTTTAATTAGTCCAGCATGTAGATGGCAAAGTTGAAGTACAAGAAAGTCCAGAGACTTGCCAAACAAGTCAAAGAACAGACAGGACAAAAAACTTAGTAAGTTTCAGAGCTCTTTGATTATGATGCTTTCAGCATAAAAGAACAATGAAAAAAATTGATAATCATTTATCTGTCAAAATAATTTTCTATTTGTTCCTTAGCACCAAATCTCTCTCTTTTT
>NC_133774.1:22311283-22348146 GCF_003597395.2 Chelonoidis abingdonii
GTACAAAAATCTTGAATTGGGCCTCAAATATTCATAAGTTTTTTAAAAAAAACAATTTTTGGTTCTCATTTGACTTCTGGTTTTTGAGTCTTAAGGTTCATGTTCCCAAGCTTTTCCACAACTTTAAAGGCTAGAATGGGGATGAGATGGTGGGGGCAGGGTGTTAAGTGAAAGATGAGATTCTCATGTAAGCAAAAGACTCCAAGAGCTACAGCTTTAAGAAAACCACCAAATACGATACTCATGATGAAATTAGGGGAATTGGTAACATTGCACATTAGATAATCTAACCTCTGTGCCTGATGTTACTTAGCTGTCTTGTGAATTTGTTGAAAGACTTAGATGTCTTTGTGATGTGCTGCGAAATCCTGAAATGAAAGCTAATTTTATAGCTCGATAGTGTTTTATTAACCTTCTTCAAATGAGTAAGAAATGTTTTTCATATATTCGTGCAGCTCCTTCTGGTTGAAATCAGAGCCCAATGCTCTGTAATTTTCAGACATTACAGTTAAGTGGGTGGAGCAAGTTACAGTGATTTGTTTTAGTCTGCTTTTTTTCTTCCTCTCTTCACTGATTTGTAAATATTTCAATAGTGTACAGTAACGCCTCACTTAAAGTCGTCCCAGTTAATGTTGTTTCGTTGTTACATTGCTGATCAATAGGGAACATGCTTGTTTAAAGCTGTGAAATGCTCCTTTCAAACATCGTTTGGCACCCGCCTGCTTTGTCCACTGCTTGCAGGAAGAGCAGCCCGTTGCAACTCGCTGGTGGGGACTTGGAACCAGAGTGGACCGGCAGCTCCCGTATCAGCTCCCATAAGTTCCCTATGCAGCAGCTGCCCAGCAAGCTGTCAGTTTCCCACAGTTCAGCTGTCCCTTCCCCCACTGTCATGTGCTACTCCTGCCCTCTGCCTTGGAGCTGCTCCTGGAGACTCCTGCTCGCTGTGTGGGGGAAGGGGAGGAAAAGGGGGGGCTAATGTCAAGGTGTTCCCCATACTCCTGCACCCCGCTTACCCCATCTTCCATAGAGCAGGGGGACACACGACAGGGATCAGGGCAGAGGGAGCTTGCTGGCAGCAGCTGTGGTCTCAGCAAGCTGATCTAATTAACAAGACAGTATACTTAAGCATAGGGTCAGCGTATTTAAAGGGGAAATGCGCATCTCTCTCTCACGGTGTGTGTGTCTGTCTTTGTCTGTGATGCTGTCTCCCCTCCCTCCATTCCTGCTGCCTTATAGAATGAGAGTGTTAACCGTTGGGGGCTCAGCAAACTGCTAGTTCATCATTTCGCAGTAAGGCATTCCCTGGGAAATATCCCACCCTCTGGTTCCTCCACCTCAACCAAGCTTCACAGTCGTCATCACTGTGTACCAGTATTAAATTTTGTTTAAAACTTATACCGTGTGTGTGTGTCTATATATATATATAGAGGGAGAGGGAGAGGGAGTCTTTTGTCTGGTGAAAAAAAATTCCCTGGAACCTAACCCCATCATTTACATTAATTCTTATGGGGAAATTGGATTCACTTAACATTTCACTTAAAGTCACATTTTTCAGGAACATAACTACAATGTTAAGTGAGGAGTTCTTGTGCGTAAATGATGGCTGGTTCAACTTACTGCTGGTGTTTATAGCGACATCTAGTGGACCTATTATTCAGTAATATGCAACACCTATAAATATCACCTCTTACTGATAGACAAGCGCTTTCTTTGACTTTAATTTATTCAGACATGTTTTTCAAGTGTTTTTAGTAAAGCCTTATAACAAGTGTAGCGTATATGTGTGTATTCTTGAGAGTCAGCACTTCAATTATTTTTTTTTCTATGACTTTAGACAGAAGACCCAACCATGGAACGGCCATACACATTTAAGGATTTCCTTCTCAGACCAAGAAGGTGAGGGGGTTTGTATACAACAAAAATTCTGTTTAAAAATAAAGTCTCATTTCTTTATTGAAAGAATACTGCCTGATTAATCTCCTTTGTTAATATTTTCTTGTTCTTTAGCCACAAATCTCGGGTAAAGGGTTTCTTGAGACTGAAAATGGCCTATATGCCGAAAAATGGAGGTCAAGAGGAAGAAACTACTGAACAAAGAGAGGAATCTGAGGTAAGAAATTCCACTTATTTCCCTTATTATTTCCCCCCAGTCCCATATTATAACCATGTTGAAGTTTTTGGAATCATTAAAGACCAGGCATAAACTCAACAGAATGCCATCCTGTAGTACGTGGGGGAAGAGTAAATGATGATTTTCGAAGAAATGGACTAGAGGAAATTACTGTTGTCTTCTGGGTTATTTAGCCTCATCTGCCTTTGTCATGAGCCATTTCAAGTCAAGGCCATTATTGTACATTTTGCTGTCATCAGAAAAAATAATATGTTTAAGCCTCCTTCCTCCAAAGAACCTACTTAATTATAAGATTTTATCTTGATTAGACAAATGAAGTCTGTCTCAGCTTATTATATTTGTGTCTTTTTGAACCTGGCCATTTTTCTTCCTTTAGTGCCCAGCAAGATGCACTAGTTGGCACCCCCTATCCTACCCTCCTAACCCCCATCACCCACTCCCCCTCGAAAAAACCCTCCTCCACTGAATTTTCATTAAGTGCTATGTTTGTTTATTTTTGCCTGATCCATTTTTATGCCAACCCATTTAATTAAGTTTTTGCTTTATTTTACACCAAAAAGGAACTTTTTCCACAGCCATATTTTCATGATGAAAGCATGTTTTTGTTTGTTGTATCATTTCAGTGTTAACCTTGCTATTACAAATAATTTTTAAATGAACTTACTATGTCCTCTTTGATTTTTATTCTTTTTCATTCGTTCCTTCACTCCTCTTGCCTTTCCTTTTTAAGAGTGTGTATCTTTACCTCGCTTTGCTAGACTGTTTGTTCCCTTGGTCTAATTTTGAGGTCACTTCTTTTTTAATATTAGTTACCTTCATAAGTCATTTTATAAGGATTAGTAAATGATTAATAGATGCCATATGTGTATGTACAGACATAAGTCATACATCTCATGCATAGTTAAAGGATATCAGTAGAAGGTGTTATAAAAACCATCCATAAGCAACCTATTGACCAGTGGACTCAATAACAATTGATTAATCAGTGATTAAAACATTTACTAATTTATTATCCCTTTATAAACTATTTCTTCAAGGAACCCTAGTACAAAGTGTGGCCAATTTTAAGTACCACTACTTCCCTTCATCTTTCTACTTCCTTGTTCCTCTCATTTTTCTGGTGTAATATGTTCTCATTCTCCTTCCCATTACTTCGTTCTCGCTCTCATTTCCTCTTTACTTCCACACTCTTATTCCATCTTACTCCGTCTATCCACCATTCTCATTCTCTCTCACTTTTCCACTCTTTTCTTCTATTGTATCCTCTTACTCCTTTCCCCATTGCACTTGTCTTCCTTTTCTGGAGTCTGGGCATCATTGTATTGGCTCAGTGAACATCTCTGCCCAATGTGAAGCTACATTCAAAAAAGCTAACTATGTGAGGATGCATAAGAAATGGGATGGGGAATAACTCTTGAAACATTGGAATGCCTTTATTCCTTTATATTAAATCAATAGTATGGCCTTACCTAGAATACTGTGTTCAGTACTAGTCACTCAGTCTCAATAGGACAATGCAGAACTGGAGAGGGTTCAGAGAAGAGCAGCAAAAATGATCAAAAGGCTGGAAAAACTCCCATATGAAAAGAGAGTGAAAAAGGATTGGGAATGTTAACGTTAGAAAGGAGGTGAAAAAGAGTGGACATGATAAAAGTATATAAAATAATGAGTAATCTAGACAAGATAGATTAGGAACTTCTGTTCTCTCTTTCTTCCCTATCTCATAATACAGGAACAGTGGACATTAAATTGAGTTAAAAGGTGGAAAATTGAAATCCGGAAAAAGAAAATTTTTCACACAACACATGACTAATCAGTAGAACTCATTGCCACAGGAACTCATTGAGACTAAGATTTTAACAAGATTCAAAAAGAGATTGGACATTATATGGCTTTCAAGAATATCCAGCATTATAATCAAAGGCAACAAATAGTTTGGAAGGAATATTAGACCTTGTGCTTCAGAATGAGACCTATGCTGCTGGATAGATTGTTCCTCATCTGATTACTGCAGGGTTCTTCCTCTGAAGCATCTGGTTCTGGCCATTGTTGGGGACAGGACACTGGACTGAATGGGCTGTGGGTTTGATCCAATATGGTGATTCCTATGTTCTTCTTTATCTGACAGTTTTACACTCTTCCTGCATATGTGCTCTCTCTCTCTTCCCCTCTTACATACATGTGTTCTGTCTCCACTTCAGCGAAAGTTCTGACTCCCTCTGACAGTGTAGCAATGTAGCTGGGGGTAGCATGGATGATGGCTTGGGCTAGCTGCACAGGTTTGTACCCAGGTGGTCTGGGCAGGTGTGTACTCACATGGCTAGCCTGAGCAGCTGCCTGCCCTACCCCCTCAGTTACACTGCTATTTTTCGCATGCTAGCTTAAGCATACCCTCAGGGCAGGTCTACCCTTAAAAAGCTGCAGTGGCACAGCTGCACTGTAGGGCTTCAGTGAAGATGCTACAACACCACTGGGAGAGCTTCTTCCATGGGCTTAGTTAATCCACCTCCACAAGAGGCAGTAGCAATGTTGACGAGAGAAGCTCTCCCATTGCCATACAACGGTGCCCCTTTTGTCTGCTGGTTTGTTCACTATCTCATGGCTAGATTTCAGGGACTGTCTGGCTGTCCTCAGCAGTGGAGAGATTATGGTGGATGCGATGTTTAAGGATTACGGAGTCCATTTTTTTCATGATGCTATCAAGATTATGAACAAGAGTGTGGTTTCATATGCTTCGTGGTGTCCAGTCAGATCTCCACCTTCCTAAGCATCTGCCCAGCTTAGCAAGAGGGACATGTAGTGATGATTATGATGATGTTTGTTTTGGTAACAAGTTAATCTCAGTCATGCTTCTGATGTAGGAAATGATGCTCTATACCTTTCCAAACACACCAGCTCTTGCAAGTGATTCTGAAGTTCTACGTTGTTCAATTACAGTAGTTCTGTTTATGATTTTTCTTTCATTCCCTCTTGAATACTTTCACTCTTCTGCAGATTACTCAGTGTTTAAAAACCTTCAGAAAAATCTATCCAAGTATTTTATATTTGGCATAAACACGATAGAATGCATTAGATAAGTCTCCCTTTAGAAGGATTACTTTGAATCAACTGTCTTCATGAATTTTTTATTGTTACTTTCTTGGCAGGACTGACTGTGTAGACTGTAAAAACTCATTCAGTCACAGCAGTTGCCTTGCAGTAAATTTTATGTAACATTCTCAACTCTTGTCTAGTTAGTCTTAATTTCAATTAGATCTCACAGTGGATGTTAGTTAAAGCCCAACTGTTGTTTTACTTTACCATGAGTCTGCAGTTGTCATATATCCATATTGTGACAATCTTTTTTACTAAAAAGTAAATTTTGAGGGGATATCTCATCCTATAATAGTTATTTCTCTTTCTCTCTCTATATATAGGTGGGGATCCGGGGGGGAGGAGAAGGAAGACCTCTAAAGCATATCTGCATTTCCTGGGAATTAATATAGCACCTGTTTTTTAAAAAAAAACTTTTAAAAAAAAAGATAGGAGTGAAATATTTATTGATGAACTTACAATTAGTGTATTGAAGTTGTCACTATAAAATCTAAAATATGTCTCAAAATATTACATAGGCAAAATGATTAAATAAAGTAATTATTTACCTACACTGGAATTTGAAGACACACCTCAAATAATATGTTCCTAATGGCAGTGGTAACTGTGTGGTTAATGAATTATTTACAAGGCTAAGTACACTTTATTTATAAAACAAGTTTGACAGATGGATCCCTCAGTCACTTTTCAATGTATAAAAAACAGCACCATTTTATTCAGTCTCTGCTCTCTGTGCCTGTTTTGTATTCAGAGTCATTCTGGGCTAGATCTACAAAGGGACTTCCATGTTGCAATGCTCAGTGCTGCAACATCTAACTTTAGGTGCCTTGCCATCCAGTAGAATTCACAGCCCTGAGTTAGGCACCTGGGCGCTCTATACAATGCGTATGAAGCATCTGGAATTCACACAAGCCAACGTGAAAGGGATTTATCTCTGCTTAAATTTCCCCCCGCATGGTGAGGAGAAGAGATTTAAAATCGGGTCTCCCTTCTCTCAGGTGAGTGCCCTAACCACTGGACTTCGGAATCATTCTCACTCTTTCTGGCCCAATGCACATTGAATAGCTTCAACAAGAGAAACTGAGAGAGCTCCACATCAGGATAGCCGATCGTTCAGTGCTTAAGGAAGAAGTGGGAAATCAAAGTTCAAATCCCTTGTCCCTGTCAGGCCATTTCCCACTCCCCAGGCCATTTTGTGTGAGTTTAGGCATGCTCAGAGCCTTGCAGGCAAGATAGGCCAAGGAACGCATGAGATGGGCACTTGGGCACCTAGACAAAGGCAGCTGCATGCATGTTCACTGGCAGAAACTTAGGCACCTGGGAGACTTTAATGCTAGAAAATCAGACACCTGAGGATTTTTAGTGCAGGCTTTGAGAATCTCTGTGACTCTGAAGAGTTGGACTTAGATGTCTGAAATGGCAGTTAGGTATCTGAGTCCTTTTGTGGATCTAGCCCCATCGGCCTAGTTAAAATATGCTTTTATATCTCTTTACTTTGTGAGCTGGATCTCCTTCTGGCTCACGCAGCGTCCTGATATTACAGGACTCTGAACATGAACCCTGAGAAGGCGAGCATCATCAACTCCAGTGGAAGTCAATGGGAGTGGAGTGCTCGTAGGCCTCGCTTAAGCAAAGTGCTTAAGCACAAGCATAACTTTGCACATATGCAACTGCGAGGTGTGGGGGTGAGTTGCAGACTAGGAGTAAGAGGAGGTTATCGATTCAAATGAGGGTAGAATTTGGTGTACAGAATCTTGTACTGAGAATGAAGCACGACCTAGAAAGAACTCAAATTGACAGCTGGTGACACAAGTACAGGGCTCTTTGCTAGAAGATCGGATTCTAGGATGGAGTCCTGAGAAAAGTAATTTACCAGGGGATTGGGAAAAGGACAAAGAATACAGTATATTCTTTTAATAAATTTTAACTTCCCATCTTGTCCTCTACTTGGACAATTAACTGGGCTAATTTCTGTTGAGAAATGAATTTACTATAACACAGTGACTGTTGGCATTATACAAAGTACTTGTTAATAATGAAGTGTTACTGAGAGTGTTCAAATACATCCTACAATCTGAAAAGCTTATACTGTCTTTCTTTTGTTTGCCAAGATATGAGGTATGTTGTATATCAGTGGGACAGGTTCTGTTTCATTCCATTTGAATTTTATTCTTAATTTTAATTGTTAATCCGTCACTTCAGAAGCTTTTAAATATAAGAAAACATTATACCCCAATTTCACAGGAATTTAACTTTTTTTGTTTAACTTAAATTTTATAATTCTTTTTTATTCCTAAGCGTGCGTGGGATGTGGTTGACTCCAATGACTCTGTATCTCATCATCAAGAGGAGTTACCACCTCCTCCACTGCCTCCTGGATGGGAAGAAAAAGTTGACAATTTGGGCCGTACTTACTATGTCAACCATAACAACAGGACAACTCAGTGGCACCGACCAAGTTTAATGTAAGTATCAGAGCAGTTCAATAAATTGATGGAACATGCAAAATTATGAGTAAGGATGGTTATTCTTTTAAACAATTATTATTGTTATGAATTCACAATAGATATCGCAGACAGTAGGCAGAACAAATCTTAAAACAAAAGACCTAAAGATTTTTATGAAGTATGTTCATACATTCTTTACAGTAACAGATTAGTTGTAAATGTGATGTTAACTGTGATAAATATTGGGGAATATAATTTGGTCTGGGTGTGTGAGTTGTTTGTTTTTTCATAAACTGTTCTCCTTAATTGAGAATTAAAAGCTCAGGTCCTTTGCTTGGAGATGACATTGTACTCCTTTAAAAAGTGATATTCTCTTTTTTAAAAAATTGTGTCACAGCTAATGAAACAAACATCTAGACCATTTTACTATTTTAGACAAATCTAAAGTTAATCAAAATTTTTATATGAGGCAATCTCCAAGCACACACAAAATCTTAAACACTTCAATAGGTGTTCATTACCACAGGAACATGGGCTCAGGAAAAAAGGAGAGTTTATTGTATATAATAGTTCCAGTTTGAAACCAGGTGATTCCTTAAACACTCAGGACCCAATCCAGAGTCCTCTGAAGACAATGGATGTCTTTCCAGTGACTACAGTGGATGCTGGATCAACCCCATAGAGACAGGTTCTACAAGGTGTTAAGTGTTTTCTGTATGTTGCTGAATGCCGTCAACTCTTAATTGCCTTTAGTAGATGTTAAGGGTGTTCAGCAGGATTGGGCACATAGTGAAATACCCTGTCCTGCCTTGGGATCACCTAAATCAGGCCCTTGTACCTAAACAGAATTCCACTGACTGCAAATTGTAGAAATTAGACCACCTATGTTGACAAATTAGAGGGTAATTTAGTTGAGCCCTCCATATACATGTTATCTCTGTAAAATAGAATTAATCAACAAGTTTAACTGACAGAATTGGTTGTAGTTAGTTTTGCTGCTTCAGGATGTTGGTTTACGTTTCCCATCTGGTCAAAAAGAGGGATTTTTGTGTTTTTGTTTTAACCTAGACCTTTTCTCACAATTCAGTTTTTATAAAGGCAGACAGACTTCTACTTTCATTGAGCCTCACTGACAGAGGGTCAGATTTATGTAATTTGTTAACATATATTAACATAGTAACCATACAACCTAGATCTCTGCTCACCATTCCTCTTTATAATTTGTATGCATATGACATTTCTCATGCAACTCCCATTCACAAGTGTGAGGTATGCTCACATTGAAGGGCAAAATCTGACACGTATGGCAGTGGAAGAACCTTTGGGAAATGTACAGAAGGAAACAATTCAGCCAGCCTTAGAGGTGTTCTCTGGCCTGCCAGGTTAGATAATTTACAGTGACTGTGTTGAAATTGAAGTTCAGGCAGTCACCTCGAAAGCCCAGCTTAGCCAGTAGGATGACATCTCACCTGACACACATTTGTAGAGATCCTGAAGTAAGGAAGAGTCCTTGCAGGTCACCAATCAGTAGGAATTTTCAAACTGTCATATTATTTCTGTAATGTTAAGTTTTCCCCTTATTTATAGATGTCAATTGAAGCTTAGAGACACGGTGGTGCATTTATTAATAGCTGTTGGTTAATTCTGATAGTAAATTATAGATTTTTCTTAATGGTGTTACAACATTTGAAGGCAGGGGGACTTATGGTAAGAAGCTCTCTGTGTTTTTAATGTCCTGTCAGCTTTTCTTGAACCTTGCATATGAATATCTGTAAATGATTTGGCAGTTGTGTTAAATATTGGGGGAATAGAGGGGTCACAAAAGGTATTAAGAGCTATATGGTTATTGGAAAATGCCTCTATACAAAGAGCCATATCTCCTTACAAGGGTTCAAGAACTCTCCAGTTTTATTCATGTGTGGTCTAGGTATCAAGATACCCATATTAGCTTTGTGCCATTATAGATAAGTTATTTGTGCTTCCGTGTGTATGTGTATTGTGGATAAAATGTGAAACAGCAGTACTTTTTTATTCTAGCTACGTCATACCCATATAATAGTTAACACAAATTAGTACCAACAAGGCTATTGGGGCATATTGCAGATTATTGGGAGGTCTATGCTGACTAGTTAGATTATTTAGTAAGTGTAGGCTTACAATAAGAACTGTAAAAGAGGAAAGAGAAATCTGCAGCATACCTTTTGAGTTTAAATACAGCTAAAAATATTTCACTATGCTAAGAGAGTCTAATATATACCAAAATGTGTAATTTATGTAATATTCTGCTGATGGCAGAGGTCCTTTCATGTCCTTAATTCTACATTTCTTGTTGTTACAAAATATGGTAGGCCAGGCATAATTGAGTAGGCAAGATCCGTACTGAAATCAAACATTAGTGAAACACCTGGATTTATTTTGCTGTTTGATGTAACTACTCTTCTTCCACAATGGGATAATTATTACAGTAACATCTTTTGAATATTAATTTATATTTATTATCATAATTATGTAAATCTATGTTGTGTACATTTCTTAAAACCCTACTGTTTGTTCTAGGTTTCCTCTTAGTTAGAGATTTGGATACTAATATTTTATGCAGACAGTGATTTCTAATTAATTATATATTTATTAACAGTAACAGTTGTAATAATTAACATATTGTGCCATATGTTTTGAATTGCTTTTAAAACCAACTCATATAATGGAATTTGGGATGTTATATACTGAATGATGGGGCTGTCCTCAGTTATCTTACAACAGTGGACTTGTCAAACAAACATGATTTCATTTTTTGAGTACAAGTTCGGTTGATAAAGATAACTGGTAGATGTAAAGTATCAGAGGGGTAGCCGTGTTAGTCTGGATCTGTAAAAGCAGCAGAGAATCCTGTGGCACCTTATAGACTAACAGACATTTTGGAGCACAAAATACAAATACACTTGCACAAATACAGACAGATATCATCTTCCTTTCCCCTGGAAATTTCCACTACATGCATCTGATGAAGTGGGTATTCGCCCACGAAAGCTCATGCTCCAAAACGTCTGTTAGTCTATAAGGTGCCACAGGATTCTCTGTTGCTTTGGTTGATGTAATATATTGACACTTTGTGAGGCATTTGACTTAGTACTCCACAAAAACCTGATTGGAAAAAAAAATAGCACAATACAATATCAGTAAAGAATGCGTTAAATGGATTAAGAACTGGCTAACTGACAGATCTCAAAAAATAGTTGTCAATGGGGAATCATCCTCATCAAATGAGGGTGTTTCTAGTGGGGTTCCGTAGGGCTCAGTACTAGGCCTAAGGCTATCCAACGTTTTCATTAATGATCTGGAAGTAAATGTAAAATCATTGCTGATAAAATTTGCGCATGACACACAGGTTGGTACGTAAGGACAAGGGCAGGGCAGTCGCACAGAGCAATTTGGATCATTTGATAAGCTAAGCCTGTTCAAACAAAATGAATTTTAATACAGCCGGATGCAAAATCATACATGTAGAAGTAAGGAATGCAGACCATTCCTACAGAATGGTGAGGGGGCGGGGGGCTGTATCCTGTAAAGCAGTGACTCTGAAAAGGATTTAGTGGTCATAGTGGACAAACAACTGATTGACTGATTGCAGCATATAAGGGCCTTCATGGGGAGAAAATACTGGGTCCTAGAGTTCTCTTTAATCTAGTGGAGAAAGGCAAATAATAAGAATGAAGGGCTAGTAGCGGAAGAAAGACAAATTTTAAATTAGAAATTTAGGCACAAATTTTTATAATGGGTGATTAATTGGTGCAACAAACTACCAAGGGAAGTGGTAGATTCTTCATCTTTTGATAGCTTCACATCAAGACTGGAAGCCTTTCTGGAAGTTGTGCTTTAGAACAGTTCCTTCTGGCCTTAAGCTCTTGAATCTTAGAAACAGAAGTAGGAAATCTAGTGGCCCATGTGATTGCTAGTAGGCTGTGTATCATCTCACTCGTAGGTCAGTGTTTCACATATAGCCTACTCAGGTAATGAGGAAATGTGGTGATGAGTGTTCTAGGGTCTGGGTTTGTAGTGTGTGGCCTGTGAATCACTTGTGCCCCTTGAGGCTGTAAATTGTAGCTGTTGAAAGTGATGATTATGAAGAAACTTTTTTTCTTAACACGATTGTCTTTGAAGGCTACAACTTCAAGCCTCAGGGGTCATAAGTGCAACTCCCCATTACTCCCAACATGCTCCATGCATCAGGGAAGTAAGAGTGTAGAGTGAAGGGGAGAGAGGTGTAGGAACTGGCTATTGTGAGCCTGTACCTGCTTGGGATTCCCTCATGCCAAGGGGATCCCCAAAAGGGGAATTACAGGTGGCTTTCACTCCCAACCACTGCACTTCCCGTTGGTGATTCCCCATGAGGGAATCTCTAGCAGGCACAGAGCCAAAATGTTTCCTTTCTCTCCCTCTCCACAGTCCCTCTCCACAGTCCCTCCACAGTACTCCAGCAGGGAGTATGTTGGGGGTGGGGATAAATTGCTGGAGCACAATGTGATTAAATTACAGAATTTTTACTTTGTGCTAAGAGGGCAGAGCAAAGCAGGAAATCTACCCCAAAGTGTTGATTGTGGCTCCTTGAACTTCCTGAAATAACACATTCAGTCCTTTATCTATGTGAAATGAGTTGGTGGTCCAAGGCCAGTGCTTTCTGAAGAGGCTTCTATCTCACAAAATCTCTCAATAACAACTACCATTCTTTTCTTGGCAGCCTCATCAGAGAGAACCAGGATTGACGTAAACATAGAGATGGAAGCAGCATCTTAGCTCTTGTGATGGTTCCTCCTAGCTCAGGAAATGTGCAGTGGTGGGGTACCCACTGCAGATAATAGGACAGGCAGTGCTAAAGGCCCATTCCCTCATCCAATAGGGCAGAACCATTGAACCCAGGCCACAAAAGAATTCTTGGAGTTACAGATGAAAAAAACAGGAATGGGAGTGAGGTCCAAAGTTAAAAATGAAGGAACCAGAAGGGGATGCTGAGCAGAGAACCCCAGACAGCACCTCTGATCCTGTAAGGAGTCAGTGTTCACCACCCAGGGAATTCTTCCCAGAGACATGACCGGACAAGGGACTGGAAATTGGTCCTGCAGTTACAGAGCACACCAGAAGGATTTATGACTTTTTGGAGCCACCAGTGGGGTATCCCTGAATGAGGAAGTGTAGGGGAAAGTGCAGCCAGAACCACTATAAGAGGTTCTGGAGAAGCTAGAAGAGGGGCTGCAGCCTGGCATACTCTATGTAGATGTGCACCAGGGTCTCACTTTTGTTGCAAAAAGAACAGGTGTCAGGATTCTTGGATGCATGCTCATGGCTCCATAGAACAGCTGCCTGCTAATATTCCTAGCAGGCCATGGAACCAGAGTGGAGTTCAGACTGGCGCCCAGTAAGTGGTAGCAGATCCCACCACTTGGTGTTGGGGAAGGACACAAAGGCAAGGAAGTGGATGATAGGAAACACAAGGGTGTGCAGATGTTCTTGGCACGCAGTTCGGAGACAGACTGGATAGATGGCATTGAGCCTGCTCAAGTTGTGTGCTGGGGATGCCTGGGGCAGCGGGTGATGAAAAACTCCAGAAGGCCAGGCGTGAGAGATGGGCAGGGAACACTGACCTGCAGGACTCGCTTGTTATAAGCGACAGAAGTGGGTGCAGCACCTGATGGGTGATATGCAGATGAGCAGCCCCATGCGCTGGTCGAGTGCCACAGGGTCCACTCAGTCCCTCCAATCATAGTCCAGGAGGTCTCCAATTCTATAGATCTAGTTGCTGAAACCAGCTTCCGGGTCCTGGGGAGGTCATGGTAAAAAGATCAACAGCTCAGTGAGGTCTCAGGGGGGACGTCATGGGTGGAGAAAAGAGCTGCCAGTTGTATTGGAGCCTGAGAGGTGGTGGAGGAAGGTGTGCACTAGCATGTTCTATACCAGACTACCTGCACCATAAAAGAATCTCTGCAGGACTGAAGGTGGATGGCATGGATGGCATGTACCTGGCTGCAGGTATAGGCCAGGCCCTGTCCACCCCTCCAGGAGGAGGCCCAGGACATCTGCAGAGACCCAGTACAATGCCAGCTAGAAGAACTCTAAGGCCTGGTCTACACTGGGGGACGGGATCAATCTAAGATACGCAACTTCAGCTACGAGAATAGCATAGCTGAAGTTGACGTATCTTAGATCGACTTAGATTGACTTACTTCACGTCCTTGAGGCGTTGGATCGACGGCCGTCACTCCCCCATCGACTCTGCTTCCGCCTCTCGCCTGGTGGATTTCCGGAGTCGACGGGGAGTGCGTTCGGGGATCGATTTATCACATCTAGACGAGACGCAATATATCGATCCCCAATAGATCGATCACTACCCGCCGATCCAGCAGGTAGTGTAAACATACCCTAGGATTTTCTTTTGGAGGCTGGCCAGGATTCCTAGGGGTGGGTGCTTGGTGTTGAACTGGTGCCAGAACATGGGCAGGACTAGTTGGTTGATTACAAGCACCTACAATGGTAGGGTAGTGTATTGAAGTGTGGGCTGCTCTGCCTGTTTTGTATATAAAGGATCTCAGTATCTAATGTCAGAGAAGTTACAATGGGTACTAAAATCTGTAACTCTGTTTTTTAATTTACTAGAAGTTTTGTGATTGACTTCAGGTTTTATTTGCTTTGGACTATTGGTTGATCTGTTTGAATATATTTTGACAGAGTTATAATATAAGCATTAATCTTACAGTGTCTTTGTAATTATTTGTAGATGGACAGAACATCTTGAATTACAATGTGTTAATTTAGCATTAATAGTTTTGCTGTTCCTCTTGTCTGTCCTTGCTCGTTTCCACAATGTCCAGTGATGTTGCATCTGATTCAGACAACAACATCAGACAGATAAACCAAGAGGCAGCCCATAGACGGTTTCGTTCTCGGAGACACATTAGTGAGGATTTGGAGCCAGAGCCTTCGGAGAGTGGAGATGCATCTGAAGTACGTACAGGTCTTGAAATCATTTCCTCAGCAATAAGAAACTGTTCTATGGTGTTACAAGAGTCCCTATAACTAAGTTAAATTCGTCCAAACATATTCCTTTTAATTGTAAGTTAGTTTATATACAATATATACAGCAATGTTTTCACACAATTTTTGAGGTAGCTGCCTGAGCCAAATTCTGGTGATAGTCAGGTGGAATGAAACTGAGTGAGATGGTGTTTCCAAAGCCATGCAAATTCACGTGTCTAACTTGCCATAATCTTTTTCCTTTCATCAGCCTTGGGAAACCATTTCAGAGGAAGCGAGTATAAGTGGAGATTCCTTAAGCCTGTCATTGCCACCACCCCCGGCTTCTCCAGTCTCTCGGACCAGTCCTCAGGAGCTGTCTGACGAATTGAACAGAAGACTTCAGGTCACTCCTGATTCCAATGGGGAACAATTTGGTTCTTTGATTGTAAGCAATGTGATGTGCTCATCATATATATTACTGAACTAACCTTGGTTACTTTAAGTCTGATATGGTCTGAATCATCCATCTGTGTAGGTAGTAGTTGGAAGGTATTATGAATCAAGTATTATTTTACACTTGAGGGCTTGGATTCTCTTTTTAATAACCTCAATGTTGTCCCATAATTTGATATTTGAGGTTGAACAAGAGCAAGAATTATTAAATATGCATGTATCTTCTAAAGAGTTGTAGACAGTGGATAAAATTGTGTTTCCACTGAAGTTAATGGAAGTTTTGCCATTGATTTCATTGGAGCCAGAATTTCATCCAGTGTCTCTAAAAACAAACCTGGCTTATAGTATGGTTTTTTAAAAATATCACCTTTTGATTATTTTTTATTTTGATTCAGGGGAGGATTATCTCCATGATTTGAGCATCAGCCTGCTAAACCCAGGGTTGTGAGTTCAGTCCTTGGAAGAGACCAGTTAGGGATCTGGGGCAAAATCATTACTTGGTCCTGTTAGTGAAGGCAGGGGGCTGGACTCAATGACCTTTCAGAGTCCCTTTCAGTTCTATGAGATATTAAAATTTAAAAAAATTATTAAAACAGAATATTTTAAAATCCTATTTGCTTTTTGCAGTTCAGTTATAAATAAACTTGTCAGTTTTGCTGTCTGGTTGTCAAGTACTGGCAAAATATTGCAATGTTGAGAAGAATTGCACACCACTGTGGAATGTTTGTTTGGATGTCAGTGTGGTGGTTTTATGTGGATGTATGTATTAGAATTTTAAAAACAAATGTGGAAACACGTACCTTGATATTAGGTTTAGCAGATGCAAAATTTCAACTGAAAGTTCCCTTTGAATTTGATTGTACAGCTTGACAGGGTCAGAATTTCACCATTCAGCATAGTACTAAAAACAACAAACAGTACTAATGTTACTTGCACAGACTTACCAAGTTTTCACTCATATAAAGGACAGATTCCTCTATTTTGGTTAAATTTTAAGTCATTTTTTATTAAAATATTACACTTATGGATTTTATAATTTGGTTCACTGAGTTTAAATTTTTTTTAATCCCACTAGTGGAAATTATGTTAGCTTTAGAGCAGTGTTACAATAATGGTCATCTTACAAATAAAAGATATTGCTTTTGTGTATGTTTGTAATATATTTTAAAACAAGTGCTAATCTCTTAAATTGGAACTTGACAAAGACCTCACAATTTGAACTGGATCAAATATTAAAAGGCTTAAACAAGATATAACTGGAGCTGTTTAGCTGTGGTAAAATATGAAATTTCAAGGTTTTGTAAGATTTGTATATGTTCGCCCTCCTTAGTAGGATGAAAAGTTACAATTTGTATTTGTAATATCTTATAATCAAGGCAATTGATGATCATGATCATATCATGGAGGACGAGTAATATGATTGCAAGTATGGGAATATTTCATGTCTCTCTGATAAGAAACTGAATATACTGTCGTCTCATAGGACATCTTTTTGTCGTTCAGGAGATAAGAAACCTAAATTGAGATACGTTCTGGTTAAGTGTTAATTTACAAAATTAAGCAGATGTAAATTCTGCTCAGAGTCTGCGTGAATAGATGATTTGAATGTCAGCTGCGAGCTAGTTTAGCAGACTCTGTAGCCCCCAGTCCTGCAATCAGAACCACATGGTAGAACCTGGTGCCTTTGTTAGATACCCACTGATTTCATTGGGATTTCATCCTGGGGACAGGAGACTAGGGACATAAAACAATAGCTTTGGCTGAAAAAATTGTCTAAATTAAAGTACATCAATAATAATTATTTTCCCACGCACAGTGTACGTGGCAGCAAAATGAGATTTTCTTTTTAAAAAACTGATTTTCACTTTGTGTGTACTCCTAATACAATTTTTGATCTAACAAGTTTGAATCTTTTGAGGAAAGACTGGAGGTTCCAAGATGCACCTTATTTAACTTACTTTGTTATTTATTTGTATTCCCGTAGCACCTGGGAGTGTCAGTCTGAATCATTCTTTAAACAGGCCAGATAGTTTGTATATCTGTAGTTCACAGTTATTCCATTTTTGTATATTGTTTGCCAGTTGTCCTCTGCATAGAATATCTACGATAGGAATTGTGCAGCTCAACAGTCTAAAACTACCCAAGATCTGTTTCTATGCATGGAACCTGCAATCTCATTCAGACAATATAGAAAAGCAATGCAATAAAGTATCCAGAAAGCAGCTGACACACAAACAGTGTTTGTCAGCTAAATTAATAGGCTTCTTATTTGCAGTAATTCAGTTAAGAGCAAGCATTGCTGACGCTAGAAAGAGAGAATAGGGTTCCAAGTGAGAGGTTGTTTTGAAGCTAATTGATTTTCTTTCCATCTTATGGAATTCTCATGAGTAATAGAAAAATCATTGACACTAGGCCTAATGCTTTGAATCTAAAGTCCAGATGCTAGTGTGTGAAGCTAGTACGCTTATGGGGATATTATAAAGTGAATGTGTTTTTTAACAGGGAGGCAGTGTTATCCTGAGAACCCACCTTGTTAGCAGGTGTTGAGCCTGCCAGGTGTTGCTGAGCCCTGGTCCGTTGTTGCAGGTGAACCTTTTACCCTACCCTAGGTATAAGGGAGATTGGAGTGGCTGGCTGCTCAGAGGGAAGGGATCTGGGAAGAACAGACTTTGAGAAGGAACCTTAGTTGCTGCCAAATCTGAGAAGGCTTAGGGCCGTATTTTGAGTCAATTTGTTTAGAAAGCCAATTTCCATGGAAGTAGCCTGTGTTTTGAAGTAGAAAGGGAGAGCCACCTGTTCAGGCTTACTTGTCAGTATAAAAAATTGAGTGGGACCAGCATTAGTATTTTTAAAGATCAAGCAGGGTGATTCTCTGGGGATCATCAACAAACTAGTCCCTTCCCCTCTCACAATAGCTCTAAAACGAGACCCATTTTAAAGAAAAAGGGAATGAGAATGTGCAACCTTTGGACCTTCCCTCTCACTGCTGCACTGTAGCCCAAATCCTTGTGTTGAGGTCCATGCATGCAAAGGGTAATTCTCTTAGTAGCTGTGTCTAGAACTGTTAGGTCTCCATATGGTGCAGTTTTTTGTAATCCTGACCTATGTCACGTGACTGGAGCTGGGAAATGCAGTTCAGTCGTTTACCAATATTCCTTTGTGTCACACTTAGTGTGGACAATTCTTGCAGTTATATCATGAGTAAGACCCTACTTCAGTTGCGGGATGGTTGTCAAATAAATTTGTCCGAGTTGTGGGCAAGACATGGAAAATCATGGAAAAGTAATAATGGATCTTTTGTTAATTGTGGTTATTTGGAAAAGCCAGAGTGTCCTATTTGATTAAGAAAAAATTGCTGGAACAATATAAACATTCAAATATTATGTTATGCCTGCTAATTTTTTTTGATATCAGACATTTTGCTGCAACTATATTACAGTCAATAATGTGCATGGCTGACAGCCCAAGTCCTCGCTGCTATCAAATTGGATAAATGGGGTTCTACTGTACTAATAGGGAAAAAGGTGTTTGTTGCAAACTCAAAACGTATGCAAAATTGTTTGTGAAAATAGCATCCAATGTAAGCTAATTAAAATCAAAATTGCGGTGGAAGTCTAATATTGCAGCAGCTGCAATTTCCTCAATATTGCAAATTAAGTAGGGCCTTAATCATGAGTCTTAGGATATTGGGTGTTTTTGTTAAAGCCTCATTTCCCTTTGCAGAAATGGGAACCAGTGTCTAGTATTATGTAAAGAGACATTTAATTGCTATGATTGTCAAAACAGTTTTTTTTATGAAGTCAGTAATCTTCATATCCACCTGGAAAGCTGGGTAATCCATCTGACTCTCAGTCTAGTAAACTCAGATTTTTATCTTCAAAAAATATAGGTAAGAGACAGTGTTTTCCCCCAGCATAAGAGCTGGGCATGCTACATATTGCATTCTTGGGGCTTTTCTTCATTTGTGATTCAGAAATCCTGTGGGATGGAGGACTTCTAAGATCACAGATGTGTTCTTACCCTTTGACCACCATTAAGAACTTCGTGATGGTGATCTTGGTCTTCAGTGAGTTCATACTCTGTTCCCCATCATTCTTTTATCCACTATGATAGTGCAGTGTGCTGCTAGGCCGTTTTTTCTTGATAGGGAATACAAATGTCTTAATAAAGGAACGAATTCTTTAAGGCGGGAAAAAGCTTGCACTGCCATGCAAAGCTCAAGTGGTAGGTACCTGTCTGCAGATAAGAGTGTCTCTGTTTCCACCAAATCCAGTAGCAGCTGATGATAAACATATAGGAAAACCTGATTTTTTAAAAAATGGGAGAGCAGCACACACAGACAACTAAAGCACGTGCCTAAGAGTTGTTAAATGCCTCTTTATTATACCACCTGTAATGAATGTTATGACTACCAGTACTGTTGTGATGAGTACGATATAAATACCTATACAGAATGACAGAGTAATATCTATTCTAATCCTCCTAATGAATTGGTCAATTTCTGAGTTGATATCAATTACATATTACTATTAACAGCACTTTCATCACAGACTTATGTCTGCACAGCAGTGGAAGATGTCATTTGCAACCCGGGTGGACATGCTCACGCTTGCCTTTATCTAGCTAGTGTGCTAAAAATAGCAGAAAAAAGTTATTGGCACAGGCTTCAGTATAGGCTGAACAAGCTCACTCAGGGCACTGGGTATGTACTCTCTGCTATTTCTAGCGTGCTAGCTGGATTACAGCTAGCACAGGTATGTCTATTCAGGTAGCAAATTATCACTTCCATTGCAGTGTGGACACAGTCGCAGTCTGTATACAATGAATTCACATTTTACACCTGCAGGTGTTCTTACTATTTTAAGGTAGGAATTGGTTCTTGGGAGTATGTTTGATAATGTATTCATCCTACCAACCCATGACCAGGGCATTGGGTTCCAGCAAAGACCCACAATAGGCACTAATCCAGCATAGGTTCTAGAATAGAGCTTTCAGCCCTCAGTCCACAGGGTATTGGGGCATTGGATGCACTTAATCACTCCTGTGTAGGAGCAGCACCCTTCCCTGCCCCTATGTGGGTGATAAACACAGTGTTTATTTGGCTCAAGGAATCTTGTGTAGACTCTTCACATGGAGTGAATTCTATCCTATTGGTTAGTGAGGGGCTGCATCGGAGCCCCAGAGAGTTAGGCAAAGGTTCATACTTTTCTTTTTACTGCCCAGTCCCATCCTATATTCCCTGAGCTCTCTCCTCTGAAGCTGCATAGACACAGAAGCACTATGGGACTTTCAGTCAGCATTTCATTTGGGGTCAGCCTTCCCAACTTGCTGCCAGTTACAGGACTGTTTAATCTGCTCTGTATTTTCCCAGAGAAGCTGCCAACTAGCCAGCCCTCCTCCCTTGAAGTCTGTCCGTAAGACACCCATGTCTCGACTGTTAAATAACAGGGCGAGATGTGTGGCCCGCTTCTTCCTGTTCCCAGTTAGTCCAAAACAGGCCCAGGGTGAAATGCTGAGAATCTGAGAGAATGGTTTTGCATTGTGACACAAGATTATGTAGAAATATAAAGGAGATGGAGATTGCAGGGCAAGCATGGTTTATTTTGGACTCAGAGAGCAATATTGAAAAATAGAAATGAATTTGATAAAATGAAAATTCACGTGTTTAATGCATTACAATTTAGGAAGTTTCTCCTTTCTTTCAGCAGAGAGATCCTTCTTCAAGGTTGAGATCTTGCAGTGTAACAGATGCAGTTGCTGAACAGTCTCACTTATCACTGGTAAACCAAAGCTCATTTTTATTTCTTCTGTGCTTTGTTTTAAATATTCTTTGGTTCTGAGTGGAACCTTTTCCTGTTGCAATGGCTTCAGAATATTTATACATAGGTGGTAGGAATATGACTGTACCAATTGATAACTGATTCCAAATTAAGATCATGTTGCATAGGTCAACAAATGAACGTGGTTATACTTTTTTTTTTTTTTTTTTTTTTTTTTTTTTTTTTTTTGTCAAAAGATTAAGTCAAAATGATTAAAGACAGTGGATGAAATCTGTGGCCTCACTGAAGTAGATCAAAGTTTTACCATTAACTTTATTGGGCCAGGCTTGAGGTCAGGCTTTGAGCCAGGCATCTAGTTGTGTCCTCATTATATCTCTGCAATCTGGAGTTGCGTGTCACTAAGGGAATTTGACCCAGTGCTATTTTTTGAAATCAATACACACGTTTTGGAATAGACTTATGCTTGGGCTTACACGTAGCTATCTAATTAGAATGGGCAAAATTGTGGTGAGAATTTCATTAAATTTGAGAGGTGGCAAGGGTTGGGTTGGTGTGGTTTGTTTTTTTTTTTCTTTTTTTTTAGAGGAGAAAGGGGTGGTTAATATTGAAAATTCATGGACTGTTTTGTGCATTAGAGTTTTGTTTTTGTGTGTCCGGTATTATTTAAAGCCATTCAAATATTGTACAGAAGTGTTACCACAACCTTTTCTGGCCTGTGAAGAAACATAACACAAAGAAGAAAAGTAGGTGCACACCCAAGAGGTGGTGGAGCAGTTAGGAAATCAACACTTTTTGCAAATGTGAAAAAATTTGCAGCATGTTGCAAGCAGTGGAAAACTGCCAATTTAAATAAAAAGAAATTGACTAGTATTTCACTCAGCTTAACATCCCCGTTATAAAGGGCCATGTAAAACCAAAATCTAACAGTCAAATAATTTTCTGACCAGATGATATAAGTTAACAAGTCAGGTTTTCCTAATATAGTAGCTAAAAATTAACTGAATCCTTGAACAGGAAAAGGATCCACATCCAAGATGATTCTTAAACAGAAAAGGTAGCTTTGGTTCTCTCTTACTCTATAGTCATGTAGCACTTTACTGCTGATGTTCTGAAGCTCTACATTTTTTTCCAATAGAATTGGGCAAAGTGGTGGTGACACACGTAAAATCACCAAGAATAAATTGCAGAAGATCAGCATTTACTATGGCTGGCCAGAATATTTCATAACGGATGACATTCAACAAAAAATTGACAATATTTCCTGTATAACTTCTGCAGAAATCTCCCCCCCCGCCTTTTTTTTTTTTTTACCGAGAACTAGTAAAATATGGACATACGAACGAAATGGATCATTAGAACTTGATTCTTCAGTAAATAACAAAATATGAACAATTGAAGGCTCATGTTGTCACCTTTTTTATTGTTAAATTGGTGTGATTCAGCCATTTTTAATTTGAAATTGGCTAATTTTTTTAATATAAATTTGTAAAATTAAACAGTTGACATTTTTTTCCTATTTTTATTACTTCACCATAAAGCTGGAGATT
The DNA here is from genome assembly GCF_003597395.2 of Chelonoidis abingdonii. Taxonomy (NCBI): domain Eukaryota; kingdom Metazoa; phylum Chordata; order Testudines; family Testudinidae; genus Chelonoidis; species Chelonoidis abingdonii. Next base: position 22,333,740 of record NC_133774.1, read on the forward strand.
ATCTAATGATTCTAGATATGTCATTATGAAATGGTGGCTTTGCAGTAATAGATGTTTCTGTGAGTGTTCAATGGAAATTTATGTAAAGTACTACCCAGCTACTTATTTACCCTCCTACATTAAAAATATTATGGCTCTCAGCAAAAGCATACATAAAGTGTCTCTTCTCTCTACTATAAGTGATTGGCTTGTGCTGGAATCTGCACCCGCAAGCTTCTACTTTTTCAATATTTTTGATTCACTTTGGTCATTTGTGGTTTGTGGGGTGTTTTAACTGGTGTATAAGGTTAGGCTTTGTTATGACTCTTCCTTCAGTTTATAGTTTTAAAATGTTTACTAAATGAAATTAGGTGCTCAAAACAGCAGTATAAAAAGCATTCCTTTAAAACTGGGACATACTTGAGCTAACCAATCATCAATCTCTACTATACTAACTATCATTTTTCTTCTAGCAACTAAACCCTTACTTTATTTCTGATTTAGCTGAAAACTTGGAACACCAATTTCTTTTATGATGATGATTCTGACTTTTCACAGGGCTGTGCACTCACTGCTGGCCAGAAAATTACATCTCATTTCTAAATGTCTGTGCTTTACGCTTATAGAGCTGAAGATGTAAAATTGTTTTTGTTTGGAAAAAGTATTATTTAAACACCTTACATTATAGCACTAGTATATATAGAGTGAGTCCTGCACCACAGTTATTAGACTAGTGCCTCAGTCTTTGAATTTATGTTATATGTTAATCTGGGTTATCAGTGATTGATGGATTCATTTTTCTTGCTGCTGTCTTCTATTTAACATAACTTCAGTCTAACTGCTTTCCATTACAAAGTGTGAGAGAATGGCTATGATTCCTTATTCCTGAAGATGTGAGCATAATCTGTTACCTTCATCACTAAACATACTTATCTGTAACATTAATTATCATTTAACAGCAGAGTGGTCCATCTAGGAGAGCTCGTTCTTCAACTGTCACAGGTGGTGAAGAACCAACGGTAATAATACTCTTTATCAAACACTTTTTGTAAATGAAATATGGGTTGGGTTTAGCATCTTTTATGACACTGGACATTTTTTTGTAAGCAGCAGTGTATTGGTCTAAACTTTTCAGAAACCATAGCTAAGTTTTAACATTTGTTTTTCACCTTTTACCTCGAAATAATTTTTTCAAGTAATACGATAATATCGCAGTAATATTAGCATACAATAAAGATATGGATATAATGCAATTGATTTTTAAACAGAATGACACTCTTGGTAAATATCATTGACTAGTGCTCAAAAATTGAAAGGTATAGCACTTCATTTTTAAATGCAATATAGATGATAAAAACAGACCCTATAAAATATAGCACTTACCATTTGCACTGACTTAACACTACACCAATTCAGTTTTATTCTTAGACCTGGATCCTGCTTTGAGACCCATGGAGGCAGAGGGGTTTACCCATGTAATTCTCAATGTAGTTAGTATATGATCTTTGTTTACTACCAAGTTTTACTTTCTTGTTATCGTTAACTAGCCCAGTGCTGGATATTTGACTCTGAATGGTTCAAGAAAATATTTTACAATGCTTAAATTTAGATGTTTAATATCCTGCAATCATTTTCCATAATGAATTGTAGTTTGTAAAGCTATCCCATACGCTTACAGTGTGGTTAAATGTGAATCTAAAGCAAGTGGATTGTCCAATAATAAATATATTCAGCTTTTATAAATATATATGTGCACCAATGAAAACGAGTTATATATATACACACACACACACACCACCTACCTCAATATAACGCTGTCCTCGGGAGTCAAAAAACCTTACCACGTTATAGGTGAAATCGCATTATATCGAACTTGCTTTGATCCGCCGGAGTGCACAGCCTTGCCCCCTGGAGCACTGCTTTACCGCATTATATCTGAATTCGTGTTATATCGGGGTAGAGGTGTATATATTTTTATTTGTATTGTGGAAGTAGCATGAGGCCCTAATTCAGGGTTCAAGGCACCGTTGTGTTAGGCACTGCAATATGTTCTTTATTGAACTTTAAGGAAATGTACTTTGTACCTTGAATTAAGTGTCAATACCTTTCACAAACACAGAAATGTCTTCGATGTCTGTGGAAAAACTGATTAATAGCCACATAAAGGAGGCAAAATGTTCTGTATTTATTTCTAATGTAAATCCAGTCTTTTGTTGACAGATAGTTCCATTAATTACATATGCGTTTTATACAAGTTTATATTCCTCTACTAAAAACTGAATTCAGATTAGAGCTACTCTGTGCATGCCTGGTCAGTAACGCCACTGTATTCCAAAATAGGCATACAGTGTTGATGTGATAGCTAAATATGTTGGTGCATAGTACAAGGAAATTCTTGTTGAACTTTTACATTCATATTGATTTTGCATTTATCATACCAATGTAGACCTTCAGTGTCTTGATAGCACATAGAAATTAATGCACAAAATACTAATGTACAGTGTAATGATGATATGAGAGATGTCTATTGTATTGCAGCGGGTCTTATTTTTCACTTGTCAATTAAAGAAGATGAGCAAAATTTGATACATGATTATGTAAAGTGGGTGCTTCTTTGAATGTATGTTGATGTGTATTTGTGTGTGTGTAAATAGATAATGTTTTTTATTTGGTTTGCTTTTAAGAGCTTTATTGAAAGCCTCAGAGGAAACTGAATACTTTCCCTTGAAATGTTTTACGGTAAAACTAGACTGGACAAAGCACTAATTATCACAAATGGCAGGAGGATAATCAAGATAACTTGAATAAGTGTTTCCAATCTCTGATTTATCTTATGAAAGGAAACCAGTAAAGAAAATTCAGTTTACCTCTGAAACTGCATAAAGTGCTGGTAAAGAGAACTGAAAGTTCTAATTTAAGGCATTTTAAACAAATTGCTTCTGAGTCTCTCTTTTGGTTTGCAAAGCTCAGTTCATATTACAAAGGAATGCTGCCAGTAACTGGATTCAGTTTATAAGGAGTTAGGAGACAACAAAAAGGAAGAGACACGTTGCCATATGTGATCTTTAATGGTTCCATCTCTAGTGACTTTCCTTTGTGACTCTGTCCTCACAACTCCCTGTAAATCAAACCTGCTATTGGCAATATTCACTAACAGACTTAAAACATTCTTTTGGTTTTGTGTTGTTTACAATGTATGTGATTAAAATCAAGTGATTTAAAAACTTCCTTGAGAGCCTCTGAGGTAGACACTTTTTAAAAAATGCATACTGTTGAGAATTTCAGTAGTATCTCACTACAGTGAATGCATGTATTTGTGTACAGTATCTGCAACCCTAGAACAGATGAACCCTTCACCTGTTGGCTGAGTCATGTGACCTAAACCACTTTTGTTCTGACAAGCTAATCAATAGCTAAAACACCCCAAATCATGACCATTTAGGAAGTGACTGAATCAGGGTTTCGAGCTGCCTCAGCCAAATTTGTTTAGCTAATTCCTCTTCTCTTCCCCTTCTGTTTTCTCCCTTCTTAAATAGATGATCAACTTTCTTCCTATTCTTTACCTTTCCTGGACTCCTAATTTCTTATTTGAACCATGTAGGCTGTTTTTCAGCTCAACCACATGAAGCATGTGCCCTTAAATGAAAGAATTCTCTTAGCACTGGCTACTGTAATAGTTCAGAGAAGAGTTCTGGAACTGATAGGGAATCTGATCAGAGAGTAAAGCAGATGAAAGAGCTACTTAATAATATGTTGCTGGAGGTTTAAATGAAGAAAACTAATGCACCTTGGATTTCAACAGTGATCTGTGGGCGACAGAGAGACTGTGACCCACAGTGCATTGTCATCCACTTTCAGTCTCTGGGACAATCATTTTCCACTGTTCTCAACTTGCTTTAGAATATTTATTTTATAACAGAGTGAATGTACAACACAAGTTGCTGTTTATAAGGCTGCACAAAAATTGTAATTATGATGGCGTATCATAAATTGTAATTATGATGGTGAATCAGACCTGAGAGGTTTGTGATCTTATTGAATACACAGGTATCTGTATAGCTATGTAGCCTTACTTCAGGCCTCATGCAGAACCTGCTCCATGTACAGAACCTGTAGAGCATCAGCCTTTAAATTCTTTGGTGGGCATTTTATCAAAAGTAACTGGATATTTAGATGCCACAATATTGTAACAAGAAAAATAAATTTTTATTAAAATCCTTCATGCCTGCATACAATATTCTGTCAGTAATACAAGAAATAAACAAGTGAGAAACTTTAAACCTGTTAGATTTCAAGGCGGTTATGAACAGAGTGATTGAAGCAGGAGTATAGCAGTGATTATGAAATTTAATGTAATTTGCCATTCATCGTGCAGTTGACTTAATTAGTTTGCCTCCTTCCATACTCTGTAGGTATAAATGATTTAAATTGTTTCTAGGGTTTTCTGATACTTTCAGCCACGTTATTGTTGTGAATGACTTTCTTACCTGGAAGTGGGATTTTTTTTCTCTTTAAATTGAGCATAAATACTGTAGTGTTCTATAGATAAGAATCCAGAAGTGATATTTCTTAAGACATTTATATTTACATCATTTAAGCAGTTACTGCATGTGTTTTTGTATCAGTGAAACCTCATGATTTCTGCTGCGTTAAGCTGCTTCCATGATACACCCTACTAATGCCTCTTTGTTACAGTTTTCCAGTTATAATGTTTGGCATTTTAGTTTTGAAATACTGTTTACTGTTTCAGTTTTATGTGGAAAGTTGAAGATTTTTAAAATACCATAACAGATAGTAATATTCAATAAAGTCAGAGTTACACAAAAAGCATTTCCACCATGTTAAAGAAATTAAATGTTATATCAAGGTATAAAATGCAAAATATATTTTGCAAGATTCTCATACAGATAACCAGGACTGAATTAGAACGGAGGGTATACATGTTTTCTGAATTTCCAGAAGAGTGATTCACGTGAGCTCCTGAATGTTCCTCAGTTTTAACCAGTGGGGGAACAATTCACCAGTTTTGTAGGATAAGTGGAACACTTTATGATGGCGGTGAATTTTTAAACTAAATACAGCAAGCAACAGTTAATATTAACATGTTGGTTTGCCTTCTGTTAAGAATTATCTTACCCCTTCCTCTGTGCAGGTGGTAATCTTTTGTCAGATTTAATCAGGTGGAATTCTTTCCAAAAATAGAATATCTGTGTCTGCCTAAAAAGAATTAGGTTCCACCTGTCCTAAGATGCTCAGTAATTTTCATGCTAATTTATTCCAAAAAATTGGTTGGCTTTATTTTATAGATCTGTCTTGAAATAGTCTTCAAAGAATGCTTTTGGGCTACTCGTTATGTTGCTCATGTACGTTATTACCTTTTTCTTATATTCAGACTTCTTCCCTTTTTATGAGAGCTCAATATTTATAGAACCTCCTGGATGGTTCTCCATTCTCATTGACTACATGAGAGCATATACTCTCAGCCTCTTCTCCAGACTGATCTCTTTGCAAGATCATGCTGCTGATACGTAAATCTTGGAAAAAGTACTGACAGCCCTCAATTCCCACTAACCTCTGTGGGAATTTAAAGCTTCTCCACACCTGACAGGAGTGTCCAGTACCCTGCAGAATTGAGCCTCATTTGAACTATTAGGATTTAAAACTCACAGACAACATGTGGCTCCTGATACTTGGGGGGGCACAGTGTAAAGTTGGGGGACATCTGACAGCCCCATGTATTGCTACTGGGAGGGACTTTCAGCTCCACCTTCCTGGGCCAGGGCAGCTAATCCTGCTGGCTCCTGGGGGGCTGGGGCCACGTGGGCAGGGAGAATGTCCCTTTGGGCATGGCTGGGGCCAGCCCCGGCCCAGGGAGACTCACAGCAGCACTGTCTTCCCAGAGCTCGTGGACACCTCAGCAGGGACAGCGTGAGCAATGCCCCTACCTCTAGCAGAGGCCAGGGAACCTGCTCCCAGCACCTTCCCCAGTGGCCCTGCACACAGCCTAGGGACTGCCATCCTCTCTCCTCGCCCCACCAGAGCTACCTGTGGGGAGGACGGGGACTCTTCTCCCTTCCCGCCCCCGCTCCCGCAGCATGGTTTCTGGCTTGCTTGGCTGCTCTCCCTGGCAGCCAGGCCCAGGTGGGGAGAGGAGGCGGCAGGAAGGACCCACTTCTCACGCTGTCTGAGGGTGGCCACTCGCGGTCGCTGCCTCTGTGCAGCACGGCAGCTGCCTGAGAGAGTGCCGGCCTCGGGAGGTGGCAGCCCCGCCCCCTCCACTCCCTGCCAAACCTCAGCTGCCAGGGATGGGGGTGCCGAGGGAGATGGAAACATGACGGCAAGGGGCTCTGGGTTCTCACAGGCAGCAGCTGTGCTGCACAGAGTGGCAACCTGGAGCAGCCACTCTCAGCTGATATGAGAAGCTCAATCCCACCTCTTCCGCTCTCTGCTTGGGCCCAGCTGCAAGGGATAGTGGCCGAATGTGCCAGGGGGCAGGTGCAATGGAAGAGGGACAAGAACCCCTGTTCTACCCCTCCCTCCCTCCTGGCAGGCTGAGCAGAAATCTGGAGGGGCACTTGACCCTGCATGTTGCCTATATGCCCACAAAACATGCTGTTGATACATCCTTGCTTACTGATACCTGAGATCAGGCATTGGTATAAGAAATACTCCCTGGTACTGAGGTATCTGTATATGAAAAGTAGTTTAGTGCAGAATTTCAGAGGCTCTGCCCTTTTGCTTCCTTAGCTTCCTGATGAGCTGAAGGACACCATGTTCCTCTTCTCAGCTTTCGCATGATAACGCTCACCTCTGATCTTCACCATTATTTCTTGCTATTCGCAAAAGCATCAGAACGAGAACTGACTGTAATGTAAATGGAAGCTCAGTAGTGCTGCTTTTTACACAATAAGCAAGGAAGATTGCACACTGAGAGCCAGGAGAAAATCCTTCCCGCCTCCCCCTCCCCTCCCCACAATACTTTAGTTCTCATGTTTTCTTGCTCCTTTCTTTAGTTGCATACCTTTTCCATGGCTTACTTGAAATTGCAACATCACACCCTATGCTGTTAAGCAAAGATGAGACCTTTCTAGTCTGATTTCTGTCTAAGTATGGAGCAAGAGCATGACGAGTTTGTCAAATCTGTTCGTTTCCCTTGTTGCTTAACATCTGAAAAGAATGTCAAAGATGTAAGAAATATTCCATCTTCAAAGTGTATATGGACCTTTGACTTGTGTGCTGGGTAATTGCCTTAAATATCTGGCTTCATTGCACAGTGTAAATGAACATTGGAGGAATCTCTCCTCTAGAGTAAAGGGCAACTGAGCGCATGCATGGGTTTTTCAGCCTACTTCAATTATATGCAGCAACTGCAGGTTGTCGTACAGTGGCAAGACTTTACAATCCCTTTCTTCTGTTCATTTTTTTGTTTTGGTGTTTTAATGTGGCTTCTTTTAGAAACAGGCTTGTCTCATCATCTTCTCTTATCCAAACAGGCTTAAAAGAGCTCTTAAATTTTCTCTTCCATGCAGCAGACAGGGTTCCCCCTCCCCCACACACAGTGTCGAAACAGGCACAATAGCTATGTGCAGCTTGGACATGAGCATAGACTCTTCCTCTGGCTCAGTTGTCAGCCCCATTTCTTCCAAATCCAGATACTGGCACTTGTTGTAACATCAACACTAGTACACTCAATGTGAAACTCAGGCTATGAACAGAATAAATTGAACTGCTTAAATACGGGCATACTCTCTATCCACCTTGCTCTGCTTTCACGTCAGATAAAATGCTGTCACAGCTCGTCTGCCTTAACATTAATATTTTTATTTTGACTTCTGTGAGAGGAAGTAATTTGTCCTTTCATATCTATAAGGTAGTACCACATCTATTATTGCAGTCCACACAAGAAAAGCCATTATAAAAAGCAGATTACTGTGATAAGAGGCCTTAGTAGACTTTTTTATAGCTAGAAAGCTGCCTACTTCTAAGGGGATTAGTGGTACTGATGCTAAAATAAAGTATTACATAGAAACTGACAAGACAGTTAAGCTCAGGCCCTTGCTTTCTCTTTCCGGGTCTTCTGATAGAGACATTTGGTTTCATCATTCTCCTGCCAATCAAAACTTTGTCAGAAGAAATTCCAGAATTTAAAGATTCTCTCAATAACTAGGCTTATTGAAAGGCTACTGCTGACTCCTTGCATGTTCTTCAGGTCTCCCACCACATACCTTTGGATTAATTAGAGGCCAGAAGCTTTTCCTACAAAATGTAAAAGGTCTTTTCAGCAGAAAAGTCTCCTGAAAATAATTAACCCAGTGAACACTATACAGATTTGCTAAGGGCCAGATGCTCGTTGGAATTGCACCAATTAACACCAGCTAAGTAGCTATCTGTGACAGGATGCACCCTCATCACTTGTTTGGCGCCTCCTCCTGGTCACTCTTGGGATTAGCTCTTGAGGCTGGTCTTTCTTGCACCACCATCATCTGTATGTTGACACATTTTACATCCATGTCCTCCTTTTCCATTGCTTGCTAATATGCCCCCTATACTAAGGGAGTTGGGAAAAGACGGTGGAAGAAATGCCTTTTCCCATACTGATGACACATGCGTCACTTTGTATTTTAGGGAGAGGTTACAGGAGGGCAGGACCATGGCTTTATCTTTAACGTGGATACTGAGTCTCAGAAAATTTGAGCAGGACTTCCAGCCTTGAATCTATTTGCATTCTTTCTTAGCACTTACAAACTGTTGCCTGAACAATAACAAATTAATCTATACTGCACTCTATGAGGTAGATTATTTATTCCCTCCATTTTACAGAGGTGGAAACTAAGAGGGGTTGTGATTGACCTAAGGCTGTTTACCCAGTCCATGGGAGAGCCGAAGTGAGAATTTAGGAGTGCTTGACTTTTCCTTTAGGCTACGTGGCCTCTCTAGCAGTGACTCACATATATCAACTTGAGTGAATAAATACTCCCTCGAACAAGGGGAAAACATTTTTATGAAAGTGAAAGTAGTTCCTATCATAATATGTAGTCTCCTGTTTCTTTTGTAGCTCCTTTAGTTTCACGACATGGAAGCTGAGCTGTTTTCTGAACAAAGTGCCTGTAGCTATGCAAATATGAACCAGAAGAGCTGTGTGTGGAAGGGAGGAGGGTGTTGGGTCAGATATATGAGAAAGAAAGCCTGTGCTAGAGAGAAATTTGAAGACATGCTTTTCCAAATTTTCCTCTGTATTTGATTGTAAGAATGGCATAAGTAGACTTCTTCTGAAGAGAATTTTTTTCAAGCTTTCACAAAATAATGATACACAATTTTTTTGCATAAACAGCCATCAGTGGCCTACGTACATACTACACCAGGCTTACCTTCAGGCTGGGAGGAAAGGAAAGATGCTAAGGGACGTACATATTATGTCAATCATAACAATCGAACTACAACTTGGACTCGGCCCATTATGCAGGTATGGAGTTTGCTGTTGTATTGTTTAATTTCAACAGAATGCTTAAAATGTGTTGGGTCTAGTTCCATTTGAAAAGCTGTTTTAAGGTTCTTAAACAGAAACAGTCTATGCAATGCAGAGGCAATTTAGAATAAAGTTATTACATTTAACCAGGAAAATATACGGCGATTAAGATTATTTTTGCTAAATATCTGTTAGGACCAGAATAAAGATATAAATTGAGTTTATAACCACAGTGGTGAGAAGTAAGAGCAAATATATTCAGAGACAAATTTTAGAATCAAATTCAAAATGAGGCTCTTAATCTGTGTACTAATAAGGCCATTTATAGTAGTTTGTTCTTGCCTAAGCAGTTGTTCATTATTTAAAGCATGAATCATTTTTAATTCCATTGAACGTACTCTTTGAAATAATATATTTAAAGCTTATTTAGAAAAGGATTAACAGAGTATTGATGGCTTTTTTTTAAACAGCCTAACTGCAGATAAACATGATCCTGACACTTAGCTAACTTGTTCTTGCCCCTGAAATAGCTTGCAGAAGATGGTGCAGTTGGGGCAGCAGCAAACAGTAACAACCATCTAAGTGAGCCTCAGATAAGACGGCCTCGGAGCCTCAGCTCACCCACAGTAACTTTATCTGCTCCACTCGAGGTAAGAAGTCCTGTCTCATCTGACAAAGATCACTTCTGTCCTGACTTCTCATACTTTTTCTGTTGTGTTTATGACCTTTTATTTTCATTCCAATTTTGCAGACAATGCATTCTTCTCTCCTGATCTGTTAGCTTTGCTTCGTGAGGATAATATTTTCTTCTGAAGTTTTTTTTCAGTGCATCTTCACTTTGTGCAGTAACACTGTCTAATTCTTCTTACTCAACTCTCACACTCATTGCTTGGCGTGGGGAATATTCTTTCTCCTTTGCTATCATTAGTTTGTTTCACTTGTGCATGCATATCCTGTAGTACATGCATTACTGTAACTTTCTTGTTGGAAAGGCATCAAATTAGAAATATTCTCAAAAGCTGAAACATTTATTTTGAAAGGCAAGTGCAATAAACTGTAAATAAAGGCTGTGCCGCTTGAGTTTGGAAAGTCGTGGTTGAAGTAAGGACATCTCAAAACTTTTGATTTTGTATTTCATTCTTTTTAGCAGGATATTTTTATTTTCAAAAGCACTAAAAGGAAATATCTCCTGGATTTAGTGACAGACTTAGCTGTCAGCTTTCTTCATTGGAAAAAGTTCTCCTCAATGGTTTTTGTGAACTATGATACAAGTAAAGGCATCAGGCTAAACTTTTCAAGTCTGCATGCCTAAAGCTCAGGTTCTAAATCCATATTAAAACAACTACAAATAAGTGTCTGATTTTCAAAGGTCTGAAATGCCCATTGACTTCAGTGGGATTTGTGGATACTCAGCACTTCTGAAAAAAGGCCATATATATATTTAGGACCATAATTTTGGGCAACCAAATTTTAAAATTTGTCAATTATTTATTCTGTAAATGTATTCCTCTATAATAATAATTTGCAGTTTACTATCCTTGAACATCACAATTCTTCCCTGAGAACTTCTGGATAATAAATTGCAGTACACTAGTATGCAAGACTAGTAAGTAAGGCACTGATTATTCAAAATGATGCACCTGCATTAATGTTTTTGCTGGAATGGAATTCCACTGGACCCAGAGCAGGTGAATCCTCTTGTAGAAGTGGCATCTCAAATATGCAAAAATATTCTTGACTACTGCAGACTAGATACTTAAATCTGAAAGTGGAACCAAATTTACCACAATGGTAGTTTTTAATCCATACCTGTATTATGAATTATGTAGAAAAACTAATTTGTATACTCAATAGTGAAATCAAGGATTTATAAGTATCTGAATTAGAAATTGCATAAGATAGAGGTAAATGTAAAAATATTTGATTACAAATCATGCTTCAGAATCTAATTATTTGTACCATTTACTGATCTGTAAATATATCATTAAAAATATAATCAGTGTTACTCAGTAAGGCAAATAAACAAAGTTAAAACTAAGCGGTTACTGTATTGGGTAATAGGTAAAACTTTCAAAAGTCCCTAGGTCCCATTTTCAGAAGTGTCTTGATTTCACTGGGAGTTAAATGCATATGCACTTTTGAAAATCCTACTAGCTGCCTATCTCCATCTTTAGATGCCTAAATACCTTTAGAAATCTGGCTGTTAGGTTTTGTAGTCTCATTGATAGTCAATGAAATTGCGGCACTTGTGAAAATTTTATCCACTACCTGTAGATAGAAACTGGTCTGAATAGTTTGAACCTCCCTTTATTTTAGGAACTTGCTTAATTCCTATTTTAAACATTTTAGTTGATGAAATCAGTTCCTAATTGATGAAAAATGCATTTGAAGTATCTTACACTACCTTCTATTCATCTGTACTTCTTTTGCTTTAAAATGTTTGTCACATACAGAGCTTTGCAAACAGCAAGGCAGTGCCTGTATTTTTCTATATAACATTGGTTTTTGTTATGTATAAAGAGTCAGTAGAAAAAGGTATCTAAGATCTGAGCTACAATAGCCCTATTTCTGGGAGAAGAAAGTGATAAAACACCATGACCTTTGCAATGAAAGCATATTATGTAACAAGGAGCAGCCAATTTTAAAATAAATTAGTGATTTGAGATGGTGATACCCCTTGTTCCTGTAAACTGTATCCCCACTGAAAATGTGTTCAGCTCATGATACCAAGTGTCGTTCATAATATAATATAAAGTGAGATTTGTGGAGTCTTAATGTTGCTCATTTCCCGCAGTTTGCCAAGGACTCGCCTGTGCGCAGAGCTGTCAAGGACACGCTTTCCAACCCACAGTCTCCACAGCCATCACCCTATAATTCTCCTAAGCCCCAACACAAAGTGACACAGAGCTTCTTGCCACCTGGTTGGGAGATGAGAATAGCTCCAAATGGCAGACCCTTCTTCATTGATCATAATACTAAGACTACCACATGGGTAAGATGAATTCTAGCTTATAACATTTTAAATCTGTTGGTGTTTTCTGGATATTTTTACGTTGTTATTTTTGTCTTCCTTCCTGTATACTTTCCTTGCTCTTGTTGGTGTACTTATGTCTTGTCTTTAGCACAATTGGGCCACGAGTGTGATTGCAGCCTGCGGGCACTGCTGTAGTACAAAGGTTTGAGTCACACACCTAACAAATTAACATCCTGAAGTGGCTGTTGTAGTACCTAGTTCTGCTGTTAGAAGATTTACACATCTTTTTCTGGTACGTCTTTGCCTTTTATACGCTGTGCATACACTCTGTATTTGACAAACTGGTGGACATGACCACCATTTTGAACAAAGATATTATGCTTAGTCTTACATTTTAAAATCCCAAACAAGATTTAGAACACCCCAGAGTTTAAATCTAGAGCGTTGTGTTAGCCCATTCTAAAGCTACTGTCCAGTTGCAAAATCTGAGTGAGTTTGTATTTCAAAGGCACTCATTCTTCCTAAGTGATTTGCATCAACTGCTTAGGTTTGAGGCTCTCTTGTAATTTTAATAAATTTCATTATCCCTTTCACTGCTTTCACATTAAAATGATCATCATAAATGTTCTTCGGTTATCACGAACCTACTATGTTATCTGCCTTACATCAGTATACTGCATTTTTCTTTAACTTTTTGTTGCATACGATGTTAAAAAAGAAAATATGAGAAGCTAAACTATTTTTTTAAAAGTTAATGGAGAATCAAGGGACTCAACTGCCCATTTCCTTTTTGCTTCGTGAGAATAATGTTCTTGGCAGTTCTCCATCCTTAATTTATCTTATGTGTATACACTGCATACTTCTTGGAACTATGCATGATATATACTGTCTGCTGCAGAATTTAGGCATCCTTAAGGATAGGGTATCAGCCTGGAATTTTAACTTTGATTTTCCTTGCCTAATTCTGTTAGCTGGATCCTTGATTTTACTGCAGTGTAGGTCTTTGTGGTTCACTGTAAATTTTGTTCTCAGAATAATGTTTTCTTTACCCTAGGATGATTTTGAGTTTTGGATTGGGAGTTAGCTGGATCCCTTGTAGCCATGTTTCTTAAAACTGATCTTTGTTGCTGTCAGAACACATCATTACTACTCTCCACTCTAGAAGCACATTGGATTATACAGTCACCCATTTTTATTATAGTGTTATTGTTCAAAATACTTGCACTTAATGGTCTACTTCATTTTCATACTTACAACTTGACTCATAGTTGTGTATACTGACTCAGCTGGGGGACACACATTTTTCCCCTTTAAAAACACCGTTTGAATTGCATAAAACTGCTTTGAGATACTTATTTGTGCACGTAGAAGTCAAAAAAATCAGTTTCTGCTTAAACAATAGAAATTTAGGAATATGTTTGTATCAACATATTAATATCCAGGAGCGATTTTCTAAGGCACAAATGGCAGGTGCCCAGTTCCCATTCATTTTCAATGGGAGTTGAGCACCTAACTCCAATTGTGCTTTTTAAAATTTCTCCATAATCATTATAGAACTGCAGTCTCGGATCCAGGAACTGTCTGTACATTGTCGTGTGCTCTCATTAGCACTTACACTCAATTCACCAAAGTGCTTAAGGGTGTTTTTAATTCCCATTGACTTCAGTAAGACGTAAGCACAGATTAAAATTAGTCTTGTATTTAAGTGCTTTGCTGAATAAGAATATGATTTGATTACATATGTTTAAGTGCTTTTGTGAGTCATAGCCCTAATAAACAACAATAATAATAATAATGTGTAATATCTTATTATTCTGGGAAATACCTAAATGGCTGATATGTCATCCTGAGGTTTAAAAATAGTTCTAATATGATGCCTGATGTTGAATAGAAAGGTACTTTAAAAAAAAATTATAGCAGTTCTCCATATGTCAGAGTGATTACTGTGGGTATGTCTGTGTGTGTGTGTGTGTGTGTGTGTGTGTGTG
>NC_133774.1:22350124-22445408 GCF_003597395.2 Chelonoidis abingdonii
TGTTGAACGGGCTCCATGGTTGCTGTGCTATGGCATCTGCCAGGGCAATCCAGGGAAAAAGGGCGTGAAATGATTGTCTGCCGTTGCTTTCCTGGAGGAAGGAATGACTGATGACATTTACCCAGAACCACTGCAACAATGATTTTTGCCCCATCAGGCACTGGGATCTCAACCCAGAATTCCAATGGGCGGGGAGACTGCGGGAGCTATGGATAGCTACGGAATAGCTACCCACAGTGCAACGCTCCAGAAATCGACGCTAGCCTCTGACTGCCGAATTAATGTGCTTAGTGTGGCCGCGTGCACTCGACTTTATACAATCTGGTTTACAAAACCGGTTTATGTAAAATCGGAATAATCCCATAGTGTAGACGTACCCCAATAAGTTGATCTGAGCCCTTGGACTCAACGCCTCAGGATTTTTGCAGTGTAGTCATACCCTGAGTTAACTATCTCTGTTTATAAATATTGTCTAATTATTTGTTGGTCTATAATGTCTTCAGAGGTTCAGCAAATTAATTTTAAAATTAACAATTATGTATTTGTGCAAATTTATTTTGTAATGTCAATTTATTTTGGCAATCATTTTTTTAATAATTTTTCTTTTTAATATAATTTAACATTCAACGAAAACTCACGTAAGATTACATTATCTAGACTGGCATTCAAGCCTTAATGCAAAGGTTTTAGTTATATGCAACAATATGAATTAAAAGTCCATCAGTTTTTAGCCTTAGATCTGAAATTGCTAACTTTTGTCGTTTTAATTAGTTACACGATGTCACTGACAAAGTCTATGTGATTTAATTCGAACACTTATACTGTTTCATCGTGACTTCAAATCCTCATATTGAATTTGGAGCTTTAGAAATAGAGGGTGAATGTGTAAAAATGGAATGTATTAGCATATGGAGCCACTGTGCCTTGTCAGTCCAAGCTATGACTTTAGTAATTTGAGCTAGTTTAGTAATGAAATACTCTAGCTTTTCCACATCATCACTGCAGTGTAATTGCTGCTGGTTGGATTTAATTTTAAATACTATGCATTTCTATTCATTATATGTCATGCTGATGCCAAGTAATCACTATCTGCATTAGAAGCCTCTAATGATGGCTGTTAGCTTTAATGCTGCGGTATTTGGGCAAAGCCAAGTAAGCCCAAATATTTTTGTATCTTTCTTTTCCATGGGCTTTTGTTTTGTTTAGATTTCTGTTTATGGTATTTTAATTTGTACTGTATCAGAGGGGTAGCCGTGTTAGTCTGGATCTGTAAAAGCAGCAGAGAATCCTGTGGCACCTTATAGACTAACAGACGTTTTGGAGCGTGAGCTTTCGTGGGTGAATACCCAGGTTGCGTCTGACGAAGTGGGTATTCACCCACGAAAGCTCACGCTTAAAAACGTGTGTTAGTCTATAAGGTGCCACAGGATTCTCTGCTGCTTTTAATTTGTACTGTTGAATCCAGGCAGCCATTAATTTAATGTTTGTACAGTGATTCAAACATAAGAACTACTTCTTCCTCTTCCTTTTTTTTTTCCAAAATCAGTGAGAGAGATGGCCTTCTCCTGCCTGATCTGTTAGTTTTTCTCTCTAAATTTATAAAAACCAGAAAGATGCACATTTTGCCTCATTCATTATTTAAATTATAATTGGTTATAGACAGGGAGAATTTAGCAGTAGTCCCACATGACGCAACAAACACTAAATAAACCATGCAGTGCAGAAAACAGAAATACTTCACCATTCCTAAACATCGACTGCCAAGCAGCATCTCTGTCCCTGAAAGCTAGTGTGAAAAAGGTGAGCCTTTCTTTTTGTCTCCTGAACATCAGTAGATTCAGGCTGTCTCAAACAATGCAGAGGGTACATTCCAAAGGATAAGGGCCTTCTTCGGGAATGCCCTGCTCCCAGAAGACTTCGTACATATCCAGAAAATGAAATACCCAGGGGAGAAGAGATCCTGCATCATCATGGCTCCCTTTGCCATTAAAAATGCTACTGGAAAAACACAAACTTGAATAAAATACTTGAAACCCACACGAATATTACAAACTATAAATCTTAACATGGACAAACCTCTTTCCCAGCTTCTTGTTAATTGATGAGCATTCCTGGACCTGGTTAGCTATGCTGTATAGTGATTATTTTAAAAAAAGAAATTCTTTATCAGGAATTAAGACATTACAAGTTAGCGTGTTTACAAATTCAGTAAATAGGGACCTGTGACACTATTGTGGTCTGCATCTGGAATAAAGAATTGTAGCTGGTTTCATCATGAAATGGCAGATTGTGAAGTTAAGGTTGTATTTTGCCTGGGGAAAGAAGACGCTATAGAAAGATATGTTTTTCCTTCTCTTTCTTGCTTTTTAAATAATGCAAAACTGAACAGCTATTATCCTGCTAGCAACTGAAAGAAAAAATACTACAATGAGAAAAAAATTGTAATGAAAAGAAAATACTCTCTCAAACCTGGCCTTTGATATGACTTGCAAATATGTACCAAGTAAAAAATAGTAAGAAAAACTCTAGGCCAAAATTGTCACCTCCTTCCTACCAGAAAATGTTCTGATGCCATAATAATGAGTACAGTGTAAAAGCCAAGACACACACAGTTTTCTTAATTTTGAGGTGGCCAAGTGCAAAACTTTAAAAAAGGAATGTGCCATAGGGCTGACCATCTCTTGCCACCTTAAAAAAAACCATCTTCCGTTTTTGTATGAGTATGTACATTATATGGACTTTGACTTGCTTTCATAAGGAAGTTTCCCATGGTAACTTTCTGTCTAGATTTTTAGTGCAGCAAGGGAGATGATCAGTCAGTGTGCATAACCCTAAGAGAAAGGAAAGATGCCAGCATGCTATGTAGCAACCTGACAAAATCAAAAATGGACAACAGTGACAAATGGAGACAAGGTGTAGAATCCCAAACACATCGTGAATCCTTGTTTGCTTTATTGTATGTAACTCTCATATAGATGCCTGACGGTTTGCACTTTGGCAGTGCTTGCATGGCAACTTGTCACGCTATAAAAGTATTATTGGGTTGAATATTGACTTATTAATGGTGACAAAGCATTCATGTAGAAATATTATACGTTGTATGGTAATACTTTTACTACAGCTGAGAGCCCTTTCATTTAAAGCAGTTAGGTGCCTCATTTTATTACATGGAATACTAGCTCTGCAGTTTGGTTTGACTGTCTTTTTTATAAGCTGATAAAAACATCTAATAGAGAATTTCTGCACAACAATTGTTACTTGTTTTGCATCCTGAAAACTAATAAATAGTGAACTGGCTCTGATCTAACTGGTCATATTATAACTGTAAATAAGAAACATCTTTGTGGTTTAAATTTTTATAGATTACAGTGCTGTATTTATGTTACAGGAAGATCCACGGCTGAAATTTCCAGTGCATTTGAGATCAAAAGCTTCTTTGAACCCTAATGATTTGGGTCCTCTTCCTGTGAGTGTCAATTTGACATATTTTGCTATATGCATAAAGACCTCTTTTAAGAGAGAACGTATACTGCTTTCCTCATATACTGTATGTGAATCTGTGTATTGTGCATATAATGTTGTGATCTGAGTAATGTGACAGGAGTACCCTTGCCAGAGCCTACTAATAACATTTTTGAAGTGGTCAACCACTTATTAGCTTAGCTGGAAGTTCAAGGAATGAAGAAACTTTCTCCATGTCTTTATCATTGGCTGTGTGACATGGATGGTTGAAAGTTGTTGCTAGGAAAACTAAAACAGTATACAAGCTTGAATCAGTGGGGATCTAGGGAAGGACACATCCTATAATCAAAGAACATTTCTAAATTAGTTCTGTCAGTTAGCTTGCAGATCTCTTTGCCCGTGTTGTTTTATTGGCATTCACAAATCATCTAACTTAATATTTTGTTATCTCTTGGAGAAGGAGTAGGTGGTGTGCGATATGGTTTAATTTAGATTTTGAATGACACTTCTGCATTCCACATAGAAAGCCACCACTGTGATGCAAATGCTACTTGAGATTATATTACTAATCAAAGTACACTGTTGCTTTGCTTCATAATCAAAGTAAATTGTAGAGCCTTTCTATCTTGATCAAAAGCTTTGCTCTTAAAGGCAGAAAGTAATATCTGAAAATTTTGGATTTTTTGGTGTGCTTCTGATTCAATGCCTGATGTCAGTAATGCTTTGGTCTTGTCTACACTATGAGGAAGATAGTAACAGCACTGGAAACATTAGTGTAGGCAGGCCACTGGTTCCACCAACACTCTCAGCATCTAATCCTGCTGGGACAAAGTCTAACTGGCCCTGTCTTGACTACCAAAAAGATGTGTTTGAAATCAAGTTAGGTAATTTATTAGTTACTTTGACTTGAAATACCAATTAGCACCTAGTGTAGGCACAGTTTAACACCTTTACAATCATTTGTTAGCTGGTAACAACAGAAGACTAAAGCAGTTTTAAAAGAAAAATAGCTGTGCAGGAAGCTGTTTTATTGGCATTTTTCTCATATAAATTGGGCACGCAGTTATGTCCAGAGAGGGCTTGTTTACATGCAGAGTTGCACTGGCTTAACTAAGATGTGGTTTTTATATTGATTCAGTTTAAACAGAGCAAAAGGCTGTCTGGACATTCTTAAATCAATATAAACCTGGCTTATATCATTTAGTGCAAGTTGATCAGAAAAAAGTTTAAGGTAAACTGAAATAAGCCATTTTTAAACAAAATGAGTGCTTGCATAGGTTTTTGTACCAGTTTAACTAAACCTGTTTAAAAGCAGATTGAAATTAAAATAGTTTAATCTTTTGTGTTGTAGATAAGGCTGAAGATGATGCAGAAGATAAATCATGGAGTAGGAGTAGGTTTAGAGGTCGTACATGGAGTAGATAGTGATTTTGAATGGTGCTGGGTGTACTAAATGTCTTCTGCTTCTAATGGTGGGAGGACAGGAACATAAGGATTGTCATACTGGATCAGACACATGGACCTTCTAGGCCAGGGTCCTGTTTCTGACACTGGCCAGTACATTATGATTTAAAGAGAGGTTCAAGAAACCCGATATAAAGTAGCTATTGGGATAATCCGCGCCATATGAAGATCTCCTCCTTTTTAGTATTTACTGTTCTAACTCTGAGCACTCTTGTTAGCCATGTAAACATCCAATCTGTCTTTGAATCTTGCTAACTTCTTGGTCTTTGATGTTAGCCGTCTGTGATTGTTCTGTGCCATCTAACTTATTTAAAAAAAAAAAACTAGTTTACATAAATGTAGATGATGTATTTCTCTGTACCATGTGCACACTTAATACAGTAATGCTATTTTAATTAACATTCTTTTTTTTTTTTCCAGCCTGGTTGGGAGGAAAGAATCCATTTGGATGGAAGAACATTTTATATAGATCATAGTAAGTAAGCACCTAGGTACTACTGCAAGTAGACAAAGGGAGGTAATGAATATTGAAGTGAAAGCTTTATAATTTTACTCTTCATTTAGGAAGCCAGGTGTTGATATGTGGAGACATTGATACAAGAGACTTAGTGCCCTCATACGGTACTGTATATTCACCAAAAGCTTGCTTTTAATTGGCTCATCAAGCTTTGTCCCTCTCAGATCTTGTGAAGCATTAACATTTCTTCTTTGTGGTTTTCTTTGTTTTTGTTGATATTTTGGATTCTTTGTTGTTGTTGATGATCCCATGGCTTATTTGCACTTATTTAATAAATTAAAATACACACTAGGAATAGAAAATAAGATGAGAAAAGATGAGATATCCACAAGTCCATATGTAGGCAGTGGAAGAAATAAGACTGATAAGTAATTTTCCCTCCCACTTCCTTAAAAAGGTCTTGTGGCAATGCCAATTCTGACCTTATTTTCTATTTGTAGCATGTTTTATTGCACCCAGCCCATTAATATCTATCCAATTCTGTTATTGAAGTTCCAGTGTAAGTGATGTTTCATTGTAGACTTGTCTTATTACAGCATCTCAAAACAAGTGTGTGGATTTTTGTTGTTTGAATATAAGTGGCAGTCTAATAGAAGATTTTTTTACCTTTCAGCCAGGTTTATTTGAAAGGTGATCCTATTGATGGGGATAATCCTCACATAAAAATATAGAGACCATGAAGTATCCTTAGAAAAATTGGAAGTGGGGAGGATAGCTGCACAAAACCTGTAAAAATTAAAATCTTAAACCATTCTATCGGTTTGACAGTATTATGGTTTTTACTTTATTTTAATGTCAGTAGTATTAACTGCTGTGCTTATTCTCTGTTTAAAAAAAAACAACTGTCTGTAAAGCAGATTGTGATTTTTTTAAATTGCATGCTTAGCTTTTAAGAGGTACCCTGCTACATTTTTTGCAGAGAACGAGTTTAATCTGTTCCAAATATTACTATGGAATTCTTAGTGCTCTTTGCACTTTGACTAATTATTTTAATTAGCCAACAAATATCTGGAAACTTAGAGTTAAGGTTAGCAATTTATCCTGAACTCCTGTTATCAAGGGGTCCAAGAAAAGAAAAGAGCTTGATTTAAGACAGTGTCACATTTACACTTGCTGTAATTCCCTGTCTTTCAATAGTTTAATTAGCCATCCCTTAGTTATTTGAGCATACGTTTGTCTTTAAATGTAGAGGAAAATTTTAATGTATACATTAGTTAGATTTCTAGTGAGTTTTTAGCAATGTGTTACACATTTTACATTTTTTTCTTTGAAATGTCTTCCTCAATTCCCTCTCCTGAGATGCAGGGCTTTTTTGGCTTTGCGGATGGCAGACTGCAAAAAGCAATTTTTTCCTGGTGATACTTGTTTCCAGAAAACATCCTTGTTCTCACATTGTTACATCACTATGGTAACCAGTGGACCAGCAGCAGGGGTGAAATCAGTGGTATCACAATGGACTTGTTTGAGTTTCTTTGCAATAACCTCATGCTCAATATTAAGCAAAAGACAATGCAGAATGTTGAGTGACTTGGCTTGCCCAGTATTCATAGTAGTGTCTGTCTTCACAATATTCCTAAGGAATATAATGACATGATATTCATGCAATCTACAATTGCAGTAATGTAAGGATATGGTAATCCTGCTTCATATATATTAATAAAATAATACATTTGTAAGTCCCAATTACAAGTTTATGAAACAGTATGTATAATGTACCCCGTTAACTAGCCACTCAGCTGACCATCAGCATCTCCTGTATTCGCGGTCCTTTGTCAGTTAAAGTGGCTAGTTATTAGAGAACTATAATGGGGTATACTGGCCTTTTATAGGGTTGCCAACTCTTACTGAAGCTATTTTCCCCCCATCATGATGTGATGTCATTTTCTTAAAATACCCTATTAAAATCTCCGGGATTGCTTTCAATGCTCACTGAGAGATTGATGGTGATTCCTGGAGACTCTGGGCCAATCCTGGAGGGTTGGCAACCTTAGCCTTCTAAGAGAAGCGGGGGCCGGAAGACCCCATTCAGGGAGTTGGAATGAACAAAGGCCCAGGAAATGGCCTGGTAGTGGAGGAAAGGAAGTGCTCCTGAGGAATTGGAAGTTGGATGGGTGGAAAACCGAGAACTGACCCTTTCAGAGCCTGGGATCCCTCTAGGGTGGGACAAGATTCCCCTCTCTTTCAGCCAGTCAGGAGTATCTCTCTGAAGGACAAGAGAGTGAGGCTGCTGCGAAGGGATATCTGGCCCCAAGAGAGAGATCAGTAAGCAGCCACCCTGCTACAAGTACCAAACCGTGCTAAAACATTTCTGTGTAAAAGATTGCGATTATTTAAATTAATGGTACACCATCAACTTGAAATCCAGCCAACGTTATTAAAGGGTTAATAGATTCAGCTACTGTTCGTGCCCTAGTTCCCCCACAATTTTTGTGATTCTCCAGCTCTGTAGTCCTATTTTGTTAATGTTTTTCTCTCCCCTATTACGGTACAAAAGGCTTGTGCAAACAACAGAGAAACTGACTCTTGGAGAACAACAAGACTGAGTGCTATCAAATGCACAGCATAAACTAATAAAGAGAAATAGACTTTCAGTTGTAGTAATCCTGGATGTCACTTGTGGAAATAGTAGATTAAAAAAATCAAACAGAAATTTCAAATTTCAGAAGTGATTATTAATAAAACATTCCTTTTAATAATGATGATACATAAATATTTTAATTCCCAAGCCGTCAAAGCCTCAAAGGGGGAGTGCACTGGTCATAAGATACAGAGCTTTTCTTTCCCTAAGACTGGTTCAAGTTCAGCTGGGTCAGTATTACGACTAAACGTCATTTTCCGTCTGAAAGCTGTTTGGTAGCCTGCGTGCAATGACTTAGTAGTCTCTGTCCACCTACACTCGCTATATCTGCCCAGGCTGTGTGGAAGACATTGGTCTCCAGTGCCTTCCACAAGCATTAAATACACTTACGATGCATAAAGAGAAATACAAAAATAGCATTTTAATATTAATTAACAACAAATAAGAAAATTTCCAATTTTAATCTTTTTTTAATTCTCTCAACGCTTTCTTGAGAAACGTTACTTTAAACTTCAGCTTTCACAATCCAATCTATTTTTTGGCCATTTTAAAATTAAATTGATATTAAAAACCAACAGATCTTTCAGGCAAGCAATTTGAGGACTTAAAAAAATGAGGGGGACGACTTGATCACGTTTTACTAAACAAATTGTAAAGCATAGCAGTACACATAATACAAAGATTGTTATTCCACTACTAGGGCAGAAAATTGATGACTTAGACTTTGCCATTGCAGATGGTACCTACTTGGTTTTTGGACCATTGTCTTACTGTTGTGATACCATCGTTCCATTGTGGTTCTACTGTGTTGAGATTTTTATCAAGAATATGCTGTGTGGAGACAGGGAGAATATCACTATAATACCGTATAACCATTACTGTACCAGTGCTCTAAAAATCTGCAGATGAAAACGCATTGTGTTGCTATGTATCATTGGCAAGAGCCATTTTGGTCAAAACTGAATATGCTTCCCTTGTGCCATAACTTCATAAGGGAAGGCAAAAAATGTGCACTCTTAACCTGTTTGTAAAATCAGTAGCTAGGGTCTATGTGTCTTTCTGGAATGGAGGGAATTTCTTCCCAGTTCTATTTCAGGTCCTGTTTTAAAATTGTTGTTTCTTAGTTATTCTAAATTTATAAAAAATAATTTGATCGTATCATGGTGTGAGCTCTTGTCAATTTCTTTCATTTTAATTGAAAATAGTTTTAAAGTTGCACAAGAACACACAAAAAGTTTGAATTTAGTGAACTTAATCTGGCATTTGAAGGGGTTCTTTGCTTTTCCTTTTGGGCTCAAGACCTTTGTTTGTCTAATCTGAGTTAAGTGCATTTCAAGCTCAAGTTATAAATCCCTGAAGAAAAGGGGTTTATAATTTAAATATTGACACTATAGATCTTTAACAAAAGCAGTGTGAATATACTGGATTATACGGTAGTTTTGCATTTTTGAATGAGTGTTCCCAACTAAACAGTGTGATGGAGTTTTAATGGATGGGGTGTACACAGTTTTTTCCTAACCTTGAAGTACTAAGTTATGGATGTTGCAGGGAGGTGGGTGCAAGTGAAATTTTTTTAAAGGATGATTTTACAGGGTGGTAGAAGAGAACTAATGGTATATCTTTTTGTTAACTTGCAGATAGTAAAATTACTCAGTGGGAAGACCCCAGATTGCAGAATCCTGCTATTACTGGTCCAGTAAGTACTGTGTATGCTAATGGTTTTGAATGCCACACATTAAATGCTGTGGCTCAAACTCTCTCCTGTGCCAAGATCCAGTTGATGCAGGGCAGGAGGGACTGTCATGTAGCTGCTTATTGCTGATTTTCTAGGTCAGTCTGTGCTGCTGCAGCACAAGTTAGAACGGCCTCATGGTTGGTCTAACTTGCTGGCAGCAGTCCCAAGCAACAGGACACCAGTTGGGGATTGACACAGCACACTGCACTCCAGTCCCACCCACCATTCCAGGGCAAGACAAGGTATGGTATAGATAGAGGCAATTTCTGTGTCTTCTAAGACCTCCCCATGTCAACTGGCCAGATTTGGAAACTTGCCAGCCCTCTAATTTCCTTCCTTTCTTCCACCAATTATCATATAATGTAATTCTTCCTTAAGGGCCCAGGAAAAATATTTGATCAATGGGTCTCTACCAATTATCATATTATGCAATTTCATCCTGTAAGTACCTAGGATCCACTGTTCAAATATTTTTCCTCCAATAAATCCCTGACTACTCCATAATCTTGATTTTGATTTATCTTAGATATCTGATCAGAGTGTATTACTTGCTGCATTATTTCCTCTTATGAAAATGCCGTCTGTTCGGATACTGCATGGCTAACAGATGGACACTTGCAGCTTTGATTTGTTAAAACCCCTTCATTTGTCACTATTTCCATTCTCCTGCAGCTGCAACAAGAAACCATCTCCACCAAATTGAAACCATAGAGTTAATCTCTGAAGGATATTCATTACCAAGATCATCCCTAGGTAGAAAAAGTACTTTTCCAAGGCAGATTTTTCACTGTAGAAAATAGACATTGTGGTAATGAGACTCCAGGACAGAAATCGTGCAGAGTCCATATCCAGTTTAATACAGCATAAGAGATGCTACTTACTTGCTCTTGGCATCCAAAAAAAAGACAGTAAAAATGTAAATCTGGATATATTTTGTCAGCATGCAGTGAGGACTCCTCCTCTGGTCTCTCTCTCTCTTTCCTCACCCTCTTTCCTATATTAAAATCCTACATAACATAAGAATGGCCATACCAGGTCAGACCAAAGGTCCATCTAGCCCAGTATCTGTCTACTGACAGTGGCCAATGCCAGGTGCCCTAGAGGGAGTGAACCTAACACGCAATGATCAAGTGATCACTCTCCTGCCATCCATCTCCATCCTCTGATAAACAGAGGCTAGGGACACCATTCCTTACCTCTTTCTCTGCTATGGCTTAGAACATAACAATCCTCCATTCTCTCAGCAACTCTTCTTTGGCTTCCTAACCCTTCCTCTATCAAGCTGAAATTGCATATCCAATTTCAAACTTCTGCACAGTAATGCCTCTGCCTGCACCGCAGGTCTGGTCTTCTACACTTTTTATGCTTTATCCTCTCACTTCCCAGTTGTGACTCAATGCCTGTTTTTCATGCCATTCCCTACGCCTTGAACATCCTCCCTCTTTTGTGTGTCAGGCTAACTCACTCTCCTAACCCTTCCTCAGACATGTTTCAGATAGTTTTCCAGAACTTTTTCCTCTGGTTCATCTACTCCTGCTCTGGGGCCTCAACATTTATTAAAGTAAACAGAAGACAATTGAAAAAGTAAAATAAAAGAAGCAAGATGCATGGCCAGATCGCTGGCTGGTGTAGCTTGGCCTAAAATGGAGTTATGCCAATTTATACTAGTTGAGCATCAGGTTAAGAACAAGAATTGCGTTAGAAACAAACTTTGTATACCGTCTGTTCCCACGCCAAGTTACCCTCTCTCATTGTTCACTCTTCCTTTCCCTCCTATTCACCATGGGTTGTAGATAATTATGTATTTTTCTCAAAAATCCTGTGTCATTGAAATTCAGTGCAAAACTTTGACTTCATTGGCCCGGAATCGAGCCCTGGCATCATAATATACTTTGACCATCTTGTTTTTTCTCTGTTTAAAAAAAAAAAAGCAGCCGATTAATGGTATTTCTTAAATGGTTGGTCCATTTGCTGTTGGTACCCATCTGATGTTCCTAAGTCTACATCATTTAGCCCTTAACAGTAACCAGACAGTATATTGAAAAGCAGATAGTATCTACTTTTAACTTACCGGCTGAGCATACTGAAAGTTGCAATTTTATTACTGCATTAGAAAAACTCCAACTAATCACTGATGTGAAATGGCCCCTAATGCACTCAGTAGGCGGGTCTTTTTCAAATGCCATATGCATGGTCACGAAGAATGTCTTTCACATAAAGTCGTTCAATTCTAAGGACCCTGCAAGAAACTGAGACTAGGATGTTGGAGTTTTTTAGTCTAATGCTTATGTGAGCCTAGCAACCTTGTGCGATGCTGAGGACTCATGTCTAGTCTGGGTTTTCAGTCCTTGGGTTCTTAGGGACTTGGATTGCTGTGGAAGCACTATATTGTGCTGAGTTCCTGAGCATGCGGTGGTGAAGGAGAGGAGCTCTTCACATTCATCAGTTATCGGGGTGATAATTGTTGACAGAGAATTCTGGAGCTGTGAAGTTAGTGTTCATTTAATTAGATGTATTGCTAACCAGAAAAAAAAGGCTATATCTAGTCATTATGGAAAAGTGGTGACTGTCTTAGTACCGGTGGCATAATCATAGTATCTGGGCACTATTACAAACATATAAAGTACATATATTCCCTAAAGTGATATTGCATTGTGTGAGTAAGGTATTTAGACAAAAAGCATGCCAAAAGATTCCTTCACTCCTGTAATAGTCACATTCTTATTCTCATCAGGGGATAATGCTTTTTTCAACTTTTCACATCTCATCTTCCACAAGGAAGACAGCCTACCAGGCATATTTCAACCTCCCAGTTTACACCCACATCCAGCCAATTATAAACCCACTTCAAGACAATCTGAAACCTTCTTCTCCCCCAGGCACATGTCCTGAACTGACATTTGTGATGCAGCTGGGAATGGCTGAAGAATATGCAGCTCTCACGACATTTTGTAGTTCAGAACTATTCTTTTGCCCTAGTGGAAATATACTTCAGATGTTTAGAGTTGCTGCTCATTTGCACTCACTGCTTTGATAGATCTGTTCTTTTGTCCTGTGGAAGCAGCAGGGCAGAGGAAAGTAATGAGGTGACAGGAAATGATTTTTTGCTTTTTATTATGATCGATCAAGGCCAAGTGCCCCCTTTCTCTCTCTCTCTCATTCTCTCTCTCCCTGCTCCCAACTCCAAGTAAATTTCCTTTATGCATGGAATATGAGGGAGAATGGTGAGCTAACGAGTTGATTGGCATGGAGCAGATTGCAGCTGCTCCACTACCATTACTGCAGCCTATTTTTTTTTTTTTTAATTCAAAGTTTTCTGTACATGACTTTTCTGTTTGAGGTTTTACAGTCATAAGGATGGTGAGGAAGGCTTTGTTTGATGTCTTCTGGCTGTACCCCTGTCTTAAGGCTGGTAGAAATGAAAGCTTTCGGGTCTGGTGCCACTAGTTAAAAGGGTTGGCTTTAAAGAATTTCCCTTACATTTTTGCACCCGTGCCAGTTTGTGCTGTGTTTCCTTCAAGTGTATAAGCTAAGCAGAGTCTAGCTGGGTAAGTTCTTGAATGGGAGACTTTCCAGACCCACCTCAGTGTTATGCATGTTGATGGTAATTCAGTATAGGGCACACTTTTGAGTTAGTATCATAAGAACATAAGAACAGCCATACTGGGTCAAACTAAAGGTCCATTTAGCCGAGCATACTGTCTTCCGACAGTGGCCAAAGCCAGGTGCCCCAGAGGAAATGAACAGAACAGGTAATATCAAGTGATTGATCCCCTGTCACCCATTCCCAGCTTCTCGCAAATAGAGGTTGGGACACCATCCCTTCCCATTTCAGCTCTTAGTCAATGATGGACAAATCCTCCAGGAACTTATCTAGTTCTTTTTTTAATCCTGTTACTGTCTTGGCCTTTACAACATCCTCTGGCAAGGAGTTCCACAGGTTGACTGTATTGTGTAGAAAAAATACTTCTTTTTTGGTTTTTAAACCAGCTGCCCATTAATTTCATTTGGTGACCCCTAGTTGTTATGTTTAGAGAAGAAGTAAATAACACTTCATTTACTTTTTCCACACCAGTCATGATTTTATACACCTCCATCATATTCCCCCTTAGTTGTCTCTTTTTCCAAGCTGAAAAATCCCAGTCATATTAATCTCTCCTCATTCCGAAGTTGTCCCATACCCCTAATAATTTTTGTTGCCCTCTTCTGCACTTTTTCCAATTCCAATTTTTTTTTGAGATGGGGTGACCACCTCTGCATACAGTAGTCAAGATGTGGGTGTACCAGGGTTTTATATAAAGGCAATATGATATTTTCTGTCTTATTATCTATCCCTTTCTTAATGATTCCCAACATTCTGTTAGCTTTTTTGACTGCCCCTGCACACTGAGTGGATGTTTTCAAAGAACTATCCACAATGACTCCAAGATTTCTTTCTTGAGTGGTAACAGTAATTTAGACCCCATCATTTTATATGTATAGCTGGATATAGGTTTTCCAATGTGCATTACTTTGCATTTATCAACATTGAATTTCATCTGCATTTTGTTGCCCAGTCACCCAGTTTTGAGAGATCCTTTTGCTCTTGCAGTCTGCCTGGGACTTTAACTATCTTGAGTAGTTTTGTATCATCTGCAATTTTGCCACCTCACTGTTTACCCTTTTTCCAGATCATTTATGAATATGTTGAATAGGACTGGTCCCAGTACAGACCCCTGGGGACACCACTATTTACCTCTCTCCATTCTGAAAACTGACCATTTATTCCTACCCTTTGTTTCCTATCTTTTAACCAGTTACCAATCCATGAGAACCTTCCCTCTTATCCCATGACAGCTTACTTTGCTTAAGAGCCTTTGGTGAGGGACCTTGTCAAAGGCTTTCTGAAAATCTAAGTACACTATATCCACTGGATCCCCTTGTCCACATGCTTGTTGACCCCTCCTCAAAGAATTCTAGTAGATTGGTGAGGCATGATTTCCCTTTACAAAAACCATGTTGACTCTTCCCCAACAAATTATGTTCATCTATGTGTCTGACAATTTTGTTCTTTACTATAGTTTCAACCAGTTTGCCTGGTACTGAAGTCAGGCTTACTGGCCTGTAATTGCCGGGATCACCTCTGGAGCCCTTTTTAAAAATTGTGTCACATTAGCTATCCTCCAGTCATTTGGTACAGAAGCTGATTTAAATGATAGGTTACAGACTACAGTTAGTAGTTCTGCAATTTCACATTTGAGTTCCTTCAGAACTCTTGGGTGAATACCATCTGGTCCTGGTGACTTATTACTGTTTAGTTTATCAATTTGTTCCAAAACCTCCTCTAATGACACCTCAATCTGGGACAGTTCCTCAGATTTGTCACCTAAAAAGAATGGCTCAGGTTTGGGAATCTCCCTCACATCCTCAGCCATGAAGACCGATGCAAAGAATTCATTTAGTTTCTCTGCAATGGCCTTATCATCCTTGAGTGCTCCTTTAGCATCTCGATGTCCAGTGGCCCCACTGGTTGTTTAGCAGGCTTCCTGCTTCTGATGTACTTAAAAAATTAAATTGCTATTAGTTTTTGAGTCTTCGGCTAGCTATTCTTCACATTCTTTTTTGGCCTTCCTAATTATATGTTTACACTTCATTTGCCAGAGTTTATGCTCCTTTCTATTTTCCTCACTAGGATTTAACTTCCACTTTCTAAAGGATGCCTTTTTGTCTCTCATGCTCCAATACGTCTGTTAGTCTATAAGATGCCACAGGACTCTTTGCTGTTTTTGTCTCTCACTGGTTCTTTTACTTAGTTGTTTAGCCATGGTGGCACTTTTTTTGTTCTATTACTATGTTTTTTAATTTGGGGCATACATTTAAGTTGAGCCTCTATTATGGTATCTTTAAAAAGTTTCCATGCAGCTTGCAGGGATTTCGGTTTTGCACTGTACCTTTTAATTTCTGTTTAACTAACTTTCTCATTTTTGTGTAGTTCCCATTTCTGAAATTAAATGCTGCAGTGCTGGGCTGCTGTGGTGTTTTCCCCACCACAGGGATGTTAAATTTCATTATATTATGGTCACTATTACCAAGTGGTTCAGCTATATTCATACCTTGGAGTAAAGAATTTGCCTCTCTGGTGGGTTCCAGGACTAGCTGCTCCAAGAAGCAGTCATTTAAGGTGTCAAGAAGCTTTATCTCTGCATACTATCCTGAGGGGACATGAACCCAGTCAATATGGCGATAGTTGAAATCCCCCATTATTATTGAGGTTTTTTTTATTTTTACAGCCTCGCTAATCTCCCTGAGCATTTCACCATCCTGGTCAGGTGGTCAGTAATATATCCCTACTGCTATATTCTTATTATGAGAGCATAAAATTACTATCCATAGAGATTCTATGGTACACTTGCGTTCATTTAAGATTTTTACTTCATTTGAGTCTATGCTTTCTTTCACATATAGTGCCACTCTTCCACCAGCACGACCTGTTCTGTCCTTCCGATCTATTTTGTACCCTGGTATTACTGTGTCCCACTGATTATCCTCCTTCCACCAAGTTTCTGTGATGCCTGTTATATCAATATCCTCATTCAACATGACACACTCTAGTTCATCCATCTTGTTATTTAGACTTCTAGCATTTCTATATGAGCACTTTTGAAAACTTGTCACTTTTTAGCTGTTTGCCATTATGTATGTAATTGAATGGGACTCTTTTTTTTTTTTTTTATTTGACCATTTCTTATCAGATCCTACCCCTATTTTATCATCTTCCATCCTCTCCTCCTTACTAGGACATAAAGAATCTCCATTAATAGATCCTCCCCAAAGGG
The DNA here is from genome assembly GCF_003597395.2 of Chelonoidis abingdonii. Taxonomy (NCBI): domain Eukaryota; kingdom Metazoa; phylum Chordata; order Testudines; family Testudinidae; genus Chelonoidis; species Chelonoidis abingdonii. The sequence goes on from NC_133774.1 coordinate 22,366,696, forward strand.
ATCTGTTGCCCCCTGGTATGGAGTTTTGGTGGGAGAGTGGAGAAAGACTGCACTGTGGAGCTACTGTTTTTTTTACTGAGCTGTGTCAGAGAGGTCATGACTGCCTGCAGTGGAGTTAGCTTCTACTTGATTTCATTTGGCTTTGTCATTTTCTGTAGAAAAATTTCTAGAATCTCAAGAGGGGACTTGTTTAAATATTTATAAACGCAAATAAATGAATTTATTCTCAAAGATCTTATGTCATTTCCCATAAAGGTGCTGTCAGATTCAAACTCTAATTATTTTCTTCCAACCTCAATTCCATCTTATATTTTTAGCTTTTCATTTCTGTTCTAAAATTATTCCGTGATGTTGCTGTGGACCGTCACCCAGCAAATACGTTCTTCTCCAGAGGTGTCTGCGCTCTAGTGGTGATTCACGTGAACCCTATATATTATACAGTGTCACTTAATTCCCTCTTAGGGTGTTGTGAGCTAATTTAATTTATAAAATGCTTTAAAATACCTGGAATAAAGGAGTTATACAAGTGCACATTATTTGTATTATTATTAACATTAGTAATTTTAAATTTTATAATCATTCTTATTGGCACACCTACAATCCAAAAGTTTGGTTCTTACATGTAGGGCTCTTAAGAGAATTTCAGGCCTGGGAATATCCAAAACTGATGGATTTCAATACCCAAACTGTATTTTTCTCAATTCCCATTTCCTACCCTTCTTCTTTCCTTCTAGTCTTTGAAGTTGCAAAAAGTTACCTTACAAAAGTATGTATCTTTCAAAGACCTGTGCTAGTAATGAGTTCTGACCAATCTAGTATATCATTTTGGGAACTCTCCATGCTGATATCATGCTTCTGCCTATATGGACAAAAAGCCTCATCTGTGTTAATTGCGCCACTCTCCATTCTGCACTAGTTGGAGCACAAAGAGCACCCATCACAAATCTCAGTTTTGTCAGCACATAATGATGTGCTCTCAGGGCCATTTTAAGGGGCTTTGCCTTTTTTTTTTTTTTTTTTTTTTTTTTTTTTTTTTAATAGTATTAAACTTCTCTTTACCTTCTGTAAAAGGGAGATAAGAGTACTTCCTGTTAAAGTCTGTTGAAGTCTTTACTAAGACATTCATTAACATCAGTGGGCTTGGATCAGGAATTTCCCTACACTGAAGAGCTTGCAATCTATTTTCCTGTACTGCTTGTACACCTCAGTTCCTCAGTCTCAGTTGGGGCTTTTAGGTGCTATGACAAATAATTAAAAATAATTTAAAAGACCTTATGAGGACACCTGTGCCTTCCTAATATGACACTTAGCCCTGAGAATCCGTCCTGCTTTTTTCTTTTCTTACCGTTTTTCAGGTGTTCTTTCACCGTTTCCGTTGCTAGTACCAGAAAAAAGAGGATTGTGTAGTGGTTAGAGCAGAAGATTAAGATCAAATGAAATGATGCTGTGAAATCCTGGGTCTCAAATTACCTATCTGTAATATGGGGATAATACCTCCTGAGGAGGAGGTTAAGATTTTATACTCCTAAAGTGTTTTCGGGTCCTCAGTTGAAAGTTGTTGTGTTGGTGCAAGGGTTATTTGCAATATATATATATTTAGAGCAAATCACAATTGACTAAGAAACCATGTTTTTAAACTGCTGGGTATTCTTAATTAACATTTTAGGGGTTACAGTATGTCGGATTGCATGATGTATTCAATTATGAGTATTTATAATTTTCTCTTTCAGGCTGTTCCCTATTCCAGAGAGTTCAAACAGAAATATGATTATTTCAGGAAGAAGTTAAAGAAACCAGTGAGTAATTGTCTGTCCTGTGTTGGAGCCAATTGCCTTAGGGTAGGAAAACAACAATTGACTGCCCAAGAACAGATAAGCAGTGCTGCACTCTATTACTGTACATTTGCCAGTTTTCGCTGCTCGTCTTACCACAGCTAGCTGAATATGAACTAATTGACTGAAACTTTTCTGTATGGATCAAAAACGCTTTCGGTCTCAACCAAAACTGATATGCAGCCCTCGAGGCTCAAGTTTTCATTTAAAAATGGACAATTAAAGCAATGAGGCAAGAAAGAAGCAGCAACAACTTAATATCACCTCGGAGTTGATGCTAATTGGCATGTGTGAGGACGTGCTCAGATGAAAATCCAAGACTTGAATGGGCATGAGGACTGAGACTGCCCTCGAACCTCAGAGCAATCTGTCCAAGAGCATGGTCACAGGAAATTGGCAGAGCAGTGGGGAAGTTGGTGCTGTTGCCACTTCTGGTATATTGGGTCTGTGAACAAAGAGGACTTCAGTCATTCAACATCTTTCACCAGCACTAAAAATCACTTAATGGAAATAAGAGATGAGCGCTCAATGCTAACTTGTCTGTGGTGTTGATTGGCTCAATAAGGACTTTAAAGTTTTGGTAGCCATAACCAAACAGATTACAGGGGGCCCTTAGGCATTCTTTTACTATATATTGATATCTCCTTACCTTTGCATCCAAATCTGTGAGGGCTGCTGCTTTCACTGTATTAAAATGCAGCACTTCACAGGCACCAGATAGCAATTGGCTTTTTGCTGCATTAAACAATGTACTTGGCAGTAAAAATGTTTGCTTCAAACCCATCTTAGCAGGAAAACTAGACATTTTTGTGGTTCTCTCCTGTCACTTTTCTGTTCATCCCACCTTCTTTTCATTCCGCTTATTTCACACACATTCTTACTACTTCTTTGCTTTTTTGCTATTTTTCTTTTTCTATTGACTAATTTTCCTTAATATGCAGAATAGAATGGAAACCTTTGAGCCATTACAGTGGAGCTGGCCCAGACTTATATGTGAAAGTAGTTGAAAATTTCTAGACACAATAGCAGGCTGACATCTTGTTGGGGGAGGAAGCTCTGGAAAACAGGGTGCCGGAGAGACCTTTGATTACTTAGCTGGGTTACTCATTGCTCTATGCTGTCATCTTAATACTGCCAGCAATGGCGTGTAGGCTATGCATTCAGACTGACTTTTCTTCTTTCATGTAGGCTGATATACCAAACAGATTTGAGATGAAACTACACAGAAACAATATTTTTGAGGAATCCTATAGAAGAATCATGTCTGTGAAGAGGTCTGATGTACTAAAAGCCAGACTCTGGATTGAATTTGAGTCAGAAAAAGGACTTGATTATGGAGGCGTGGCTAGAGAATGGTTCTTCCTGTTGTCTAAGGAGATGTTTAATCCTTATTATGGTCTCTTTGAATATTCAGCAACGTAAGTGTCCATTAAAATATTTCCATTGTAAGTGATCCAGATTAGTATTTGGATAGAAAAGAAAAGTTATGTAGTAGAGCCCTTAGATTTTCCTTCAGGCTGTTCTTTTAAGTTCTTTAAGCAAGACCAGTGTAAAATGATCTCTATACTGTGGTTTGTTACTTATTCCATGTTCAGGAAACTGCTGCTGTGATCTATTTAGCAACTTTCATTGTTCTGTAAATATTCCACATTGTTTTGCAGGGCAGTGTACTGTATGCATTTGTGCAACTAGCAGTAGTGAAAGGAATGGGGCAAGAGAAGGGGCTCTTTTTATGCCAATCCCAATATGGTGCATGGTTGTTGCTGGTTTAAAGTTCTCGGGTTGGAGTTGAAATTCAGGTCTCATGGGCCAACTTCTTGTTTGCACTAACTATCCTTTACACAACTCGGGCACTGTAAATGGGCCTTAAAGTGGGAGTGAATTACATTTACACTCATTGTAAGGCCCGTTTCTTGCCAGAGCAGTGCAAATGAGAAGCTGTCCCTTGTGCTCAAATTGCCTTTGTGTAATGTAATGTTATGTACTTAACTACTAATATAGTGGTTAAAGATTGATTTGTTTATTGCAGGCAGTGCTTTCTGTGTTTGGTGTCAGTATCGAGTTCACTACTTTTTTCCAACAGAAGTGTTGAGTAGACTGTAAAGGAGATAAACTGTATAAACAAGAAATTCCTTATTCTGTGCATCAGCTTCTCTTTTCTTTTTAAACAAGTGCACAACTTGCAAAGTAACCTTCTATTTTTATGTATACAGAAGCACAAGGTTGTAAAATATGACTAGTTCAAAGTGTTTGTGCTTTACTGAATTTTGCCGCAGAAGCATTTTTGCCTTTGAAAAGGTCCTTTTCATTCATTGGCTATATGCAACAATGCATGAATATTTTAAACTAAAACTATTTAAGTTTTAGATTCAATTTGGCAGAAAAATAAGTAACAAGAAATTCCACTGAAGTGAGAATTGTCATTAAAAACAGGAATAAGAAATCATTACAGGCGACATTTTTAATCTGTGCTGCCCGGGAGCTTATTCCCCCCCCCCCCCCACATTTTGGTAATAAAGTGAATTTAGAATTCATTGCTGGGAAATATCCATATTTCCATAGTCACTTACCTGTTAGTTGAGTTACACGAGTCCCCATTGCTGTGTGCGATCACATTACCGTTTAAAACTCATTGCAAGATATACTTCAGGCTGAAGAATATACACTAGAGTTAGCATTCTGTCCAATGGGTTTTGTGGGTTTTTTATAATCCATTGTCCATATTGCAAATTTGGCAAGTACTCCAAGCTTAATATTAGAATCTGTATTGTTCAGAGGCAGAATTGCCCTGACTATGACTCCAGGTGCTGGAATTTGGCAGGGGAGACAAGGACTGACTTGCACACCTGAGGATCTCCTTGTAATTCCACTTTTAATTTCCACTCCGTCACTCGTTTTTTGTTATTTTTGTTTTTTTAAGTTTCTCACTCACAGCAACTTTGCCTGGATGAAAGGGGACTATGCAAGCTCTTTTTCTGAGCCAGTCAGGATATGTCTACACTGCAGTGAAAGCCCAAATTAAGCGGACTCGAAATAAGTTGACCCATGTTAGGGAAACCTGGGCGGTGAACCATCTACGCCTTTATTTTAGACCTATTTAGACTTTTTCTCACCCGTGCTTGAAACCATAGCGCTTATGAGATCCACACTCAGTGCACAGACCTGAGGACAAAGTAACATAATTAGAGTCCTACTCTTCTTCTCCTCATTTTCCCCACAATTGGCTGCTATAGCCCTAGAACTGTGGTGCATTGTGGGAAATCTTTAAACTGCTCACATGCAGCGAAGCAGCTGCTTTTGCAAAAGTCTTAATCGATTTTGCAAACCGGGAGGCTCTCTGATTAATGTGCTTGCAGATCGGTGATCAGAGAGCTGGTGTCATTTGCAAAGAGGGTTTGCATCTGTTTTCAAATAGTGTGATTTCAGATTGTTCAGAAGAGAGGATAACGAAATTGATATCATGGAATTGAAGATACTTTCCAGCTGATGCTGGGACCCAGTGCAAGCGTGGGCCTGCATCTACACTGAGCTCTATTGCTTTGCAGACCCAGGGTCACCCTGGGTTAGGTAATAGTAGTTGTAACAAAAGGGGGTTAGGCTTCAAGCCCAGGCTTAATCATGGAGTTTACATTGCAGTGGTAGACATACCCTTAGTGCTGTTAATATGCCTGCAAGAGGACATACCTAGAGAGAGTCATATTAAGTGCTCTCTGGGTGAAAGTGCTTCTGTTGAAGTCAATAGAACTTTTACCATTAACTTCAATAGAGCCAAGCTTTCACCCTGTCTTCCCCAAGGATCTGGTGTAATATTTTTTACTTTTGTCAGCCAATGTCAGCCAGGACTCACATTGTGAACAGCCACATGGCAAAGGTCATGTGATCATTGGGTTTATTGTAGCAATCTATTATTTTCTGTTCATGCTTCATCATTTTACAGCTCTCCTCTTGTTTGTCCTTGTGCCCTTCTTTTCCCCCAGTATACAAACTGGGTGAAAGAAGATTGCCCCTTCATTCTAGAGCTTGCTGTGGTGAGCAATGGCCCGTCTCTGTTAAGTTTTTTTTAAAAAATTAGACATTTATATGAATAAGAATAGTATTGGCTGTTAAGCAACAGGTATGGTAAAATTACGGCAGCAGCAATCCTTGTGCTTCGTGGCATGAGCTGATCACCCACTCTTCAGAACACAGACTATGTCCATTTCTGTATTTGCACATGTCTCAGTTTGATCATCTAGTGAAGGCTGTAGAGGTATTAAATATTTAATAAAAATAACATTTTTCCTGTGGTAAAGTGGTGCATAGTGGAGAATAGGGTGTAATGCCTTTCTCACCTATCCTGCACTGGCCACACCTGGAGACAGATACCACACACCTGGCAATATCAGTCATGTCTGCTTTGGTAATTCTTACATTCCTAACAATACAGTTTAGACTCCCTCACCCCGGTTAGCTATCCAAAAATTACAGCATCTAAGGCACACAAATTAAAATACCAAGCTACTTGATTGCAGAAGAAAATAGATGACCCAGAGTCAAATCACTTATTAATGTATCTGATGTCAGCTACTTGATTATTTAAAAAGGTTTTTTTCTCTCTCTCCCTCTTCCTCCCCCCCGCCCCCTAAAAAAAGGGACAACTATACCCTTCAGATTAATCCCAATTCAGGTCTTTGTAATGAAGATCATCTGTCCTATTTCACATTTATTGGACGAGTTGCTGGCCTGGCAGTGTTTCATGGGAAGCTATTAGATGGTGAGTTTAAATAATAATAATAAATGTTGTTATGGCATGTGTAATTTTTACTGACTTTTACTCCTGTGAGCCCTTGCAGAGCCAGTGTTGCTAAAGGAGAGTGAGCTGCATTCTGTTCCTGTTTGTGCATCACCTACAGAATTTCTTCCTGTGTTTAAATCAGCCACAGCTGAAGGCAGTGAGGTTGCATAAGTGTCATTGAGGATATAATTTGATCTGTAGAGTCTTTATTACTAGTATGGTGTGAGAGAGAGATATTCCAGGTTGACCTTGGGATTCTGAAATAAGCATGCAGTTACAAAGATGACTCTTTCTAAACGGAGTCCATTTTATCTGGAGTCCCTAAGGCACAATAAACCATGCAACCTCACAATGTCATTTTTATAGTCCCTTTGCAGAGCAGAATGGCACCTCGTCAGTTGGGAGCTCAACCTTTGGACCTAAATTCTCCAGACTTTTACATCTCTTTCACATTGTAGCTCCATTGGTAGTTACACTGCCATAAATCTGTTGCCATGGAGTGGAGAACTGGTCCTTTTGTGCTTACAGAAAAGATGAGAAAGTTGTGTTAACTTAAGCGCAATTGTATCTGCATTAACAGAGGGGAATTTCTTTGCCATTGGCAAGCTAAAGTGCTATGACACTATTTTAAACCTGAACAGATCTATTCTATGCCTTGACTATGGTGAGTAGAGCAGAATAGAGGAGGTTACACACTCTTTCCTCCACTGCCTGGATGATTTTATCCTTTAACAAATTAATAATTGGAATTGCTTCAAGCTACATCATAGCCCCGAGGCAATCTATAATACTGAGGTTTTGGAATTAATTGATTAAAATCAACATTAACAAGTCACTGGGACCCGATGGCATTCACCCAAGAGTTCTGAAAGAACTCAAATGTGAAGTTGCGGAACTATTAACTAAGGTTTATAACCTGTTCTTTAAATCAGCTTTGGTACCCAATGACTGGAAGTTAGCTAATGTAATGCCAATATTTAAAAAGGACTCTAGAGGTGATCCCGGCAATTACAGACCGCTAAGTCTAACGTTGGTACCAGGCAAATTAGTCCAAACAATAGTTAAGAATAAAATTGTCAAACACATAGAAAAATATAAACTGTTGAGCGATAGTCAAGATGATTTCTGTAAAGGGAAATCTTGTCTTACTAATCTGTTAGAGTTCTTTGAAGGGGTCAACAAACATGTGGAACAAGGGGGATCAGTGGACATAGTGCTACTTAAGATTTCCAGAAAGCTTGACAAGTCCCTCACAAAGAGCTGTTACGTAAATTAAGCTGTCAGGATAAAAGGGAGGTTCCTTTCACTTTGACTGAGAACTGGAGCTTTAAAAGAAGAGAACCAAAGTTAGGATTAATGATAAATTTCTCAGAATGGAGAGGGTAACTAGTGTGTTCCCCTAAGGTCCCAGTTCTAGGACCATCCTATTCAAATTCTATTCATAAATGATCTGGAGAAAGGGGTAACAGTGAATGAAAGTTCTGCGATGATACTAAACAAATACTCAAGATAGATTAGACCAAAGCAGATTGTGGAAAAACTTCAAAAGATCTTCACAAAACTAAGTGTTTGGGCAACAAAATGGCAAATGAAATTTAATGGTGGATAAATAGTAGGTTGATGCACATTCGGAAAAATAACCCCAACATACATACAAGGATGATGGGGGCTAATTTACCTACAAAAAGTCAGGAAAAAGATCTTGGGTCATCGTGATAGTTCTCTTGAAGATTGTCCAGGCAGTGTGCCGAGACGGTTCAAAAAGCAAACAGGATGTTAGGATAATTAAAAAAGGCGATACGAGAATAAGCTAATGAGAATTATTGCCCTATATATAAATACCATGATATGCCCACATTCTTAATACTGTGACAGATGTGGTCTTCTCACCTCAACAAAGTATTCGAAGCACTAAAAAGGTTCAGAAAAGAGCACACTAAAATAGATTAGGGATTTGAGAGAGCGTCCCATATGAGAAAGATTTAAAGAGGCTTAAGACCCTCGTTGGAAGGGTGATAACGGGGGGATATGGTAGAGGTGTATAAATCATGAGTGAGTTTGAGAAAGGCGATAAGAAAAAGTTATTTACTTATTCCCATAAAACAGAACTAGGGTCACCAAATGTATTTAATAAGGCAGCAGGTTGTTTTCAAAACAAATAAAGGAGTGTTCTTCACACAGCGCACAGTCAACTTGTGGAACTCCTTACCTGAGGAGGTGTGAAAGGTGGAGGGACTATAACAGTGTTAAAAGAGAACTGGATACATTCATGGTGGTTAAGTCCGATTAATGGCTATATAGCCAGGATGAGGTAGGAATGGTGCCCCTAGCCTCTGTTTGTCAGAGGATGGAGATGGAGCAGGAGATGAGATCACTTGATTCATTCGCCTGTTAGCTTCACTCCTCTGGGGCGGGCACCTGCATTGGCCACTGTCGTAGACAGATATGGGCTGGATGGACCTTTGCGTCTGACCCGGGGTACGCCTGTTCTTATTCTTATGAAAAGATGGGTTTTCTGTGCACTGATGTGCTGGATACTAGTGCTGTTTCTACTCCATTTCTCCACGACAGGACTCGTGTAAGATATGACAGTGACGTGGGATGCTGGCGTGGATTGTGTGCGGCGAGGGCAGGGATAGTGACAGTTTATAACCCAGTAACAAGGCAACTTCCCTGGACCTGTCAGTACATCATAAGTGTGGTTGCTACCATTATTAAGGTAATTAAACAGTTATGTAAGTGTGCAAATTCTATTTAATCTTTACAGGATTTCCTTTTACAAGCTCAAATCCCCTTCCATCTCTGCTTCATTCTGTTTGTGAGTTAAGGTAGGGGAGCTTTATAAGATGATGCTGGGGAAACAAATAACGCTGAAAGACATGGAGTCAGTGGTAAGTGAACACTTAAAAAATTATTAGTGTTAAGAGAGACAAGGTGGGTGAGGAAATATCTGTTATTGGATCAACTTCTGTTGGTGAAAGAGATAAGCTTTTGCACTCCACAGAGCTCTTCTTCAGGTCTGGCTCTTTGAGCTCAAAAGTTCTCTGTCTTTCACCAACACCAGCTGGTCCAATAAAAGATATTCCCTCACCCACCTTGTCGCTCTCATATTCTGGGGCCAAAACAGCTACAATAACACTGCAAATAACTTCTAAGTGTTGTCAGTTACATGAGTTTCTTCTCTGGTGAAATTTTATAAAAGCTAATACTGCTAATAAATGACATGGTGGCAAACAAGTTAGAGCGGTGAGAACTTGGGGAACGTTTCTTTTTTTGTAGTAAAGGTACTTTTGAATTATCTCCCAAGATAGTGATTTTAGGGGTAATGCAATTAAAATTATGGGGGAAAATAGGTCGATTAGAAAAACAACTTGAGGTGATTTTTTGTTTTCTTAATTTTGCTGTAGACTTTCTGCTTCTTCCTTTTCCTTCCCAAACTAAGCAGAGCAATGGGCAGGCGATATAGAACCACAGAAAAGTATGGCTGGAAGGGACCTTGAGAGGCCATCAAGTCCAGTCCCCTGTGATGAGACCAGATCAAATAAACCTAGACCAGCCCTGACAGGTTTTAGTCCCACTTGTTCTGAAAAACCTCCAGTAATGGGGATTCCACAGCCCCCTTTGGCAGCCTCTTCTACAGCTTAACTACTCTTATAGTTAGAAAGATTTTCCTAATATCGCATCTATATCTCCCTTGCTTCAGATTAAGCCCACTACTACTTGACCTATCTTCAGTAGACATGGAGGGCAATTGGTCACCATCCTCCTAACATTTTTGAAGATGATCAGGTCTCTCCTCAGTTGTCTTTTTTCAATTGTCCTTTCCTCATAGGTCATGTTTCCTAAGCCTTTTTATCATTTTTGTTGCTCTTTTCCGGGGTCTCGACAGTTTATCCACACCATTCGTAAAGAGGGGCACCGGCAATTGGACACAATACTCTGGCTGAGGTCTAACCCCAGTGATGACTAGAGCAGGACAATTACGTCTGTGACTTACATTATTACTGAGGGAATTCTGTGCCAAAAAAATAAAAATTTTGCAAAATTTTGCATAATGTCAACAAATCTGTGGAGGACCTAGTATGGCCGTGGGGAGCACAGGCCGCAGAGGTGGGAGATCACTCTGCAAGCCCCCCGCACCATCCCCCAACACAGACTTGGGTGAGGCTGCGCCTGACCCTGACAAAGCGCAATGGCTGGGCCTGTCCCAGAAACACCCCAGGCCCTGCCCCTCTACACCAGGTGTACCAAGATAGTAAGTGAGAGGGACAGAATCTCAAATGAAACCCCAGCCCTGGCCCCCGATCCAGGTATGGAAAGGCAAGCTCAGCCTGGCAGGATCCCAGTATGTAGGGCAGTGGGGGGTCCAGGTGCTGGGGGAGAGCACCTGGGGGAGATGCCTGGGCTCAGCTGGTTAGGGTTCAGTGGGATGGGGGTCCAGGTGTGGGGACCTCAGGGTGTCCGGGTGCAGGAGGGGTGGGGCTCAGTGGGGTGGAGCTTCGAGTCCGGGGAGCTCGGTGAGGGGTGGTCTGGGTACAGGGATGGGGGTCCGGATGCAGGGGATGAGGCTTGGTGTGGGGGGTTCTGGGTGCAGGAGGGTGCAGCTCAGCAGGGGGGATCTGGGAATGGGGGTCTGGATGCCTGAGGGTTGGCGGATGGGAGAGCAGCTCCCCATACAGTGACTCCTCCCTCCACATTTGAGTAGAAATGGGGGGCAGGAGGCTGTGGGGAGAGGTGCAGCCATGGGAGGTTTCTGGGAGTGGGTCTTGACCCAGCCCCAGCTGCTCCTTGAAGGGGAAGAATAAATTCTGTCTGCCCCTGCCACCAGCCCAGCCAGGACTAAACTCTATTCTGACCTGATTCTGAGTTGTTAAACTTTTCGCTTACCTTTTTTGCTGCTTGTAATTGGAAACCTTAATTTTTGATCACCTTTGCTGGTGCTGTTTTCACTATTTGTTTTGTGGTGTTCTCTCCTGTTGGCTCACTCTTTAATTGTAAATCTAATAGAAGTTGAAGACATGAGCCCTTCAGGAAATGGTGGGAATCTAGTAGTTGGTGGATTTTTTCAACTCAATAAAGCAAATTAATACGTTGGCAACAACTTTTCCTTGGAATGAAATGATACTACTGGGCTATTAGAGAGCATTTTAATTTGATTTATTTTTGTATAAGTAACACAGTCATGAGTGTGAACAGAGAAAATGTAGTATTCAGGAATAATGTAAATCAGGGGAAGGCAACCTATGGCACGTGCGCCGAAGGCAGGACACAAGCTGATTTTCAGTGGCACTCTCACTGCCCGGGTCCTGGCCACCAGTCCAGGAGGCTCTGCATTTTAATTTAATTTTAAATGAAATTTCTTAAACATTTTAAAAACCTTATTTACTTTACATACAACAATAGTTTAGTTATATATTATAGACTAGTAGAAAGAGACCTTCTAAAACTTTAAAATGTATTACTGGCATGCGAAACCTTAAATTAGAGTGAATAAATGAACACTCGGCACACCACTTCTGAAAGGTTGCTGACCCCTGATGTAAATTAATAATGCAGACTATGTGATTTCCACTTTATTATAGCTGTACCAAAATGAAAAGGAAGACTGTACAATCAGATAAGAAATGTGAGAGATTGCAATCCATTTTAATTATTTCTAGAGCTCTAATTTCAGATTACTGGTTTTTATGTTTATAGAATGTAGCATATAATGGCAAGTAAACAATAATGTACGCATTTTCAAAGAGTGCTTACTTGTAACCTGTTCTGTTACTACAGGATAGTGAATATTATAACTCTTTGAAATGGATCCTGGAAAATGACCCTACGGAGCTGGATCTCATGTTTTGCATAGATGAGGAAAACTTTGGACAAGTATGTATCGGTTACTAAAAAAGAAAACAAAGATTTCAAACTTCTTTCCTTCTTCTTTACTTGTCAGTTACTGCCAAACATTCACTAATGCTGGGCAGTATATGTGGTTTGGGAACTTAATTGGAACTTTCAAGTGTTAATGGTCAGTACTGCCAACTGCCATGCAGGGCTCAGATCCTGGACTCCTTTCTCCAGGGGTCAGCTAAGACTATGGGAAAGTTCCATAAGTAAGTTTGTTCAGGCCCAGTGGCCAGGTCTCTAAATAGCAATCCTCTCAGTGAGGTGAACTACAAACAGTATGGGAAGCAGTGGTGTGCATAAGCTTCCCTAACACTCTGCTAGAAAAGTTCCTCAGCTTTTGATCTGGAGGGACCACCTCTGGCGTGAAAGAGTAGGTGTCTTCATGCCTGATGCAGACTTTGGCCTCTGCGATCAGACTGCCAGTTAAGGTGCCAAGTGAAGATAGGATTTGTTTTTTTGTTTGTTTTTTACTATATAGACACTACTGAAAATGATCTAGGTCAGGAACAACTAACTTATTAACGAGGAAGCTGGTAGCAAATGCTATTTTTACGTTGCCAAACATTCTCCATTATAAAAGATTTTTGTGACATTTTTTGTTGGAAGCTCTTGCACTGCCTCTGTTTGCAGCAGGCCTTTGATATTCGCAGGGGGACCCACCCTGAGGCTACCAAGGTGCCTTTTCTTTGTCCCATGAAATTCTGTTAAGCCTTTGCTGTGAAACTGTTAAAAATCACTATTTCCTCTCTCTGACTTACATTTGTCAGGAAAACTTTGGCAGCTTGCCAGAGTAACTAAACACCACAAATGTTCTAAAGCAGTGGTCCCCAAACCTTTCACTCACACTCCCCCCCCCCCCCCCCCCCAGCTCTGGGAGAGGGGAAAGTGTGGACAGGGGTAACAGGGCCAAGGGTGGGGCCACAGCTGCAGGAGGGTCTGGGGTTGGGGCAGAGAACAAAGCCACAGCCAGGGGTCAAGGCTGGCACCGGGAGTGGAGCCAAGGCTGGAACCGGGAACAGAGCCATGGCCATTCCACAGCCTATTCCCTCCTCTCCTTCCCCTTGGGTCACCACAAAGGCCAGAGCTCCCCCATTGCCCAGACGGGTGCAGATGGCTGGAGAGAGACTCAGGCCAGGGTCCTCCCAGCTACACCCTGCATCCCATATAGGCTCTGGGAGAGCTACATAAGGCAGGAACTTCCTCAACTCCTGGGTGGTGGGGTAAAGAGAGATACAGGCCAGGTTGGGCATCCATTTTTTTCTTTCCCCCCCCTCCACCTTTTTCCCCACCTGACTACCGCTAGTCCCACCATCTGGCCAGCAGTCCATCTCTCTCAGGTGCCTCTCCTGGGGCCAGCCAGTAGATTTGCTCTCTCCATGTCATTTGGGAGTGGTGGAGGGGTGGCATTGCCTGATTTGCCTCTTGTCACCGCCTTTCTGCAATGGTAGAACTGAAAACATTCCCCTTTCTTCTGGTCTACTACTTTCCCTCTCAGCTTTGAGACTGATAGATCCCCCACATTAATGCAGAGAGATCCCCCAGGTAGCAGTGGCACGTACAGGAGTATTTCCAGTCTTACTGCAGTAGGCTGGGATTAGGAATGGTAAATAAGGAATTTTAAAAGGAAGGATATTTCTTGCTTTCCCAAAAAGGTATAAATGGAAGCAGGTGATTGGTAAGGGAGTATGGGACCTGTTATGGGAATGAGGAATCACAGCTCAGCCACAGACTGAAGGAAACTCACACCTAGACAAAAAGTGTACAGCTCCTCTTGCAGAAAATTAAAAGCCTTTAGAAGGTAGCGTACGTGTTAGATGATACAATAGCCCAAATTTTCTCCAAGTTGATTTCACCGTATTGCACTGAAATGCTCGGAGGAACTAGGATCCTGGAGAATCTCTTTGTGTAAGGGACTGAATGAAATCCTTAAGGAAGTTGTGTATGCCAGAGAGGGAGACATCTTTGCTTCCTGAATTTGCTGTTGTCCTTGATATTTTTATTCTATATAAATAGCGCAAAAATATGCAAGAAGTGAAGAACAATAATAAAGTTTCAAACATCTGTTCTTTCTCCTTTATTAAACAACAGGGGCAGGATTTTGATAGTTCTTACTAACAAGGCAGGAAATCCATGGGATGGCTATTATCAATATGTAAAGTGCTGGGGAGCCTCCTTTCAATAACAGAAAATTGAAGGACCTGTGCTACATTCAGAGCCCATAATAGCTCTGAGATATTGTTTGTCGTTGTCTAAATGTGATGTGGCTTCTGGTGATGAGAAAGAAACAAACAACAAAATCCTGCCTCTTCTTGGATGCCATTATTTGTGGCTGAGATCTGAATATCTTTATCCCCTTTCACCAGGAGACTAAAGCTGTTCTTTTATTTGTGATTTTCCTTTTTTGTCTTCTCTGACTTTCAGTTATTGCATAGCTGTGAGGCTCTGTGTATGTCTGTCCCATACTGATCATAGTTTTTATTAAATCTCGCTTTTCCCTCCGCATCATTTTACTAGGTACTTAGTTTATTATTGTTGTCCCCAGTTACTGGGGACTTCTGAAATGAAAATGCTGAGAGTGAAACACAAGGTTGTACCTAACATGGGCTAGATTCACTCCATGGGTTCCACCAGTGCAGCTAGACTTCAGGATTTGACAGTAGAAATTGCCAGGAGCAGAATACGAGCTTAAAGCAATCAGTGCCTTTCATCCTTTGGGCTTGGCTACACTTGCAAGTTGCAGCGCTGGTGAGGGGGTTACAGCGCTGCAACTTACTCGGTGTCCTCACTTACAAAGCTCAGCCAGCGCTGCAACTCCCTGGCTGCAGCGCTGGCTGTACTCCTGGTCTGCTACGGGTGTAGCGAATCCAGCGCTGGTGATGCAGCGCTGCTCATCAGGTGTGGACACTCACCAGCGCTGTTATTGGCCTCCAGGGTATTAAGAGGTATCCCAGAATTCCTGTCTACAACAAACCGGAAGGTACTCCCCGGAGCTACCAAACACAGCTGCTCTTTGCTCCAGCGAGCGAGCCGAGCCGAGGCTTTGGAATGTTCACAGCTGTTTGCTTGAGGAGACAAACAGCACGGTGGGGGGGAGGGAGTCCCTCGGAGAAGCTGCTTATCTGGTCTGAAGCCTTTTTACATTTAAGAGTGATTGAGAGAGGGGTGGGGGAAATGGCCAGAATTTGCAAGGCAGGGAGCTCACAGTGTCTGCTCCAAAAATCCGCTCTCTCTGTCTCCCCGACGCTCCCTGTCACACTCCACCCCACCCCCCTCTTTTGAAAAGCACGTTGCAGCCACTTGAATGCTGGGATAGCTGCCCACAATGCACCACTCCCAACAGCGCTGCAAATGCTGCAAATGTGGCCACACTGCAGCGCTGGTAGCTGTGAGTGTGGCCACACTGCAGCGCTGTTCCTACACAGCTGTACGACCACAGCTGTAACTCCCAGCGCTGCACATTTCCAAGTGTAGCCATACCCCCAGTCTCCCTTAAAATGAATCCTAGACCAAGTGCACATCCTGCACTGCAGGAGTGAATCAAAGCTTATGTTTGCACTGTAGGTGTAGTCACACATTCTGACTAAATGCCTAGAGTCCAGTTCCAGCATAACGTGAACTCGGACGAATACTTTAGAGGGTTCTCTCAGGGACTTGTTTGGCTGTTCCCAATTGTTGGTCAGGATTCTGGAGAGACTAGCATGAAGACATTGTATTCACCTTCGTGACAAATATGCTGTTTTTGTTTTGGGGTTTTTTTTTCCTTTGCAGCTGCTGCTAAAGGGCATATGTTGTTTGACAGCTCGTCTTGTGCTCAATCTGCCATTCCATTCTTTAGTTAAAAGATCCCATTTTCTGGCTTATGCAGTAATCATCCAGAGTAATTTTTGTTGAATTCCTGCTTGTCAATTTTATTTTCCTCAGATCGTTGTTTGCATCTTTTAGTTTACTGTAAATGTTGGCATTTCTTGTTTTAAAGGCTCTACCAATGAGTAAGTGGCAAACAAATACAGTAAATGGGTTTCAGTCTTGCTCCTTTTTCCCCCATCTAGGTTACCTCACTTTCTAGCAGAACTATATAATCATCAGAAACGTTCTTTAGAATTCTGTCCTTGTGGTTTTTGTGCTTAACAAAATCTTCTAACAATTCTGCCTGCTTTGTGGTGGTGCCGTTTTTCAAATCAAAGTTTCTCTGGTTATTATGCTGTCTGGTAACTTTTAAAATTCTTCAAAATATTTGTCTAGATCTTCAGATAGCTGTTCCGCATTTTGCCAAAACTGTAACATGTTCATTAGCCAAATGATTCTTCATACTCTGACCTAGTGTTCTGATCGTGTCCCTCCTGCTAAACAATTCAGTATTAATCAACCACTAAAGGAGATTTCATTTGTAGTGGGCTCCTCAGATCTGCATAGATGCCAGGGGCACCCTCTGGCCATGGCACCATGTCAAATGGGAGGCTCCATTTAAAAGGAGCATACAGCCTGGGCTTCATTTTCCTCACCTAAGCTCCACAGGGAATGATGTGTGTCACCCACCAGTCAGATTTCACCCTTTTAGCGACCCCAGTCATGTGAAATACCCCTCCCCCCAAATACAGAATCTAGAGAAGGGGAGATGGAGCCATGGAAGTGAATGATATCCCCTTTTCTGCATGGGAAGAGGGGACATTCGTGAATGGAGAAGGAAGGAGAATGACCCAGACTCCGGTGTGGTAGTGGGCAGTTCAGGAGGTGTAGAGGGTAAACATGCCACCTTTATACCCCCCAGTCCTGTTTCCTTCACAAACTGGAGTAGATCCTAGCATAAGTTAAAGCAACCCATATCTGTCTTATGTCTAGCTGCCATGACCCCAGCGTTATTTTCCTTTGCCACTGGACACTACTCCCTGTACTACCCAGGGGTTTGCCCATGCTGGAGAAATACTACCCCAGCCAGTTAAGTTGACACTGTAGCAGCTTTATGTTGCTGGAAGATAGCCACCGTAGCAAGCTTGTTGTCCCAGGTGTTGTGAGGTGGTAATCCAAAAATTGCTTCACAGTCAGTCTGAGTTCTTGACTCAACAAACTCTCTTTTCCCTGTTGAGCATTGTTAATTTAATTCTTTACCGGTTGAATAGTAAACACAAAATGCACCCCGGCCTCCTCACTTAATGAAATACAGTGCATAATTCAAGCTCATATGTGACTATACAGCAATCTGTCCTAATGATGCCAGCTTTAAATATGAAACATCTTGACGCTCAGTATAAAAGCCTCATTAGCTATTTTAACATTAGTTACTTTTTAACATACATTGAAAACTATAGAGAGCTTAATTATTAGAAAATAGTTTAACAGATACTTACGTAATAACTCTCTTCTAATGAACTTTCAACACACTATTCAAAGATAGTAGATCTTAAAGATATATTTCCTGAAATAATTCCATGTTTTGTTTTTGTCTTTTAAAATACAGACATATCAAGTTGATTTGAAGCCAAATGGGTCAGAAATCATGGTAACAAATGAAAACAAAAGGGAATATATTGAGTATGTATATACTTTATTGTGTTTAATTTATAAGTCTAACAAACCACAGTAGCATGCTTTTGGGAATTTAACCCGCTAAGATATTACAGTGTGTAGCATAAACTCTGCAGACAACTGATCATTAAATAGAAAAATCCTTTTTACTAACATGGCTTGTCTGAGTATTAGTGTTTTGCTGGTTTGAATTTTATCATTTTTAATCACTGTAAAAAGTACAACCAAGATTAATCACCCTAATGCATGGAATGTATTAAAAGCCATCTTGATGTTGTGGCAGGTGGTACTTTCAAGACTGGGTATCTATTTATTCTGGGTTTTGCCATTATTAATACTATAGGGTATAAATTCTAAACCAAAAGGAAGTCCAGATCTAAACACTATCATCTGAAGTCAAATTTACTGTGGATGGAAATGGATATTAGACTAGATAGTCTATCCAATTAAGATACAACTAATAAGCAAATAGTAAAGCTCTAATTAATCTATTACAAGCACGCATAAACAAAACTCTTTTTTTATTTATGTAGTATTTTATAACTTTTTGTTCAGCATTCTGGTCATGATTCAGCAAGATGCATGAGAGTTAGGCACATGCTTAAGTAACATACAGAATTGGAACCTGTAAAAGGTTTTTTATTTTATATTGTTTACAGTTTTCCAGTGTACTGACTGACTCTTATGGGGAAAGCATTAGATATTCTAATTTCTTCTCTGTTTTATGAATTCTTTTCTGTTCTTCATATCTAAAATATATCTACAAGCCTAATTGATTGAAGACATGTTTTTTCCTGACTATTGTGTTTGCAGACTCACAAAATCAGGTGCCATAAACATTTTTTTTCTCTTTCTTCTTAATACTGAACAATAAAGAAAAGCTCCTTGAAAATCTAGGGCAATGTTGTGAAAGTTTGCACAACTGAATTCTGCTTGCACCAAGGTATTTCCTGTATTGACTCACACATTTAAGTTATTCTCAGAGATGAGGAAGTGTACAAGTAAAAGCTACCCATTCCACATTTCCTGGTTGTGTACTCGTTATATGGAAATTAATTAGCATATCTGGAAAAAAAAATCCTTTCATAAAATTCCATAGGGATTCCCCCCTCACTCCTCCCAGTACATAGAAATAATTTGTATTCTCCATTACACTAACAATATTCAAGCTAATATGTATGAAAATATAAACTACACCTTCGTCTTCCTCATCTTCTGTACCCACAAAAAAAGAAAACAAACCAATAGCTGCTCACAAGCCTGCCTGATAACTAAAATGTACCTCTTAAACAAACCCTATATTAATTATATGTTCACAATAATCAAGAGAGTGTGTTTGTGAATGCAGGGCAAGAATGAGGAAGGAATTGGAATTATAAAGTGTTATTCAAAAAGACACAATGTTAATTCAGAAGTGATTTAGTATTGTAGTACAAGCAGCATAAATGCTTGAGTTTCTGTACACCTTGGTGGCAGTATAGATTGTTTAAATATAGTAGTGGCTATTGTTTGCAGACTATTTAATTCATTTTACAGTCCTTCCTAGGAGATGCTGATGCTCAGTGTTCTTATTAAATCAAAAAACAAAAAATCCTTCCCGAAAACTGAATTCCTTGTTTTATCACAGGTGGATGTATCAGTGCTATTGTTTGTAGATATAATCTCTGCATAAATTCACTTAATCTGTAGAAAATTGTTAAAAGTTCCAAACTCTCATTCTTTTGGTCCTAAATCACACTCAGATGAACTCTATTTTAATGAATTGTTTGACTCTTCCTAAATACTCTTATAAAACTACTCCAGTGTTCTAAAGTAATAACCCCCAGTACAATGCATACCTTCTCTTGACCACTCATATAGTAAAATGCAGTAGTAATTTTTCTAATGGTACCGTGGTATGCAATCATAATCGTAATCCAGATTTCAGTCACAAAACAAGTAGTGCTAGAAAGTTTATAATGGAAATTCAGGCTGTAGGCAAAACTTTCAGAAGTTTTGCTTTTTAACTGAATTAATGGGATGACTTACTATCCCAAATTCACTTTATATGCGTAAAACATACAAGCTAACACTTTTAAAAAATGGGTGCCTGAAGTTAGGACCTTAAATCCATATTTAAGTATCTAAATGAGTCAGTAACTTCCACTGGCTTCACTGGGAACTCCTGGATGTTTCAGTGCTTTTGAAAGACCATTTCTTTAGGTGCCTAAAAAATAAGGATAAATAATTTGAGTCTACCTTGAAGGCCCCATTTTTTAAAAAACTTAGTTTTCTAGGCTATTGCAATCAGAGACCAAGTTGTTTCACCATGTTCTGCTTTAAAATAAATTTAATCTCCATAGGAACAAAAAGATTAATTTCATTTAACTTCTGCACTTTTACTGCAAACCTCCTAATGATGTGGAAGGGTCATATCTAAAGATTTTTAAACATATGTCCAAAGCCATTTAAATGTAAGCTATCCATTGGAATTACTTTTTTATGCTCATTGGTGATTTTTTTCTCACCACCTCATGTCTTCTCGTGGAAGTTTGAGCAGTTAATGAAGAGATGCACATATTCATATGCTCAGTAGACATCCAAACTCAAGCATAAATTGGAAGCATTTTTCCCTTCGTTTGCTCAGTTTATTTTATATCCGTGTTTGGTGAATGATTACTGAAGCTACAAATGAGAAATTGAAAACATTAGAATAGGTGAGCTCTTTAAGCATTCTGTTTATATCTTCTAATAAAAGTGTTTTTGTTTATCTGCTATAGCTTAGTCATCCAGTGGAGGTTTGTAAACAGAGTTCAGAAACAAATGAACGCTTTCTTGGAGGTAAGCTTCATTAGTTGTTTTCTGCCAGATAATCTTTTCAATTTATTGTGGTAGAGCAAGATTCATCTTTTTTGCATGGACTCGTCAGGCCTCAAATTTATGGATGGGAAATCTTGCAGTATCCCAAAATTCCAGTGTTTAGAAAAAATTAGTAAAATCCTGAAAACGTTTTTATGGCTCCTCTCCTGTAATACTCTTTCTCTTTCACCTTAAAAGATTCACAAGGCTTTAAAATTAAGCAACATGAACTTCTAACTGATGATCCTAACATTACCTTTCTATTATGACCACCAACTACATTCCATTCGCAAAACCCCTGTCCTCCCTAGCCAGCAGTGATTACTTCTGTGCCATGCTGCCCTGCAACCACAGATCCTGGAACCCAGTGATCCACAGATCCTACCTTTAATTCTCCCTTGTGTGTTACAAATTTCATTGCAGTTCTATCCATTGCTGCACATTTTTCAGGCTCTGGCTTCTAGAAAATTATAAGGATTGCTGTTGCAGAGCACCAAAATCCAAGTGTCTGGCTTCAGTCAGTTCTTCCCTCCCATTAATTCACTAACTAGAATAATTTTGTTCTTAGTCTTATGGAAACCACATAGTGGTTTGGGTTTTAGAAGATGACAGAAATTCTACTCACCATAGGCCTGTTGAACTGAAAAATCCTTGTCTTAAAAAAATAAATAAATAAAATCTCCATGCCACAATATAATATTCACCATCTGGTATGGAAGTGTATGTTCATGTTGAGGAAGTTTGCTCTAAAATTAAGAAATGTCAGCCAAACAAAAACCAGATACTATACATCTGTTTCTGAGAAGACATTAGTTTTGTTTTGTTTTTCTTTCAGGGATTCACAGAACTCCTTCCTATAGACTTGATTAAAATTTTTGATGAAAATGAGTTGGAGGTTAGTAGCTTTACATGACTTTGTTTTGTGGACAGTAGATCAGTACTGCATATTCTTAGAAATGCTAGATTCTGGAGCAGGGCCGGCTCTAGCCATTTTGCCGCCCCAAGCACGGCAGCACGCTGCGGGGGGGCGCTCTGCCGCTTGCCAGTCCCGCGGCTCCGGTGGATCTCCTGCCGGCGTTCCTGCGGAGGGTCCGCTGGTCCCGCAGCTCCGGTGGACCTCCCGCAGGCGTGCCTGCGGATGCTCCACCAGAGCTGCGGGACCAGCGGACCCTCCACAGGAACATCGGCGGGAGGTCCACTGGAGTCGCCTGCCACCCTCCCAGCAACCGGCAGAGCGCCCTCCGCGGCATTCCGCCCCAAGCACGCACTTGGCGCGCTGTGGCCTGGAGCTGGCCCTGTTCTGGAGTGAATGGTGTGTGAATGGATTTGAAGGAACAGGTAGATTTCTCTCTAATTATTTGGTCTAGTTTAGTTGAACGTGTGTTTTATATCATCATGATCTAGAGTGGAGAGATATGCTTTTCATTAAATGGTGGGGGGGGCAAACATGTTTGCACAGACTGAGCTAGGTCCTTAAGCATGTTCAGAACTTGCTGATTCAGCGACAGATGTGGTCCCTGTCTTGTTGAGCATACATACTAATGACGTTCATCTTAGTAGAGTTCACAGGTCAACATTTTCCAGGAACTCTACTAGAGATAGGAGAGCTTCCCTTTGTATTTGTATAAGCACTGCCTACCAGTTTAAAGGAAAAAAGAACATGAGTACTTGTGGCACCTTAGAGACTAAGGTGCGACAAGTACTCTTGTTCTTTTTGCGGATACAGACTAACACAGCTTGTACTCTGAAACCAGTTTAAAAGGAGACAGCGGAGGGAGGGGTTAGCACTGTTTGTGTAGGTATTGTGTTTTCCTTTGTGCACCATTTTCTATTAACATCCTAACAATTACATCCATACTTAGTTATTAATGTGTGGCCTTGGAGATGTTGATGTTAACGACTGGAGACAACACACAATCTACAAGAATGGTTACTGCCCAAATCATCCTGTCATCCAGTGGTACTGGAAGGTAATACTATTTACCCCACTCTTCTCATGATCTTTCTGTTTCTGAGATGAATGGTGCACTGTATGATGTACATTTTGGTATGAAGTCTGGGTTTTTTCTCCATGAAAACACCAAACAGTTATCTTCTCCACACACCAGATAATAACTACCATCCTTCTTTTGTTGATTGACAGAGTTCAACATATTCGTTAATGATCTGGAAAAGGGGATGAACAGTACAGTGGCAATGTTTGCAAATGATACACAATTATTCAAGATAGTTAAGTCCAAAGCAGACTGCTTGTACTGTCACCCTGTTTAGCAGGCTACCAGGTCTGAATGTGTGTGGTTTTTTGTTTTATCTTTTTGTGCTCTGCTCTCTTCTATGCCTTGAAATTTTTTTTCCAATGTTGATGTTTCAGCTCTCCACATATTTGTATACTGTCATTGTGTCTCCCCGTGATCATTACTTAGCCTAGCTACACATACTTGGTTCTCTTAATATTTCCTGGATAACAAAGAGTACAGTCGCATCACAGACATGTAGAGAAGGGATATTTCCTCTTCCCCGGATTTGATGCCTCTGCACATACAACCCAAAGTCACCTTTTGTTTGTTTTTTGTTTTGTTTATCACATAGTGCGCTTGGCTCTAATTTGCTATCTGTTGCCACAGCTGTTTTTTTCCATGCTGCTTTCTTTCAGCACTGATGGTTCCTCCCAGTTTAAATCATCCTAAGGTTAGCCTTCTTGTAGCACACCCTTCCCCTAAAAAGCCCTTTGTATAGACATGAGCACTTCAGTTTTACTGTTACACTTTTTGTGCAGAGTGTTTTAGAAGTGTCTCCTTTTTGACCTCTCCCTCCACTCTCCCAATCTAGTTTCCCTTTCGCATGTTGCTCTGATGTTCGTAGCAGCATAGGAAGCTAATCCACAATACTGGTTTGATTTTTGCATCTTCAGCAGTTTACACGGTCTTTTTGATTCTCACAGATCTTGTTCTTTGCCTCGTTCATTAATTTTTCAATTCAAGATACACCTGTACTTGCTAAATACTCAGCTGTTTTGTCAGGGAGGCAGGAGTGTTAACGTAAATAAATGTGACCACTTGTGCCTACTTGGGCTGAACATAAAGCATGAAAAATAAATTTGGAGCTGTGTGCTTTACTGGATAAGGACATTGAGATGTGTTTGCCTTCAGTAAAAGCAGTAGGCTCAAGATATATAAATGCCACCCTGCTCTTTACATTCATCCAGTGGCTAGAATAGCCATAATATACAGATCTATAACCACCATATCAAAACAATACCTTAGGGAATAATTTGGTGTAATAAATGTAGAATTTGTCTGTGGTCTGACTACAGCACATCCAGTTAAGTGAATCTAATCAAATTATATCATAGAAGATAGTAGCAAGGAATTGCATCATACATTTTTAAGGAATCTCTGTCATTTGCTTTTCTGTGACTTCTGTTAGAAAGATTCATTTCACACATTTTGCTTACTGTAGCTGTTTATATATGTCAATCTCCTTTAAGTGATTGTGCAGGCGCTTATAGTGGAATATAATTGTGAACAAAACACATCTTGAAGAACAACAGTTATTGTATTACTCCAGGGGAATTCTGCACCACTACGCAATGCAGAATTTTGCAGAAATTAATGTTGGACACACAGAATTTCCTTTTTTCCCCACAGAATGGGCTGCAGAGATGTTGGCTGCCACTAGGGGGCGCTGGACCTGGCAGAGCCAAGCTTGCAAATAGAAGACAAGGCTAGGTGGGAGGGGGAGGGAACTGGAAGGTTCCCAGCAGCTGCAGTTCTCAGCACGCTCTGAAGGAAGGAGGCGGTGCACACAAAACTCTGTGCAAGCCTGAGACCCAGAATCAAGCTGTTTCTCCCTCTGGATCCCTGGACTGGGGAGGGAAGGAGAGGGGTTGAGGGTGTCTGAGCCAGGGGGGCACCCCAGATGGGCTCTGGGGGAAGGAAGGGGACAGAAAGGCAGGAACGGTTTAACTTTCTGCTCCTCGGGAAAATTTTGTGTGTGTGTCTGTATTGTTACAGTCATACTTGCTGATAGGTATTTTGAAATAAATTACCAAAATAATTGAAACTGGACTTTCAATATAGTGTTATTTTGACAAATACAATTTTCAGAATTTTAGAATATTGTGCGCAGAATGTTTAATTTTTTGGTGCAGAATTCCTCCAGGAGTATTTTACAGGTAAGTAATTATTTTTACTGATTGTACCAAAAGGAAAGTCAACTCATCCAAAATACTGATGTTACATGTACTACTCCCAACTGTTGCCAAAGCAGTGGACTGTTTTGACCTAATGGCAGTTGAGAGAAGAGTCTCTTTATCTAAGATTAGAAAGGCTGGTATCACGTCAGCAAAAGAAAATACTGTAAGACTCTCCAACCTTTGAAGTTATCTATCTAGTTCTTGTGCCACAATATAAATGATTTTTTTTTTAATCCACCTGATGCCTGCACACACTGTTGTATCATGTGATATAGCCTGCTGACTCTCTGTTTGTTACTAGGCTGTCTTACTGATGGATGCTGAAAAGCGTATCCGGTTGTTGCAGTTTGTTACTGGGACATCACGAGTGCCTATGAATGGATTTGCTGAACTTTATGGTGAGTTAAAAATTGAAGGTACTTAAGGTTGTTTAGCACTAAATCTCTTTATTTTTGCTCTTTGAAATGGGTTGGACCAATTCTGAGTAGGATAATGGGCCAGTAAGAGAACCTATGCATGATAGGGTTATTACAAGATGGAAGTTTTCACTCCATTGTCAGTTGAATTGCTCCTTCCCAACGCAAAAAACCTGTGGAGGCTTTATGACAGCAGCTGTGGAGGGCATATTCTTGCTCTCTGCTGTAATAAGCTTGATAGGGTAAAGGGTGCGTATGTGTGGCTGCTGCTGTGCAGATTGGAAGCCCACCGGTACATCGCTTTTGCAGTGTTAATGTATACTTATTTTGTGGCATTATATACATTGCACCTAAAATTAACTGTATGGAATAATGAGTAGATAGTATTTATAAATATAGAGCCTGATACTTAGCATCTTTAACTTGTACGTTCACGTCAGTGAAGTCTACCAATTATACAAGCCGAGGATTTAACCTATAATTTTGCAAACATTTAATTTTGAGTTATAGCATTTAAGTAGTCTATCTAAAATCTAGTGCTTAAACTATACTTGTGGGTTTTTTTTACTCTTTTTGTCCAGGTTCAAATGGTCCTCAGCTGTTTACAATAGAGCAATGGGGAAGTCCTGAAAAATTGCCCAGAGCTCACACATGGTGAGTAATGAAAACATAAAATTAAGGAGTTTATGGATTCTTACACTGCCAAGAAAGGATGGATACTGGTGACCAGATTTGCCAGGAACATACTCTATCTTACGATCATGCCTTTGTGCTATAGAGACAGTTTTCTATAAAATGGGATAATCTCCAGCCTTGTACATTCACTGTCACAATTCTAAACGTTCAAGGAGTTAAGAATTATCTGCTCTCAAACTGCAGCCGGCATAAAACCGACAAAATTCCAGGAACTAGCCAGCTCAATTTCAGTCTGTTATAACTGCTCCTCTTAGTTTCCAAAAGGTTCTTTGTTTAATCCTGTCCAGCACATTAAAAGCTGATTTACGTTAGAAAGCTAATAGGTGCAAACCCCGAATGTAGATGCACTTAAGCCACTTTAAATCTTACATACTTTTATTTCGGTAAAGAATTTGTTCTATATGACAGTGGTCCAGTTGTCCCTTAAAGGTGGGAGATGTTTCTCTTGGGCTGCAGCTGATATGTTTTAATGTGTTTGTTGCACAGAAGGGATTCTACTTGAAAGCTTTTTCACCTTATTTCAAGCCATTGCTACTCCTGTACAGCAGCTGTTAATTTTCTATTAAATCTGAAGGAATCCATTAGTCTGCAAATTGCCTTAAGCACTTGGCAATTAAGCCCGTGTGCTAATGAGATGGAAGTGTCTTCTATAACAGTTTTAATCCCTTCTGCTAGAAGACTTTTTTTGTGTGTCAGATATAATTTACCTTTTAATCCTGCAAGGTACAGAGCAGTGCGACCTGATCCACCACATCACTTGTAGCACGTGATTAAGTGCTTTGGTGTATCCGGATCAGAGCACTTGACATCTTTGATGGTCAAGCCCCAAGTCCCACATTTTTGCCATATCAGTATTATGCTGGGGGAATCTTCTGCCTGGATCTCTTCATCTCTCACCATAAAAATACTTGTTTTAAATTAATATGAAAACACTTGTAGGTGTTTGCATCCTAAAGTTTGCTCTGTCGCTTGATAGAAATGGTGAGCTTTGAACAATACAGACTAGTGCATGGGGCTATTTACAATGAAAGGTAGATTGTACAGAGAGGGGGACAGTGCTTCTGAGTGGCACAAGGAAAGGAACAAAAGTGCCTCACATTATAAGTACATTACTATTGTGGCCCTTGTTTCATATGTCTTACAGAATTACTACCCCTTCCTCTTTCTCTCTGAGAAACTAATGAATGGAAATAAATAAGTGACATGGGAAAGCGGGACTGGCCATTGCACAAATAGAATCTACTTCAAAAATCTCTTGTTCCCCTCCTCCCTCTCTCCCCCAATCAGTCCTACTTTTGCAGGCAGCTTTTACTCTCATCACCACATACCTGGATTCAGTTTCAGTGAATGACTTTTATTCTCTTCCTTGAAAAGTGGGTAGAATGAGCTCTGCGAAAATCTGTGAGCCAACAAAGCACAACCACAGAAAAAAACACTGTGCACAGGAGCAGCTGGTTCCAAAAGGCTCCATCTGCCCCTGCCTTGTCAGACAATTCACTGAAAAGCGGAGGCCTCAGCCCAATTGACTTAATTTAAGTTAGCCAGACACATCCATAAAACTCAGATGACAGGCACTGAGAATCTGTGAAGCAAAAAAAAACCCCCAAAGATTAATTATTGTGAATGTTTTCCATGTATGGAACCCCTATAAATAAATGAGGCTTCAATGCTTTGGTGTTCAATAGAAAATAAAACTTACAGCATTTAATAGTAATCACCTTTCTATAGGTTTTGAACCATCCTACAGAATTCTATAGCAGGAGGCTGAGCTTACTTACAGAACAATTTCTGTTATCTATTAAATTATCAAGGATGTTTTCAAAGAGCCTTCTCTGTTGTTTTTTTTTTGTTGCTGTTCCCACTCCCCTAGAGGAAAAATGAGCATCTGACCTTTAAATTCAGTGCATCTCTGCCATGTCTTTGGAACTGATACAACTCTGTCTCAAGCCTGGTTTCGTATAGAAAGAAACAATTAAAAATACATTATTTTTTCTCTTCCAAGTAGATTTGACAGTTTTTCAGTCTCATGTCTGAATGGGAAGAAAGGGCTGGTTATCTGTGGATAGCAACCAGGGTTTTTAGCAAGGGCCCAGGAGATTAGGAGAAAAAGGAAATGATGTAGTTGGTTCCATTTAGACAATAAGATAACACCTCCCTGATGAGGCCTCCAAATTATTTGACCTCCGTATATTTTTTTTTTTTACTTTAAGTTGATTATCAAATGATACTTTTTCCCCCTTTAATTTCAGCTTTAATCGCCTTGACTTACCTCCTTATGAATCTTTTGAAGATTTACGAGAGAAGCTTCTTATGGCAGTTGAAAATGCTCAAGGATTTGAAGGAGTGGATTAAAACAGCTACCCCCCCCCCCCCCCCGTCAAGCAAGTTCTGCTTGAACTGTTGAATTTGCCTAATGGACATTAACAAGTGACAATGGCAGAACAGTTGCACAATGTTGGTTCATGGAGCAAACTCTTCTACAGTGCAGTTGCCTAAATTCAGAAATTTGAACTACAACCTGTGGATAACACTTCTGATATTTCCACAGTAAATCACCAACTGGTTGACGTGTACTCTAATTACATTTCAGCAGGACTTGTTCTATTTATGTTGTGCCTCTGTAGGCAAAGCCCTTAATAAATATTTTACATACTTTCTAATGACAATGAATGGAATTAATCACTTTACAGGTATAGTATTACAACTCATGTTTACTTTTTACATGATTTAGACATATTCCGATTTTATTTCATCACAATTAAAAATGTCATCTACTTGGAAAAATGAGCATTTTTTCTTATCTTAATTTCATACCAGACTTCATGCCAGTGGCATTTTTACTTTCAAAATGCATTTGAGCCTTGTCCTCCCAACCTGTTAGAAAAGCTGGAGTAAGAAAAGCTGTGAGAAATTTTCTGCAGATGGAATATATTAATGGCAAATCTAAAAGCTTTTCATTCAGCACATTAATATTTTCTGTACCCAGAAGAAAAAGTACAGATTGGATGTTACATTTTTGTATAAATCAATAGAATAGTTACAAGCTGAGAGAGGATCATAACATAGCATGCCAAATCTCACAGTCAATGAAGAAATCACCTCATTATTCCTTGGTAATATTTATGTGTACTATAAAACACTTTGGGATGGGGTTGGCATTATCATTATAGGAAAAAATGCTTAACCCGGTCATTAACTTTGTACAGTGATTCTTCTACTATCCTTTCCTCTTTACTATTTGCAATGGAGGCATTTTGAATGAAACCTGGCACTGCTTGATTTGGAACTGTGGAAACCAGATCTGTTGTGTCTCCTATTTGTATGCATTTGCTAATGATACCTAAATAACAAGGTTGGGTTTTTTGTTTGTTTCCAACTGCACCAACTCTGAAGGCACTTTATGTAACACATGGAGGTCATATCTGTTTTTTATCATAAACATTAATGTGATTATATTCCTTCTCACTGCACATGTCTTTCGGGTGCAATATCTATTAATTGTGAATTTGGCTGCTGCTGCTGCTGTATAAAAACCAGATGTAGAGCTGGGCCTGCAGACGTTCTCACCAATTGTTTTTTGTGATTTTTTTTTTTTTTATTCAATCACAAAGATTATTTAATATATACAGTTATCTAATCAGTTTTGTTACCTATGACATGTTGCATGCTTAAACTATAATGCCTGAGTTGTATCTGTTGTGTGATAGATTAAAGGCAAAAGAGAAGACTTGCATTTGATCCACTGAAGTTAAATGGTTAACATAGCAGTAGGATGGGTTTATGGGTATGCGTTCAGCAATTTGATTATGTTCAGCTTTGTGAGGTTTTGGTCCATCTACGTAACACACTTTGTTGTTTTTTCTAAGACCCCAACTAACACTTATTCACAAGCAAGATGACAGAGTGCAAGAATATTTGAAACAATTTCACCCCTTATTGCCAAGAACTGAGCTTTTTTTAATTTATTTTTATTATTATTATTTTTTTGGCACATGCAATCCGCTGCCAGCAACACGTTCAGCAGCAGTTGCAAGCAGGGAGTGTAACAAGTATTAACTATAGCAATGAGAGCTAATTTAGTAAAACTCATCAAAGCTAATAACATTCAGCAAATGCTAATTTGTCAAACTTTGACTGGCTTGGGATGCAGCCTCCGTTTGCTCACAAAAGTTTGAAGAATCAATAGGTGCATGAAGAAGTTTTGAACCTTCTAATTTGAATGTAGATTAAGGTTAATTCCCTTTCTATATTAATTTTTTTTTTAAGACATTCCTTTTTTCCCATCTGGTGAGCTGAAAACCTGGACATGAGAATGAAGTGGGCTGAATCTGAATAGATGTAAAACACTATTTTGATAGCCTCTTACGCTTTTAGAGAGTGGGATCTGATCTTTCTAATGTATATCTACATGCCAAACTTCTGTAGCTAGGACATGGAATTGCCTTTAAAAATTAGGCATACTCCATGGTCAGGTTTTTTGTTTTGTTTTGTTTTGTATTTTTTAAAACAATGTCTTAATTGGAAGAGTTTTTATATGTTTGGAGGCTACATTTTGCTTCAGTGCCATGTAACAGAACCTTATTCCAAGGACTCCTATGAGTTTTTGCTATAGACTTGAAATATAAACTAACGCTTGTATAATAAGGGATAGTGTCGTCTAGCAGTTAGGCTGGGGGAACTGGGAGTCAGGAGACTTGGGTTAAATTCCCAACTCTGCCATCACTCTCACTATGACTCCTTGCTTGAGTCATTTAAATTCTTTGCCTGTTTCCCTATTTGCAAAATGGGCTTCAGATCTGTGTGCAAAGACGAAAGGCTCTGTATAACTGCAAACGATGAAATAACAGAGTATAACTTTCTAAGATCAGGCTTTTGGAAAATTAGGCTAACGTCTTTTCAGATCCACTTACACATAAACTAAGAATAGAAACTCCAAAAGACTTGAGTATACATTACTGTATTGAGGTAAATTCCTGTTAAGGAGAAAATTTGTATTTTTAATCACTGAAAGTACTCAGTATTGGAAAATAAGTACAAGAAATGTTTCTCAAAAAATATCCCCCAGCCCCTTAGAGTCCAGAGAACTTAAACCTGACTGTAGAAGTGAGTCTGTCCCTTTTCATCAGGGTCTTTGACGAATTCCAGCAAGTAATCCAGGATATTACCAAGGTAAATTTATAATGTGCAAAGTGAATTGTTCAGTCTAACCCCTTTATTGCACAAAGTCTTATGTGTTGCATACTAGAAGTTCTTTTTCGTTTGCTAACAGGCAGTTCCTGAGCAGCACAATCCTTGGCTTTGTCTATCTACACTTGGATTTTAGCCACCAGTGAAGTTGTATTGATGTAGCTGCACTGGTGCAAACCTCTAGTGTAAATGCACTGCACCAGTGCAAAGCAGATGTTGCACTAAGGTAGATTACCTTAGTGGCTAAAAACCCTACTGTAGAAATGCCCCCTGTGTCAGCCATTACCACCTGTGGAATCTGTTCTTTAAACCCAGGGAATTGTCTACAGTTTTGCGAATGACTTGTGTGAGGTCCAGGTATGTAGCGTGTGCTTCAGCGAAACAGCACCTCTAAGGGAGTTTGATTCTATTCTACAGATTACTTTGTAACTAAGAACTGTATATGTTGAAGCTGTTTTTGCATTGACTATTAGGATATAAAGTAGATTTCTTGGAGTTTCTCTTCTAATACACTGAACCTCTTAGAAGTTCTTCTGGAATTCCTGACACTGTTTTTGAAGGACTCTTTCTAGGGAAAGGTGGCTAAATGTCTCTTATTTATTAAACCTTAATTAATGAGGACATTATTCCATTCGGACTTGTGCTCTAACTTGGTGCCTTTCTTTAAAATTCAAATACTGTATTCACATTTATTCACCTTGACTATGTATGGATAGTTCACCCTCTTAATCATAA
This sequence comes from Chelonoidis abingdonii, assembly GCF_003597395.2. Classification (NCBI taxonomy): domain Eukaryota; kingdom Metazoa; phylum Chordata; order Testudines; family Testudinidae; genus Chelonoidis; species Chelonoidis abingdonii. Next base: position 22,398,787 of record NC_133774.1, read on the forward strand.
AACAGATACTTTTTGTAAAATTTGTATTTTTAAAAATATTCTATCTGGCCAAATTATTGTAATTTCTTGCTCACATCAAGTCTTTCTTATCTCTGGCTCTCTTGTAACACAGGTCAGTTATGTATCATAATTCCAGCGTTTATTCCTAGTTGATGGAAACTCATGATTGGAACTAATTTCTTCCTGAAAATTTATTTTCCTTTTGTCTTGCCACTGAAGATAACATAAAAAAAATAAAGAGGTGAATTTGTTATTTCACTCTATTTTATTTTTAAATCTCTCATCCTAGAGAAGACATCCCTATCTCTGAATTTCTCGTGCAGGGAGGGCAAGCTGCATGCTCACTTGTAATATTTTCTGACAAACCAGCAGAGGATGCTGCTCTACAGACTAACCAAGTATCTCATTCCCTCCACCCCCAATCTCCACTACCCCAAAAGACATCCACTACCTCTGTTACGTGATTAGCCTTTACTGACTGGTGATCAAGACTGCAGAGTTCGGTATCATACTTGCAAATCTCACTTCTGAGATATTGAATCTGTTCATATACTTTGCGTGAAACCCTGGCCTTGATGAAGTCAATAGCAAAACTCTTATTGACTTCAGTGAGGCCTGGATTTTACCCTTTGTGTTCTGGAATTTATAACCAGGAGGAATAAGTGACACATTTGGACCACTTTTTTTCAAATATATATAAATAAGTACAGTATACCAACGATATACAAAATCAAATTTTTAATAGGTAAGATGAAAAAGAAAAAATCTTATAATTACCAGAGTGGATATTTTCACAAGCATGAGGGTGTTTTTAATAGCAAAAGTCTTTTCTTTTGCTTGTATGGAATTTTGGGAAAAAACTCTCTTCCGACATCTGTTAGATGTTGCACTAAAAAGCGATACTTGTTTGAAACGCATGGGAAAATTGTTTTGCTAAAACTGGAATCTACCCCCATATTAATGTTACATATCCCTCAGGTCTGTCATACTGCACACATAACATTACATTCATATCACATGGCCACCCCCACAAACCATATTTATCACATGCCTCTATACTTCTAAGCCATCTGGATTTTCTTATGTTGCTCTTTCATTTAGAATGTCATGTTTTCCTCTTTCAGTTAACGTCAATGAAGCTTTTGTTCTTTTTTACCACTATATATACCTATACACAGTGTGTACCCACATACAGCAGTACATATATGTAATACATTTTTATACTACTTTAATCAATTCTGTGTTCAAGATTGGCTTCTAAAGAGGCTTGTGAGCAGTTTGTCTCCAATGCAGCTTTAGCAAAGCCATGTCATAGTGAATACATTATGATTCTCAGAACCCAAATAAAACCACTAGAAGGTGATTTTGCTATGCTCTGTGTTTGTGAACTTATGACCTTTATTCAAATTTAAACCTGAAATGACTACTTCTAAAGGTGAAAAATAGTTTCAAACATTCCACATGAAATTCACTATCTTTCGTAACTTTTTATTGTAAAACGCCTCAGAATATGAGGCTATTTAAAATTATACTAAACTACATTAAAATTGATTTTAAAAAAAAATCTGAAAACTACTACTTATAAATAATGCTCATTTTCACAATCAAAATAGCTTTAAAGTATGGTTGGATTTGATACACAGTGGAAAATGTTTTTTGTTTTTGTTTAAGGACAAAATCACTTTTTCCATTTATTTTCTTAAGAGAAGTGAAGGAGATTGTAGTTTGTTTTCCTGATGGCAAAAGATCAATGTGACAAAATGAAGTTGTAATGAAATGATGCAACTTGTTAAATATTTAATAAAGAATTATGGAAGCTGGAACATTTTATACTTCAAATACACGGTCTGTCTAATTGAAAGTTTGTTGTATTGTGTTAAAAGGGGTGTAACTTCCAGCAAAGTTTGGGTGGAGGGGGAGGATGCACGGAAGTAAACAATGGTAATCAAAGCACCTATGTACAATTTATCTGAAGCATTACTGCCATCCAGGTACTTCACCTCTTTTCTTTATAATTACTACTTGACAGTTGTTGACTTGCACAATTAATGCATGGTTAGTATGCACACAATATACTGTTTTACACATTCTTTTGAAGGAATGCCCTGGTATTAAATACAGAACCTCCTTCCCCCCACACACATCTCCCCACCCCTAACTCATGCACCAATGTTAAGCTGTTTTTAATACCAAAAAGTAACTTTTGTTAAAATTATTTCAGCAGATGCAAGATGCACACGATTCAAAATAAGCCCTTTTGTTTTTATATTACTCCACTTTCAGTAGTTACTTCCAAGCTTTATTTTATGATTCAGCATACCTACAGCAAGTATATATTTTTAAATCCTGCATCTGTGAACAATCTTTATAAATCTTCCCACTGTAACTATTCAAATGTAGGTTTTGAATAAGAACAGAAAAATGTGAACATTAAATCCAATTAAGTGTGCTGCTTTTATCTCATACATATACTACCAAGTTCCTAAACATCTATCAAAGGAAACTTACTATATGCACTTTAAAGAGAGCGTGCTAACTTATCTTAGAACATGGATTAAAAAGAGAGATGTCTTAATTTAAACAACCAAGCCTATATTAGAGCTATATAGCTCATCCTCTTTTGTACCATGTGTTTCAGTGCCACAATTCAAACTTGAAATACAGCAGTACTAAGTAACTAAATTCTTCGCCACTAACCATAACATAGACCATGTGTATTACAATCGCCAAATAGGAAAGGCAGGAAGCTTGGGCAGGGATGTTCTTCTTTGTACAGCACCTAGCACAGTGACATAAGGGCTCCTAGGTACTGCAGTAAATACAAAGAAACACTATCCGAGAAATCAGACCTCTGGGTTCAAGGAAGTCACACTTCTGACTCAGCAGATGACTTTGGAAATATTGTACCTTCCTCCACAGCTGTCAACTCTCTGTCCCTAGTATTGATGAGCAAGGTAGGAGGCCTAACAACCAGAAAGGGAGATAGATACGTGCTAAGTAGGAAGTTACTCTTTAAAACTAGGAATAATGTGGGGTTTAAACTGTCCTATTGTGGACAGCCCCAATAATGTGGGCTTAAACTGTCCTATTGCTGCCTTGAACTTTACTTCAGATAGGTGCAGAGGCTGCTCAAGAAAATCTGCCAGCCAAGGCAAGCTTCAGTGTACCAGTCCCTCTCATCACCTAGAACAGAGGTTCTCAACTGGGGGGTGCATTGGGCCTTCTAGGGGAGTATGGCAAGCCTTCTGATGGTTCAGTGGTTATAGGAAAGGGGGGAGCCAGGTCTAGCATCATGAAGGTATGGTCTGGCCGCCCTGCCACCCCAGGCAGAATCAGCCACCGTAGGCAGCTGCCTTTTTAGCTTATTGCAAGAGCGGCTCCTGGGCAGACCGTGTCAGCTAAGTCTGGAGCATGTATTTGACTTACACCAACATTGCAATTAGGTGCCCTGTGGCCGCCTATCATACCTTCCAATTAACCACAGCTGAGGGATTGCACAGATGGTGCAATTCCATTGTTGGTTCAGGCTATTGCTGGTTTGTGTATCATTGTCCAGGGGCTGGAGAAGAGTCTTGGGAAAAGGACAAAGGGCAGAAACATGACATTGACCCAGCATCTTCCAGAAACTCTGCAAGTCACCCGCAACAAATACCTGATGGCTAGCAGTGACTGGAAACCTTTGCCATTAAGTTCCTGTGGGGTGTATCATTGAACATACTAAGTGGTCATTTAAAGATACTGAACACCATTTAAGGACATAAATTGTCAGGATTCTGAATAGATATTTTCCTTGATGATATGCTTGAACATACCAGAATTCTGATCAGGTCTCATTTCACCAGGAAAACTGCTACTTCATCTTTCTCCAACCCTCAGTGACAACCCTTCGCTCTCCAGCCATGGAGGCTACCTGTTCCAGAAAGCCAAAGGTTACGCCAGAGACAGCTTTTGTTGACAGACTCACATTGTTTGTTTTTGAAGCACTTTGTTTTCGGCTTAATCACTTCCCAACAATTCTTCTGCTTCATTAGGCTTGGAACATGTTCAAGCTGCTCACTGGTGCCTCTGCCTTCAGCTCCCTCATTCCTGCCTCTGCAGAAGTAATTAATTTATCTCTGAACATTCTTTTCCTGCGCTTGCCCGTTTGCTCCCTTGATGAGTTCCCCCTTGCTCATAACTCATCTCCTGTTCATTCTTCGGAACCGTAGCTGTTTCTGAGACCACCTGCTGCCAGGGCATCCAGATGACATTTTTCAAAGCTGATCCTACCAGCCACAACTGAGCCCTTCATTCGGCTGGAACTGGCACTGTCTGCAATTGTCTGCTTGCTCCTTTTAAAAAGCAAATATCTTGGTAATACATAGTAACACACTGTATGTAGTACTCCAGCACATGATTAACCTGCGCTTTTTACCAAATAAAGAAAAACTAAATGGCCTTGAAATTCTGCACTTTTCTTCCAACGATGCTTATTTATTTTGTTAATGCTTTGACGATTATATTTAGTATATGCTGTTTCCAAAAAATAGTACAGCAATTTCTTTACTATTTCAAATATGAAGTGAAAAGCAAACCGCAATTTGGCAACTTCCCTATGTGGACACTGTTGGTTCATCATCCTTTGGTAGTAGCAGATGCCGTACCAGTAAAGTGCATCCTACAAGGAAGATTTGCTACCATGTCAACAATATCTTACATGTTTCAGAGTAGCAGCCGTGTTAGTCTGTATCCGCAAAAAGAACAGGAGTACTTGTGGCACTTTAGAGACTAACAAATTATTTCAGCATAAGCTTTCGTAGGCTACAGCTCACTTCTTCGGATGCATAGAATGGAACATACAGACGGAAGCTATTTATACATACAGAGAACATGAAAAGGTGGAAGCACACATACCAACTGTAAGAGTCCAATCAACTGAGATGAGCTATCATCAGCAGGAGAAAAAACCCTTTTAAGTGATCATTGAGATGACCCATAGAAGGTGTGAGGAGAACTTAACATAGGGAAATAGATTCAATTAGTGTAATGACCCATCCAGTCCCAGTCTCTGTTTAAACTTAAGTTAATTGTATCTAATTTGCATATTAATTCGAGTTCAGCAGTCTCTCTTTGGAGTGTGTCTTTGAAGTTTTTTGGTTGCAAAATAGCCACCTTCAAGTCTGTCACTGAGTGGTTAGAGAGGTTGAAGTGTTCTCTCACTGGGTTTTGAATGTTATGATTCCTGATGTCAGATTTGTGTCCATTTATTCTTTTAAGTAGAGACTGTCCGGTTTGGCCAATATACATGGCAGAGGGGCATTGCTGGCACATGATGGCATATATCACGTTGTTAGATGTGCAGGTGAACGAGCCCCTGATGGCGTGGCTGATGTGGTTCGGTCTTACATGTTACTCTTCATTCTGATGGATGCCAACGTACCTGACAAATTATGCTCATGACTCACTGCAGTCACCTTCAAGGAGCAATGTAGTAGCTATTTAACAATGAGATTCTTCCTATTTCTAGCCGCCACCGCCTCTTCTCTTAGTGGCATGACCAGTAGCAGCACTTCTTCAACCCTGGGGACACCCCCACCTCTGACAGTAAGTCATGGGGCTTGATAGTTTAAAATAGTAAATCATGAAATCTCTATCTAGGTTCTTCCATTGGACGAGCTGAGTGCCTCCATTTGCAAGGTCTCATCTGAAAGGTCCTCAAAGGAAATAAAACTGCACTGAAAAACAACTCTCACCCTGGGAAGGTGAGGAAGGGCTGAATTGAGGCAACAGCTTTGTAATGGCTGGGAATGGAATTCTGCCCTGTACAACCATCTGCAAGCTCTCCCCACCTTTTTCTCCATCCTTACTAACTACTTCTTCTGTTACCTTAATCTGGAAAAAAACTTTAACCTCCTAGGCGTGTGGGGAATAGAAGGGTTCACATGACATTCTGTCATCAAGTATAAAATGCTGAACAAATTGAAAATGGCATCAGAGATGGGCACTGTTTTGAAATAAGCCTCTATTTAGAATTGATAAGCCTGTAATAGAACGTTAAACGTATCATTCTCTTTATTTTATTGAACATTAGAGGGATGGGGACAGCCTTTACCTTGTATCTGACGTTCAGAATGGAGATCGTCCTAGGGACTGTAATGTGTAGACCTCTCTACAGACCTTGCTGATTTCGGTCCTTAGGCACCTAAGTCCCTTAGTGGAGCTGGGCCTAAGTCCCATTTTTTGGCACCAGTGCCACCCACAAAACTCCCACTCAGCTACCGTTTACCATAAACTTACTCAGCACTTATTTTTGCAGTAAAATTTCCTTTGGCACCTAAGTCTCTGCCTCTGGGCATGCAAGCTACTGCCTTGCTTCTCAGTGCCCTGAGATCTATTCCCAAGTGCAATCCACCAACCAGAGGGAGAGAGGCAGTGGAGTGCCTATTTCACCTGTGGGGCCCAATCCGGTAGGCATGCTCCAAGGCCACCTCTTGGATCTGGTCCCATTCAAAATCTGGCTGGAGGAGGCACCTACACAAAACGGTCACTGGGCCAGAGTGAGAGTGACTATGTCTTAGTAGTTAGGGCACCCCCAGGCCAGTCTTCCTGCTCCAATGACTAATTATTTACTCACAGCAGAACCGTTTCAACAGGAGAGACTGAGGGAGCCCCACCTATTCCATTGCTCAGGTGTCAGAGCACGGTCTTGGGAGCTAAGAGACCCCCTGCTCACGTCCTCTCTCCCCTCAGATTGAAGGGGAAATTGAACCTAGATTTCCCACATCCCAGGTGAGTGAGTGTTCTATCTACTGGGCTAAAAGAGGGTTGGCACCACCTCATACTCCTGTCATTTTGAAGGAGGATTCACTTAACTCATTCTCAAAAGAAATGATTTAGGCACCTAAGCCCCATGACTCCAGGAGAAGGGTTCCCGGTTGTGGATCACAACAGAGAGAGGCACCTATCTCCATGAAAGGGGAGGAGCTTAGGATGCATGTCCCAGGGGTTAGCGTAGGTGGCTCCACCTAGCATACTGGCTTTTGTGGGATCATGTTTTTAGGTGCCTATCTCTTCCCATTCAGCCCTAACTCCAGCCTTGTGGAGCCTGAAAATTGTTCTGTAATCTTCTAGAGGCCTAAAAGTTAGATGTTGTGATACTCAGCATTGCAACACCTAAGTCCCTGTGTGGATCTAGACCCTGACATCCAATAAAACTAACCATCCTTAAGTTTTACTGCTTCACCTCCACAGTTACTTAAAACACTGTAAAGCTAACAGTCAACGAAACAAAGATATACACCTATTAGAGGACCTTGTGAATAAAGTGCAGAAGTAGGAGTCAAGAGGGCTGGGTTGTATTCCTGGCTCCGCTAAAGTTTACTAACTAACTTGGGCAAGTCACTTAAGCTGTCAACCTCCATGTTCCTCGCCTGTAAAATGGAAGTAGGAGATACCTTGCTGATTTTTAGAAGTGTTAAGGCTCAGTTCAGCAATGATTTTATTGCACTTTTGAGATCCTTGAATGGAAGGTGCTAAACCAAAGTACTAGGATGAAGAAGTCATCTGCAGGTACCAATGCTTGTTTTCCGACAGCTGGATAGTGGTGATATTTGTCCCTAACATGTCAGCTTAACAGGTTCTCCCTAGTGTTGCAGCTGGGTCCTGGGTGGATAGACCTAGTCATCTGAGTCACAGTCCAGAGTCATGAGACAGGGAGGTCAGAAACAGGACACAAACTGGAGATCAGACCCATGAGTGAGCTGCCAGGAGCCATGCTGAGTCAGGAGGCCAGGAAATCAAGCCGGGGTGCACAGGAAGCACAAGGCATACAGTCCAGAACAGGGTGATGCCCCATTGTTCAGAGAGCTTCCTGTTTCTGCTGATGGCTTAAGTAGGGCTGGTGGGCCAATCAGCTGCTCTGGTACTCTGACAATAAGACCTCTGGGGCAGAACCTCAAACTGTGGCTGGGTCCCAGGTAAGCAATTGTCAGCAGTCTGCCAGGTGGAGGGTTGGTATGTAGCCACTCCCATGAATCTTTTGGAGCCAGGTCTGAGACCTGTGGGTCAGGACACCTAGAGGAGGAGGAAAGTTGTTGAGGACTTAACAGTTAATGCTACATTTTTAAAGGTATTTGGGCACCTACCTTCCATGAAATCAATGGGAGTTAGGCACCCAGGTGCTTTTGAAGATCTCATTAGGCACCTATCTGCATCTTTAAGCACTTAAATACCTTTAAAAATTTGGCCCTTATTCCCTCCTACAGGCTGAGCCCCTATTCCCTCAGCAATCCCTCCTATTTTGAATTAATTAATTCCAATTACAAGGCCATCTGATCCTCATACTCTGCATTAGTCCAAGAGTGAAGTTGCTGTAAGCCAATGCCATTTACATTCTTGAGCAATGCCGTCATGAGAACGGCACACCAGGGTGTGCTATGGCAACTTGACAGGTAGAGCTACTGCTCCAAATGATTCCCAGGCTGCATGGAGGGAGCTCAAATGAAGAGACACAATCCTTTGATAATTAGTCATTGATTAGTTTCCCCAGTCTTGGTCAGCAGGAGCCTTGTTGTTCTAACTCAATTTATTGTTGTTCAGATGCCTCAGCTGTTTTTACCCAATTTATCACTTCTTCAGAGGCCAGGGGAGTCTATCTAGCCCGGGTTTCTGGACTGGGTTTGAATCACCTGCCCAATGTTGTATTCACGTATTTTCTGTTTTGCACTAACTTGATATTTATAGTAGCAGAGAAGATTTCTCAGCTCATTAAATTTCAAACGGCAGTGAGAATTTGGGGCTGGAATTATGATATGGCCTTAAATTTAAACAGTGCTAATAAATGCTGTGATAGGATACTCCTTTGAACAGCTACTGTGTGATTTAAGAACTCATGAAAACCTTTCAAGAGGTCAGAACTTGTTTGCCACAATTTGTTTCATGGAACAGTGACATTACAGACATCTAATTTGTTTCTCTGCTGTTTCAACTTAACCCCAACTCCTTGCTGCTCCTCCCACAATGAAAATGAAACAGGTTTTATACTGTGCAGTGTTTAAAGTGAGACAAGGTGGGTCAGATAATACATTTTAGATATTAAAGATAGATGTGCAGCTAGCACTATACGCTCATTTGGATTGTCAGGCAGTATTTTGGTTCAAGGACTTGAGATAATACTTAATGACTAGTGTACTTAGTGTACAATAATCCAAAGCCTTTTCTTGGGCTGTTTTTTGAGTTCTGCTGCGTCACTATCTTCTGTATGTCCCTGGGTCACAGCAATTGGTAGGGAATTAAGCAGACTCTTCCTTCAGAGCTAGCTCCTTCACCTCTATTCTAGAAATACTGAACTAAAATCAAAGAGTGAAATACGAGTCCAAGACCTTCAAAGCTGTTTGCCTAAAGTTTGGCAGCTAAAAATCCAGTTAGTCACCTAAATAAGTGGCTTGATTTTTCAAATGTACGAAGCGTCCAGCTGTGCTAAACGAGATCTGAGGGAGCTGCTGGGCGCTAACTATTTTTGAAAATCAAGGCCAGCTCTACACTAGGAAATTAGGTCAGTTTAACGACCAGGGCCGGCTCCAGGCACCAGCTCAGCAAGCAGGTGCTCGGGATGGCCAGGGGGAAAGGGCGGCATGTCCAGCTCTTTGGCAGCGGGTCCCTTGGTCCTTCTCAGAGGGAAGGACCTGCCGCCAAAGAAGAAAGCGGCGCGGTGGAGCAGGTCTGAGATCGCAGCTCTTTTTTTTTTTTTTTTTCCCCTTTGCTTGGGGTGGCAAAAACCCTGGAGCCGGCCCTGCCGAGCTGCCAGAGAGCTGCCACTGCCCCCTCCTGCCCCCGGACCCAGCCCACTGCGCACCTCCCCCGCCTCAGCGCCGCACTGCTTGCCCCGGGCCCCCACAGTGCCAGGGGCGGAGAGAGGCAGAGCCTGGCTCTGAGGGGGGCAGCAGGGGATACTGCCCCACCAGGGGACCCCCATGGCTTGGGCACCTGGGGGGGCAGTATCTGTCCTCTTGGCTCTGCCTGCACAGGGCTGGGGAAGCAGCTGTCAGCGCCTGCACCTCTTAGCCCTTGCACTCCACCATTCCACTCACAGCCTTTTCACTTGTACCTCCCCTCATCGCTCCTTCACTGCATCCCTTCCTCTTGTACTCTCCCTTCACCCGCACCTCTCCCCTTATACCCTCCCCCAGCCCTCTTCTCCTGCACCTCTTCTCCCACAACCCTCCTGATACTCCCTCTCCTCCTCTGTGAGTACATCACACCCTGCTTCTCTGCCATTGTAGAGCCCCCAAGCACACCCACACCCGATCCTCTGCCTGAACCCTCTTTACTAGATCCCCATCCCTTTCCGGGTGCAAGGTTTGAGAGTTAGTCCCTACGCCTTCCATGTGCATTTGGAGCACTAAAGATGGGGTTGCGGGAGAAGGGGGGGCGAGATTTATACTAAAGTGAAATAAAAATAGAAGAAACGGTTTGATCCCCACTGTAAGTGTAAACGGGGATTGCTGTGGAGAATGAGGCGGTCACGTTGGGAGGGGGGAGCCCAGGGCTGGGCCGGCAGAGGGTGCAGGCGGGGGAGGGCACTGGTGGGGAGGGAGCTGCCCGTTTGCTCTCCAGTCACTTGTGCAGTAATATGCAGATTAGTAAAGCTGCTAAGCATAAAACTAGACTGGGCCTTAGTATTTCAGAGTGGGCCCATGGAACCTCCAGCTGTAAACTACTCTTCTCCACTGGGATCACATTATAATAGGCAGGGCAGCGCTAGAGGGAGGTTTAGCAAGCTGATCCAACAGCACACTGAACTGTCTTGCTTTGGGTTCAAAGTTTGTATAGCGATACAGGAGAAGGGCCAGCCACTTATGTTGGGGTCACGGCATAAGGTGGGGCTGTCTGATTTCACTATGGCTCTCTCCTTCAATGTCATGCTCAGATTTTCTATTTCCAAAAAAAACCCATCACAACAGAAAGAGTCATAACTAGTAACATTACTTGCCATTTTCTTGGTCCAAATGAGTTTAGAGTTGGGTATTTATTCTCTGATCTTATCTCATCTTGTCTTCAAATCAGTCCTAAACAATTTATTACAGTTCATTTTGGTTTGTTAGATGTGAGTCCTCTTGAACGTCAGGCAGCTGTTCATTCCTTTAATAACAGGCAAAACAGCACTGAGAATAGTTACGCAGCCTATACCATTTTTTGTGCCCTCTGGAGTCTAACTAGTAATGGCATCCTTATATGCCCAAAGTCCTAATGCTCAGAGAGCATGTAATGAGTGATGTTATTCCCTCTGCTTCAAACATGCAAAATTCTTGGCGATCATCACTAAACTGTCTTTCCCAAAGCTTTTTATTCTGGTGGTCCTGTTAAATATCTTTATTGCATCATTCAGAATAAAGAACTGGGCTATTTCATTTTTAATTAAACTGAAGAACATCTAGGAAATCTTAATAAACAAAATAGGAAATGTGACAACAGATGCCAACTTAAAAAACACTGCAAAAAACATGCAAGCCCCAATTCCAGAAGCATTGAAACCTGTATCTTGGGTATATACAGGGGCAGTGAGGAGGAAGCTGGCCTACTGCCATGGAGAAACACTTATTTAAAAACTACTTAATCATAGAATGTCAGGGTTGGAAGGGACCTCAGGAGGTCATCTAGTCCAACCCCCTGCTCAAAGCAGGACCAATCCCCAGACAGATTATTACTTCCACAGTGAATTGTGGTGCAACATTTCTTACCTTACAGTGTTCCCTGAATGACCCCGGAAATACTGAGGGAGAGCAGCAGCTTTAAAAAGTCATTTATTTAATGACCAAGTAGAGTGTAAAAGAAAAGTGAATGCATTCATTTAAATGGGGATTGTTAAGGAAGCATAGGGAGCCTGAGTAGTTTTTGCACGGAACTTTGTAAGGGTCGTGAACTGTATAAATGGAACTTTGTTACCCAAACGTAAGATCCAGTTGTCTATATAAAAGCAGAGTCAATAACTCTGCTTTCTGGTCAGTCTTAATGTAATTACGTAATCTTTTGCTACTCTGCTAAGCATTTGTGCTACTTTTTAAATTGTTTCTTCATATTATAACAAAATCTTATAAAAACCCTCTTGTGCAGCAATGGAGTTCTTTCAGATGTGCCAATCCTCCACGCTATATTTTAATTGCTCACTTCGATGCTGTTGAGAGGTGACTTTACTGGCACCCATTAATTAATGTTTCTTAGAATCATAGGACTGGAAGAGACCTCAAGAGGTGATCTATTCCAGTTCTCTGCATTCAATGCAGGACTAAGTATTACAGACCAGCCCAGTTTGTCTAACCTGCTCTTAAAAATCTACAACAATGGAGATTCCATGACCTCCCTAGGCAAATTTTTTCCAGTGCTTAACCACCCTGACAGTTAGGAAGTTTTTCCTAATATCCAACCTACACCTCCCTTGCTGCAATTTAAGCCCATTGCTTCTTGTCCTATCCTCACAGATCCTTCACCAAAAATGTTTACCATTTTCCAACTAGTTCTAGAAGAATGTGAAACTGAAGAAGAGACAAGAAGGTAATTCTGGAGGGTAATTAAGCATTGGAACAACTTATCTAGAGATGTTTTAAATTCTCCATCATTTGAAGTCTTTAAATCAAAACCAGCTGTCTTTTGAAAAAACATGTTATAGCTCAACCAGAAATTATAGGCTTGATGCAAAAATTATTGTGCAGGGTTCTTTGGCCTGTGTTTATACAGGAGGTGAGGTTGGATCATCATAATGGTCCCTTCTGGCTTTAAAACCTAAGAATCCAAGAACTTTTGGTCATACTACACTATCATACTTTTTTCCATGGTAGACGGATTGATAGAATAGGTGGGACACTCTAGTTTTGTGTTGGGTGGCTGCTATGGGAAATCTAGCTTAATTTTATATAGAGAAGCACAAACTTAGTTTGTTTTTAAAATGTGTAAAATATTGTTTTTTAAACTGTGATTTTTGGGACAGTTAGTGATCAGTATAAATGACTGATCAGAAATATCTGTGTGAGATTACATTGTATTACTTGAGAAATACCACGGGATCATGTAATCAAAGATTGGCAGAAGATATATATATATATATAGGATGTGCGGTCAACCTTAACTGCGTCATTACATGGGTTTTTAACAGTAACACCCTGGTTGACTTTTGATAGGAAAAGTAAGCTTGATTAGGCAAGATGCTGAGCAGTCTAGCCCTGATCCAGGGAAGTACAGATTTAGTTTAGCTAAATGAAAGCAAAACTAAAGCTTTTGTATATTTCTGAACCAATTGCTCTGTCCATTGGGTTAGCCAAGTTTTAGAATCTTTCACAGCCCTGGAAATGTACGTACTGTATTGCATGTGTGCATGCGCAGGCAGCAGTGTGCTAAAAAGTTCTTCCACATGGGGAAAATGAGTTTCCTGTCCTATCTTCAGAATTTTCCTTTCAGTTACAGTAAAATCTCTCATTCTTTCTCCCTATGGCCCTCTAGCACCATTAGATTAGCTAGAGGACATGCCCTAGTAATGAAATCAGTTTTTAAACAAAAGACAGAACTTTGAACGTTGGGCCAAAGTTAACGAGTAACAGAGATAGATGCTAGATCAATAGCTGGCAAATATTAGCTGTGTGCAACTGATTGGCATGCAATTTCAAAAAAAGACCCTCACACTTCCAACCTCCAAATATCCCAGCTCCTGGGTGCAAAGAAGAGCAAAACTTTGAAAATGCTAGAAACTAAAGAAACCTGTAAAACTGAAGGCACAATGTAAAGTTTCATGTCCTGCCCATTAAGGCCCTGCTCTTGCAATGCTCTTATGAGGTCTGCCCACTCAGAGCTCATTGCAGGACCAGGGCCTACGGGTTCTCAATACTAATGAATTTCATTTTCCTGTCGCCTGCTGTTCCAACCATTTCTTTCGTCCTAGTGCTTTATTTTTGTGAATGAAGGCAATAAAGAAAAGTTGCTATTAGTTTTAAGCAGCTGAATTTTCAATCACATTTTTAGACAGTTTGTTTAGTTCCATAGGAAAAAACTAAGATGTCTTCTTATAGTCTCATAAGATTATTTTATGCACACACACACATCTGCACCTCCACACTTTTCCATCATGTCCAGGGGGTGAGGAAGCATAATTTTGCTGTCCCTTTCAGCCCTTTGATCAGTGAGAACACAGTTAATTGCTCTCAATGGAAACTTAAGTTCATTCTCCTTTAGTGCATTCTGTTTACTTTGTTATACCCAGGCAAATGACTAGCTCCACCCAAGCTAGTGCAACCAGGCATGAATTATACCTCCAGGCATGTGCATGACCCCCCCCACTCCACTGCATTCACAGGGAATTCACCCTAAAGGAAGGTGAGTGATGTTTCACCATGGGGAAGCAATCCAACCAGCCGAGGCTGTTTGAAGGATGACCTGAATCAATGAAGCCTCCAGCTACCCAGGGCATGCATTTCCCCGCTTAGCTTTTTAATCTGTTAAACATTTGTTCCCCTTGGTAGAGGAAAAACTTGAGCTGTTGTCTACTAGCACCACCTCTGCCTTTGTGCCTCCCTCAGGTCTGCACTGGGTTCTGCTGGCATTGATCAGGAATTAATCTGGGCCTGAATGTGAACTTTATTGTACAATGCATTCAATATATCCAGGCATATTGAAAAATCTCAGCCAGAGGCACTCAGGTGCTACACTGATCCGGCCCAGGTGAGCACCTGAAAAGGTGGGTGAACCAGTTTGGGTTAGGAATGAGCCCAAATCACAAAGTTTGGATCAGAATCCAAACCTCCACAAAGTGCATGAACATTTGTATCTGGGGTTTCTGTTTTGGCCTTATCTCTAGATCAGATGAAATATGAACTTCCTCTCCCCTATTCAATTTAACAGAGATGGTTAAAGGGTGACTTGATTACAGTCTACAAATACCTACACAGGAAATAAATATTTGATAGCAGACTCTTCAGTCTAGCCGGAAAAGGTATAAAATGATCCAATGTCTGGAAGTTGAAACTATAAAAATTCAGACAGGAAATAAGGCATTTATTTTTAACAGGGAGGGTAATTAACCATTGGAACAATTTAACAAGGGCTGTGGGGGACTCTCCATCACTGGTAATTTTTAAATCAAGATTGAATGTTTTTCTAAAAGATCTGCACTAGGAATTATTTGGGGGGAGTTCTATGGCCTGTGTAATACAGGTCAGACTGGATGATCACAATGGTCTCGTCTGGCCTTGGAATCTGTGACTCCCCAAATCTTTCTCCCATCTACACTCATTCCTTTTTTTTAAGGAAATGGTCTGATAAATTGACTTTTCACTTCTTACTAATAGGCTAATATGCATTCTCCTTTTTTAGTGTCACAGTACTGATACTACTGCCCAATGACCAAAGCACAACTTCCTTCCATGGCTGCACCCAGCAACGAGGACCAAGCAAGCCCAAAAAGCATCTCAGGGATCCTCACTCTGAGTCAAACCTCCCTCTCATCAAAGAGGATGGCAACATTCTTCTTTGAGTGATGGTTCCTGTGTGGATCCCAGATGTGAGTGCGCATGTGCGCCATGTGCTGGAGCCGGAACTGTTCATAGTAGTGTCTGCTGACCAGCAAGTGCATCATGCATCGACTGTGTAGTACGTCCAAGGCTTTGAGGCTGTGCGGGTTGACGCCGCTCCAGTTCCCTCTTACCGCTGCATGGCCAGAGTTGGAACCCCTGTTCCTCGATGCTCTTAGTTTGCTACAAGTACTGCTCTTCGATCCTTTGTACGTAGTTTTTCTTCATTCTGTAGAGTTGTCCATTAGTTAGTCCATTAGGTTCCCATTGTTCTCCCCTCTCTGGGGCTCCTCCCCGGCCCAAGGACTATACTCCAACAATACTGTGCTTCTCTGTCTGTGAGCGATGAGCTGCCTCTGCTTGCCATTGTCTCTGCTGCCCGGGGGAAGCTCATATCGCTGCCCACTGCTCCATCTGCTACTTGTTCCCACTTCGAACTCAGGAAACCAGAGAACTTCACTTCCACAAGTACTTTATGGAGGAGGCTACACACCCACATGCGCAACTGAATCCAGAAGCCTCAGATCCACTGCAGCGCCGCCCAGTACTGGCGGTAAGAGCCTCCCCAGACCGTTTCTGCCTGACACTGATGGCACCACCACAACTGCCCCAAACCCACTGTGCACACAAGAAGCACAGTCATGGGCACAAAGGCAGCTCCCCAACAGGGACCACCTCGAAACACAGCGTTGCCTCCCCAAGCTGTGCCAGGTCAGATGAGAAGTCACGCATCGACCTAGACAGTCCTGCTCCAAAAAAGTCCCTCTTGGAGCATAAGTCAAAGCACTGCGCTTCACCAGCATTTCTCCCAGCAACGGTGACTGGCCCACTGCCATCACCCCTGGTTCTGTGGACACCACCACGACCATCCGTGCTTGTCACCCCTGACACCGAAGGCCGAGCTCATGCTGCCATATGCTTGCTTCTCTCCACACCCAGGGTCCTCAGTCCTCTCCAACTGCCATCTCCTGCAGACAAGCTTCTCTTGCTTCAGCCTCCCTCTCCACTCTCTCCGCCAGTCCCTTCTACAGAAGAACTTCTCTTCATGGACTGTTCGGTCTTGCCCCATCCTGCACCGACAGCTCCACCCCTGCCAGACCTGTCCTCTGGTTCTGAGTGGTCCTCTTAACCGGACCCCACTTTCTCGCCTGCATGGTCATACAGCCTGAAGCCTCAGCACAAGCTGTACCATACCAACCAATGTACTTTCTACCAGTCGACTCATTCCATTACCCTGGGCACCGCCGATGCCCAGCAACCCTTTTGGGCCGCTTGGAACCCCTACTGCAAGCAGAGGGTACATCCACATCACTGCCTCTCCCCAGCGCAAACTGCCTCTCCTTCTGTCTAAGAGGAGCCTTGGGACGTTCCCGCTCCATCAGCACCAACGGCACTATTGACACCTCCAGTGCCCACTGGTGCCTCTTCCTCCTGGAACGATGCACTTATTCCAACCTCTCTCTCTCCCCCCGCGACAACCATATCCAGTACCAGGCTCATATGGCTACGGCCCTCTACCTGCCCATGGAGGACATCCAGGATCTCCAGACCCAATTCCTAGACATCCTGCAACCCCCTGGATCCTCCCATACAGCCCTATCTATTCA
Source organism: Chelonoidis abingdonii (assembly GCF_003597395.2). Classification (NCBI taxonomy): domain Eukaryota; kingdom Metazoa; phylum Chordata; order Testudines; family Testudinidae; genus Chelonoidis; species Chelonoidis abingdonii. The sequence goes on from NC_133774.1 coordinate 22,415,924, forward strand.
TGAGCCATCTTGCAACCAACCCAAGCTGTCTGGCACAGCCAAGCTTCCTGTGCCCCTACTCCCAAGTGGGCAGAACACCCCTATTTCATACCCTCTAATTTCCTCTTCACTCACCCACCACTGGACTGTCTTGTGATTCAAGCAGAGACTGAGCATGCCCACCAATAACACTTTAATTCCACCCCACACGATTAGGCCTCCAAGAAGCCGGACCTGCTGGGCCATAAGGTATATCCTCTGCACGTCTCCAGTTCTGCACTGCCAGCTGCCACGCCATCCTGGCCAAGTATGGCTGCCTGTTGTACACAAAGCTGGCAGACTTTCAAACCTCCCTCCCTCCAGAGAAGCATCAGGATTTTCAGACCCTTCTGGATGAAGGCAAGGTGGCACTCCAGGCTGCAGTTGATGCTGCTGACACTGTGTCCCGCTCACTTGCATTCGGGGTTGTGCTCTGCCATGACTCTTGGCTGCAATCTAGTGGGTTCCTGAAGAAGGTCTAGACCATCCTTGAGGACCTCCACTTCAATAATAGCAAATTGTTTAGTGACAAAACTGAGTCCCTACACTCCCTCAAAGACTCTCGGGCCACCCTCCAGTCACTGGGCCTCTATAGCCCAGCCCCAACCCACAGACAAACAGCGGTCATCCTTTCAACATCACTCATGCTCACAGCGGCTCTGCAGCTCCACTCCGGCTGGTTCCACCTTCCCCCAACATTCTTCCTAACAGCCCTTTTGACTCCAAGATTCACAAACCTTCCTCTACCCTTCCCACCACCCCTCCAGTTGTTTTCAGGGGTTGTCTCACCCTCTTCGCCTGCAACTGGGGCTTGATTACCACTGACTGCTGGGTGCTGGACATTGTTCAGCAGGAGCATCTCATCAAATTCCTCTCCTTTCCATCTCATCACTTGCCCCAGGGACAGCCGGGGGATCCCTCCCAATACCATCTTCTCTGCAAAGAAGCAGATGCCCTCCTTCGCAAGGGCACCAGAGAACATGTTCCACCCTATTATACAAATGTGTGGTGTTCTTCTCATATTTCCTTGTTTCAAAGAAAGGGGCTGGCCTCTGACCTATTTTGGACCTCTGGCTGTTCAACAAGTTTATCCGTAGATTCCGCTTCCGCATAGTCACACTCCCCCTCATAATCCCATCTCTTCTCCTGGCGTGTGGTTCGCAGCTCTCAGTATGAAGGATGCATATTTCCACATAGACATCCACCCTGCCCGTCACAAATTCCTCCGCTTCACTATCAATTCCGGGTCCTCCCCTTCAGGACTGCTACTGCCCCCTGCATCTTCACAAAGGTTTTTGCCATTGTGGTGGCTACATGCATCACCGGGGTCACGTCATATTTCCATTCCTGGACAATTGGTTCCTCATGGCACCATCCTGGACCTGCCTCCTTGCCACTATCCGGACCTTACGTGCCCTCGGGGCCTTGAGGATCTGCATCAACAAGGACAAATTGGTCCTCACCCTACCCAAACGTCCATCTTTATAGGGGATCATCTGGACTTTATCGCAGCCTGTGCCTTTCTTCCCTTGGACTGCTTCACCACTCTCATCACACAGCTCTGCCACCATGTGCACACGCACATCCTCCACTGCCTCTCCCTCCTGGGCCACATGGCTGCCTGCACCTCCGTTACATTGTATTCCCACCTTCATATGAGCTGTCTCCAGTTGTGGTTCTGCTCCGTCTACAATCCCCAGCCGGACCACCTCAGCAAACCGGTCTTAATTCCCCTTCTCTGTCCTGGACTCTCTCACCTGGTGGTATAACCCATCCACGCTCTTAGCAGGTGTCCCTTTCATGCCCCCCCATGCCATAATCACCACTAATGCCTTGCTCTTTGGATGGGGCAACCATTTGGATGGGCACATAGCACAGGGCCTCTGATCACCCAGCAAACCACAGGTGCACATCAACATTCTGGAACTGCAGGCCATCTACCCTGCTTGCCGAGCCTGCCTGCCTTTCATTCACTCCTGCCATATACAGCTGCTGTCTGAAAACATGATGGCGGTTGTCTGTATCAACAAGCAGGTCCCCCTCCCTTTACATGAAGGCCACTCTTCTTTGGAACTGCATGCTGTTCACCTCTGGGCACCAGCAACTCCTTGGCAGTCATGCTTAGCTGATCCTTCCATGCCAACCACGAATGGGAGCTCTATGACCCCATTCTCTGATCCACTTTTCTTCTATGGGGCATGCCGCGCTGGGACCTCTGCGATGCCAGAGAACCACAAGCTCCAAAGGCAGCCTAGGCCCGGGATCCCAGGGGAACGCCCTTCTCCTCCTCTGGACCACAGACTTTCGCAACACCTTTACACCCACACCTCTGCTTTCCCAAGTTCTCCAGAAGGTGAGACTCAACCAGGCAATGACTTTTCTCATAGCCTCCTCCTCACCTCACCAGTCCTGATACCTGGATCTCCTCCACCTCTCTGTTCACCTTCCAGTCTGGTTTCCGCCCATCCCGGATCTCCTCATGCAAGCGCACAGCCATTGGCAGCACTCCAATCTGGGCCATCTCCATCATACGACCTAGTATTTGGATGGGGTTCGCACGCAGATAAGTCCTGCTCTGCCCCCTTCTCTGACATCCTTACACATAGCAGACATCCATCCACTAGGGCATGCTACCAAACCAAATGGCGTCGTTTCACCGCATAGGCCCACTGTCACCAACGCCCTGTGATCTCTGCCTCCATTCCTGTCCTTCTGGACTACCTCCTTCATCTCCACCAGTAGGGCCTTGCCCACTCTTCCATCCATGTCCACCTGACAGCACTCAGTGCCTTTCTTCCTCCTCTGGATGCCTTTTCTGTCTTCATCACCCAGCTACCTTCTGCTTCATTTATGGCTTCTCAACACCTTCCCCAGGATGCAGAAACCTGCTCCCACTTGGGATCTTAACCTTGTCTTCGCCTCCCTCACTAAGCCTCCCTTTAAAAGCAGCAAAGAGTCCTGTGGCATCTTATAGACTAACAGACATTTTGGAGCATGAGCTTTCGTGGGTGATGCATGTCATGCATCTGACGAAGTGGGTATTCACCCATGAAAGCTCATGCTCCAATATGTCTGTTAGTCTATAAGGTGCCGCAGGACTCTTAGTCTGGATCTGTAACAGCAGCAAACACAGCTGCCCCTCTGATACTAAGCCTCCCTTTGAATTCCTCACTATCTGCTCCCTTGCCCAACTTTCCATGAAGGTCCACACAGCGAGTTAGCGAGCTGGCAATCACGATAGCAGATCCATAAGGACAAGGTCACGTCGTCTCCATCCCAAATTCCTCCCCAAAGTGGCCACTCCATTTCACCTCACTCAGTCCATACGCTTCGTGACCTTCTACCCTAAATCACACACAGGAACATGCATTCCACACACAAGAAATTCGTTGGGCTTTGGCCTTTCATCTTCACCATACCTGTGCCTTCTGAGTGGCTCTCCAATGGTTTGTCACCATCACAGAGCGCTGGTGGGGTCCAGCACTCTCATCTCAGCCACTCTCTAAATGGATCTTCTGGTGTATCGCGGACTGTTATACGCTCTCCCATATCCCGCCCCCTCCAAGAGTCACAGCCCACTCTATGCAGGCATACACTGCAATGTCGGCCTTCCTGGTGGATGTTCCATGGCATGAGATTTGTAGGGAGGCCACCTGAGCCTTAGTCCACACCTTTTCTGCCCACTACACCATTGCCCCTGCCACTGCATTGGATGTGGCAGTCCATCAGGCTGTCCTGCAAATTGTATTTTCTCGAGAGCCCTCACACCCGCCTCCATGCTGACCACTGCTTGTTACTCTCCCATATTTGGTATTCACATAGAGACCATCACTCGAAGAAGAAGAGAAGGTTATTTACTGTAACTGGAGGTTCTTTGAGATGTGTAGTCCCTATCTGGATCCCAATCCCACCCTCCATCCCCTCTACTCCGGGCTCCTCTGCTTTCTGGTAAGAGGGAACTGGAGCAGCGTTGACTGGCACAGACTCTTAAATCCTCGAGGCGCCACGTGGTCGATACATGTGCGGGTCAATGGACACTACCGTGAACAGTTGTGGCTCCAGAGCATGGAGTACATGCACACCCACATTTGGAATCCAGACAGGGACCACACATCTCGAAGAACCTCCAGTTATAGTAAGTAACCTTCTCTTGCTCCTGAATTCAATGGAAGAACAACTGGCGCCTGCTTTATGCCAGGAAACCAAGTTTTCGTACCACTATCCTGCCACTGTCATTGTGCAATGGCTTCCATATGGCTGGATGCGTGGGAAAAAGAGAGAGAAAGAAAGTCCTTCAAGGCCAGTGCTAATTCCATTCCCTGGTAATGTGAATAACTCCCCTTAACTCCACAGAACCCTCATTTGGGTCTCAAGCAAATGGGGATTGTTAGATGTGAAGACCCTTCATCACTCCCATTGAAGCCAATGTGGGAGATACAGGTCTCAGGATCACAAGCCCTTGGACCACCCTATTCAGTTATTTTGTCTGTCTCACCGTATGATATAGCTGAAACCGAAAAAGATATAGACAGAATTGCAAGGGTATTTGTAGGAAAAGCAGGATAATGAAAGGGTGGGCGTGCATACGCATACCTGCATACATAAGAAGGGAGACAGCAAAAGTTGCATTACTAGGCAGGAAAGGAGCATTAAAAGAAACCTGGCTGAGGTTTTTAATATTAGGACAAGTAAAGTGACAACTAGAGAGAGGCCCAAATCAAAATTCTGGATCTGAATGGCCTCAGATTTGGGGGGAGGGGAGCAAAGGGGAGAAAGAAAAAAGAAGCTGGGATGAGGGAGGAGAAGAGTGCTTAAAATATTAATCTGGATCTGAATATCCATGAACATTGGGACTGAAATCCAGATCTGAATTCTGTATCTTTTAGCATCTGTACTTCACCCATCTCAAATGAAAACCAAGCAGTTCTCCTTCACTCTGGGCCATGACATAAGAATGAGAGTTCACTCCAGAGAATTAGTGGTGAGTGTATCTGGAATAAAGGAAAGGAAGTACTTCTGTGTGCAGCATGTGGTCAGCCTGGGAAGTTTGCTGCCATAGGAGACCACATAGTCAAAAAGTGCAGCTAGATTTTAACAGGGGCTGAATAATTTTGCCAACAATGACACTCGTATCTATGGCTGTCTGAGATTCAATTACTCTTCTCTTGTTTCAGGATACAAGTTACTGGGGTAAGTCAGAAACTATTTCGCAGGTGGCCAAGTGCATTAGTGGGGGGGTGAATGAAGGGTGTCAGCTTTTTCTGAAGTATCATATATTTGCCACTGTTAAAGGTAGGACAACAGAGCAGGTGAACTCAGACCAGGGATGGGAAATCCTATTTTGTTATGTTCCTTATTCACAAAGTCTAAGAAAAGTATAACCCTCCCTTTTTCTGTCTGAGCATCAGAGACCCACTCCCAAAGCAGAGCCCCCAGCACTCATATCCTACAGAGCAGAGAACCACCAATCCTGGTGAGCAGGGAACTCAAGGCACTTCCCAGAGACAGCAACAGCTCCTATTTATCATAGTCTGTGCCGCAGAAATGAATTTGCGTTCGATACAGAGTAAACAAAAAGAGATCACTGTATAATAGTTCCTACATGCACACTTCTAGGATAGGACCATTCATTTCCTCCTCCCCAAAACAGAAACCAGGCAATGTATAAAGTGCTCTGGTTTGAAAATGAAAAACGGCAAGGAGTGAAAAGAACCCATTCCAGTGTATTGAGATAAGCAGCCATCCATACTAAGCTACACTTACAGGAATAAACAAGTACAACATTTGAGAGAGGCCGGAGGTCCTTTCCTGCTTACTGCACACATCTGACTTGGTGGTGAAAGTTCAGTGGCCTTGTTTTAAACCTAAGGTTAAAGTTTCTTTTGTGACCATAGAAAGCTTGTAGTTTCAGTGACATTTAATGATGTTTCTCTAGGGAGACTCATACGACTGTCACAACACAGTTAGTCTCCAGGTGTGTAACCCAATTTTTATGTCCTCAACCAGACTGCAGTCTGCTATGCATACTACAGGCTCTTGTGAGCGAAATATCCCACTGTGCCATTAGAGGCCCCAAGAAACGAAGCTCTCAAACTGCAGGCCATTATGGATTTAAATGTCCCTCTCAGCCAGCTGGAAGCTTATGGTAAGGTTGACTAGTCAGAGATAACGCAGTACCAAACAGCAATGTGCACATACATTTCTGTGCTACTTTTTATCTGCCCTGGTGGTATCTGTTTAAATAGTTTTTGTTTGAGCAGATCTGTCCATACGCCAAAGGCCAGGAGTCTGATGACCGAAAGGTCAGTTTATCTGGTCACTCACTCAGGAAGCTGATATATGCCCCCTACTATCAGTTTCCAGTGGTGGACCAAAAAACAAAGCAAATAAAGGGCTTTCTTCATCTCTGGAAAAACAGGGACTCAGCGGTATTCTGTCTAATTGTGCAATGAGGGTCTCAAAAAATACCATTTCTGGCTCTGAGATGCTCACTTGCTTTTTAACAAAACCATCTCTGGCTGTAAGACCAATGTCCTGGGCTCACATCACAATACCACCCCACAGACTGATTTGGGGGGTCTGATTCTGCAAACTTCTGTTGAAACTGCTAGTTTGGGGTGAATAGAGGATAAAAGATTAGACCCTTTATATGCAATTTGATTCTTTTATGTAAGTGGGGCATTATCATATGTTGGAAATGGCTTGATTTATAATGTACAGCCTGATTCTGTTTTCCTTATTCCAGCTGTTACTCCATTAACCTTGCTGGAGTGTAAGAAGTCAGAATTTGGTCTATATTTTGCAGCATGGTCTCGTGGTTAAGGGCCTGGAGTAACAACATCTGTGTTCTATTCCCAGTCTAGACACAAGAATCCTGTGTGATCTTAGGTAAGTCACTTAACCTTTTTGTGCTTCAGTTTCCTCATCTGTGCAATGGGACAGTGGCATAGCTAGATGGAAGGAAGAGGGGGAGTGGGGAAAAAAAAGGTGCCACCTGCTGCGGCGCTTTTACTGACAGGGCGGTGCTCTGGGTCCTCGGCGGCACCTTGGCGGCGGGACCTTCACTCGCTCCGCAGGTCTTCGGCGGCCTTTCAGCGAAGAAGCTTCAGTGCCACCAAAGACACCCAAAGCGAGTGAAGGTCCCGCCGCCGAAGACCCCGCGCGCTGCTCCATCAATAAAAGCGCCACAGTGGGTGGTGCCTTTTTTTTCCCCCTGCTCCCAGGTGAATAAAATTAAAAAGGCACCACTTGTGCTCGGTGGGGGAGCAGCTGCTCCCTCGCTAGCTATGCTACTGCAATGGGAATATTATTTTTACCAGGTTACTGGGAGACTAAATTACTTAATATTTGTAGAGATCTTTAATAGCCTCAACTGAAAGGCACCACCATAGTACAAGCTGTACAATCTGCACTGTAATGAAAACAAAGCTAATTTTTATAAGTTCACAATTACTCTGTGTTCCTGTTGCATTTCAAGTCCTGCATGCCCAAGGACATCACACCATAAGCAAAAATTTTAGAAATAACAAAAATAACTCTAATATTCCCAGGTCTGCAAAAAAAACAAAACAGATAAATGCTAAATCTAATCTCAACTCTCTCTCTCTTTATATATATATATTCAGTTCAGAGCCTGGGTAGTCATTCAAATCACATAGCAGGCTTGTCCTTTTAGGAGGCTCTTAAGTGTCTAATTCCCATTAACTTTCAATGGGAGTTGGCTACTTAAGAAAGGAAGTATAGTACAATGATTAGGGACCAGCCTGGGCTATGAGACCTTGTGTTCAATTACCCACTCCGCCACAGACTTCCTGTATGATCTTGGCTAAGTGACTTACTTCCTTTGTGCCTCAGTTCCCCATCTGCAGAATGGTAATAATAGCACCTCTCTATCTTGCAGGGGAGTTATGAGGATAAACATGTTTAAGGTTGCAAGACATACTTATAAGGACTTAAGATTGATACATACATAAACAGAATCACCTTTGAAAATCTCCTTCTTTCCTGTTGTGCCTTTTCTCCTTGTCTAGCTTTAAAACAGACTGGAAATGAAGAAACGATGGGTGTCGCCAAAAATTATTCAGGGCCCAATTCTGATACGCTTCCTCTTTACACTGACTAATGCCTGACTTCAGTGAGGCTAGTCATGCAATAAGCTGCTATTCAGCAGGAGTAAGTGTACCAGAATCTGACCCCCAATTAGATCTCTGAGTGAAAATGTCATTGTGCTCATAGCTTCCGGGTTCACTGAGAGATCTCTGAAATGGGTTTCACTGTCCAGGATGATCTCTTCAAGCAGGCTCAGTCTGGCAAACACCATTGTTGGATTGATTCACAGTAAAAACCATGTGTGATTTTCAGAAGACCCAAACAACAGTTTTACCAGCCTGGATTTGAAATAATCACAGAGGCAAAAAAATGTTCCTGGCATTATAAAAATCACATCTACAGGGAAAGATTTTTGAATTCTCAAGGCCAAGCAGTGGCCCCAGTTCCATGGAATTGTGGAGGTTCATAAAAGAGATTCCACAGCATAAGCTACAGACTAAAAAATTCTTGAAAATAAGTCACCTGAAAAGATGAAAAATGTTTAGTTGTGGTTCTACGTTCCTCCCATGCTAAAAATTACCATCTCAGCGGGAATGCCCAATGGGCGCCAATGCTCAGTGCTCCATTCCTGCACTTGGCCCTGGGAAGCTTTAATGGCTTCAAACGACCTTTGTGTTCCTCATATTCTTGGGGCAGCTGGGGACTGACTAGGCCCCAGGCATAAGTTGAAGGAGTCACAAGGCTGCTCTAACTTAGGGCATGTCTACACTTCAGACTTTATCCAGCACAGCCAGTCAGGCATGTGAAGAGATGTGATCCCTGATTATCATAGCTGTTATACCAGCAAAACTGCACTTTTATAGGTATCTTATATGTTTTGCTTGGCTGGAGTAACATAAGCTAAACCAGTAAAAGCACAACTTTGCCAGTATAGCTGCGTCTATACTAGGAGCACTGTGCCAGTATAGAATACTGGTATTTGTATATCAGCAAAACACTCTTAGCCTTAGTCTACAGTACAAAGTCTTTCCAGCATAGCTACATGTGAAAAAAAATTGCACCCCTAACCAACACAGCTATGCCAGCAAAAACCCTAGTGTACATTCAACTATGCTGACAGAAGATTGCTTGACATCAGAGGTAATATAGAGGTGGTTTAGCTATGCCAGCATAAGAACTCTTCTTTTGGCATAATTGTGTCATTTCATGGATTTTGCCAACATAACTGTGTCAGCTAAGGGGTGAGATTTTTTTTCCCACTCCTAGCCAAAATAGCTAGGAATATTGGTATACTACTACTCCTGTCAGTTTATGCTGCATCTCCAGTAGGGGGCTTTGCCAGCATAGCTATGTTGGTATAGCTATGCCAGCAAAGGAGTTGTAGTGTAGACAAGCCCCTTGTATAAACATGGCCTTATAGTCGTGTTTCCATTTACAATCTGCTGAGAATAGCCTGAGTGCAGAGTTACATCTCCTATGCCAGGGACTGTGACACAGGTTGCCATAAAACTGTTCTCGCTGCTGAACACTGGCTGAGGTCTGAACTACACTTAAAAATGATGATTACCGTAGCTATGTCAGTTAGGGGTATGATCTTTTTGCTAACATAGACCAGTATAACCTACACTGGCATGAGCACTTTGTACTGATACCACGGTGTCCACATGTTGCTGCTTTCACTGGGAGGTCGGTAATATGACGTCCAGTGGCCAACTGATGACACTGGTATGTTAGTGAACTTGCATAAAGCACAGAGTACGAAAAACACCAACACTTAACAGAAGCACCATGTGAAGGTTGCCCTACTGAAGCCTGGGAAATCCCCAGAGGATGCAGTCAGTTACTGCCCCATCTCTCTCCTCTCAACCACCAGCAAACTCATAGAACGGGCACTGTTCCACAGTCTGTCCAATACTATCAAAGACATCCCCGCAGCGGAGCAGGCAAGATTTTGCCCGAAGAGAAACTGCTGTGACCAAGTAGCTTCACTTACCGGCCATATTGAGGCTGGATTCCAATATAAGTTGAAAACAGGGATCGCCCTTGTTGATCTGTCCTCAGCATATTACACCATCTGAAGACAGAGCCTCCTCCTCAAGATCTCCCATGTCATTCACTGCCAGCAAACGATCCACCTCTTGACAGCGATGACCCAGGACCGCTACTTTAAGGTGCACCTCAGTAACCAAGAACTCTTAATTCGGGCCGCCCTCAGGGCTCCGTCCTTGCCCTGATACTTTTTAATCTATACACAGTGGATATACCAGCGACAGTCAAAGAAATTCATGTATGCAGATGACACTGCCCTAGCTATTCAACATATAAGCCTTCATACCACCAGCTGCATCCTAACCCAAGATCTTAACACAATTGCTGATTATTTCCAGTGCTGGAAACTTAGGCCTAACCTGGAAAAAAAAAACATGGTAACCACTTTCCGTTCTAACAATAAAATGGCTAATACCAAACCTGATGCGCAGTTCTGCGGTGAGAGCATCAGCCATGAGGCTAACCCAAAGTATCTTGGTGTTACACTGGACTGGAGTTTGACCTTTCAACAAAACTTCAAGAACACTCGCAACAATTGCCTTGGTATATTCTGCAGGTTAATGTTGTGCACCAGTGTGGTCTCACAGCAGTCACACTAAACTCCTTGACACTCCACTCAATAACGCTATGCACATAATGTCGGGGATGCTCAAATCGACTCCATTTGACTGGCTCCCAGACCTATCACACATCCAGCCTCCACATATGAGAACATCTTGCTTTCTTACTCATATCAATGCAAACATGAGAATCCCACTGCACAATGACCTGCAGAACCTGCCAAAGACAAGATTTAAAATCCTGCAACCCTCTATGAAACCACATCAAGACCCTTATGCCCAACTTCAATGCTGAGCCTCAATGGAGAACCACATGGAACATTTTTACCACTCAAAACTAACAGTTTGTCATTGACCCTGCCAAGAAACCACCAGGTTTTGATAAATGTCACAAAGACTGATGCAGACTGAATCACATCAGGACATCCCATGGGAGATGTGGATAAACCCTCTTTATAAGGAAAATGAGGCAAACACCTATATGTGACTGTGGTCACCAGACACAAACGATGGAGCACAGCATATCTTCGTTCTTTCACTGGCATCCTGAAGGACATTCACCAGCTCATGGCTGTGGCAATATGCTGACTATCAAATCTAGATATAAATTTGTAGTCGTTGCTACCTACCCAAGCCATATGAAAGAAGACTGTATCCACACTAGAGAGTTTTGTCAGTTTAACCATACCAGTATAGCTATAGCAACAAAACCTTACCAGTTTAGACAAGGCCTGAGAAACCGCTTTCATAGATAGAATATCAAGGTTGGAAGGGACCTCAGCAGGTCATCTAGTCCAACCCCCCCTGCTCAAACCACTGAGCTGTCCTCAGTCCAGGGGCTGTTTTCACCCATGTTATGGCTCTTTTATGCCATGGAAGGAATGTAAAGGGGCTACAGTGCTAGAGCGAAGAAATGACGGATGAGGCCATTATTGAACAGTGGTGACTCTAGAAGAATGATTTATTTATAATGCATTTTAACTCAATAACAAGCAAATTCTACACCAAGAATGGTAAAGTTGTCGTAAGATCAGCTGCAAGAAAGGTCAAATTTAAATTGCCTTGCAAGCGTGCTGAGCTTTCATAAAGGCAAACCAAGACATTTACATAATTAAACCTAAGTGAGAAATCGTGATATTTGTTTCTGAAAATGACTTAGCAGCAAAGCTAAGGTCTTGGCTAATGGCTTGCTCTACACTGAACCCACGTGATCACTTCACATGAGTCATAAGCTGACAAATAATTTACTAAAACTGTTTGAAAGAGACATTTCATCTTAAGTCTTTGTTTTGTCACACAGCCCATTCGCAAAGAGCTGGCAAATTAAGTTGTTAAAGTGATTACTCGGGGGATTTAGTGTCTTCAGGACTGAAAACTTTGTCCTGAAAATAAATATACCTCTACCCCAATATAATGCTGTCCTCGGGAGCCAAAAAATCTTACCACGTTATAGGTGAAACTGCGTTATATCGAACTTGCTTTGATCCGCCAGAGTGAGCAACCCTGCCCTGCCCTCCCAGAGCACTGCTTTACCGCGTTATATCCGAATTCGTGTTATTTCGGTTTGCATTATATCGGGGTAGAGGTGTAAATTAAATTCACAGAGAGAGAGACATACACACAGACAGAGGATTTTCATGAAGAATTAAGGGCTCAATCCAATGGCCATCAAAGTCAGTGACTGTCTTTCTACTGAATTCAACGGGCATTGGCTCAGACCCAAAGTAGGCAATATACTTAGCTTATGCTGATATAAGCTGTAATGTAGACATAGTTTATGTCACTCAGGGGTGTGAATAAACCCCCCCCCCGAGCAACATAGGTTATGCCGACCTAAGCGCCAGTATGGACCTTCCAACATAGCTTCTGCCACTCACGAGGGCTGGACTAGTTAAACCGATGGGAGACCTCTCTCCCGTTGGCTTAGAGTGGCAACCCTGGAGGACTTAAAGCAGTGCAGCTGTGCTACTGTAAACTCTAGTGTAGCCATGCCATCCCTTCCTTACTTAGGGCTAGTCTACACTGGCCAGACTAAAGCACTGCCACGGCAGTGCTTTAACATGGCTTGTGTGGTCTTGACACAGTGCTGGGAGAGAGCTTTCCTAGTGCTCTTAAAAAACCACCTCCATGAGAGTCATAGCTCCCAGCACTTGTGCACTGTCTACACTGGCCCTGTACAGCGCTGAAACTTGCTGCGCTCAGGGGGGTGTTTTTTTCACTCCCCTGAGCGAGAAAGTTGCAGTGCTGTAAATTGCCAGTGTAGACAAGCTCTTAGATTTAGGCTATGTCTACACTACACACACTACAGTGCCATAGCATAGACACTGGCTACAGTGATCAAGGGGTTTTTCTATCACTGTAGTAAATCCATCCCCTCAAGAGGCAGTAGCTAGGCTGACAGAAGAATTCTTCCATCAGCCTAGCGATGTCTACAACGGGGCTTAGGCTGGCATAACTATGTCTCTAACGGGTGTGAATTCTTCATAATCCTAAGTGACATAACTGAGTCGACCCAAGTTTTAAGTGTAGACCAGGCTTTCGAATCTCCTTTGTCTAGGGCCATATGAGGCAACCCATTCTTCTCATTCTGTCTGTCCAGAGCAAGACAATAACCTTCAAAGGTCTGTGTTGAATTTCCTCCTGTATCCCTCACCTTCTCAATCAGTTATATCCTAGAGCTGGTAAAACATAAACAAAAAACATATTTTCATTAAAAAAAAAATGCAAGCAAAAAATTTGTTCAAAATTTCACAGAAGATTTTTTAATTAAAAAAACTTGTATTGTTTCCATTCAGATTGGAAAATTTCATTTAATTTCACTTTTAAAGAAGCTAACCCAATTAAAAATGAAATGGAATTTTTTATTTAGTTTAGAAATTCCCCCTTCGGGGGGGGGGGGGGGGGGAAGTCAATGTTCCCTGAGAAAAATCTAGTTGGACTAAACTCAGTCTTTTTGGAAGAAAAATTTCAAGCAGTTCTTGAACTTCCCTTGCTCTTCATCAGACTCTGCTTCTCAGTTTACACAGTTTGGGGGTAATAATCCAGTTTAGCATAGGACTGGCATAAGGAGACTGAGAGCAGAGGGTGGAAAGGGGCTATAGATATGAATGACGACAATTCTGGAAAATGAGTCACAATCTTAACGATAGAGCTACTACCTCAACTCCTTAATTGCTGTTGTAACCAGAGCAGCTATTTGGATAAAGTGAGCCCCACCGGAATCACAGGAGAGTCCGTAAATCTCAAGGACTCGTAGTGAGAGATGCTGAGCACTTTCCACTTCAAGAGTGGAAGGTGATTAACAGATTATATGCAAATACATCTGACCTTTCACCCAGCTAGACACACTTTCAGCCAAAACAAACATAGCCACTAGCAAATTATTAGGTCTCTCATCTTTCACCACTGCATTTCCTTTTCAGCAACAAAATCCTTGAGTCATTCCTGTTTTTCTGATGGGAACTGAACACAGTGGGTGAAATCCTGACCCTCTGAAATCATTGGGAGTTATGCCACTGACTTCAGCGAGGCCAGGATTTCACGCAGCATGTTCACTGATTTCTGTCTTGGCAGTAACTGGATTCAAACTCCCCACATACTGTGTATACTCCTGTTGCATTGCTTCCAAATCCTCTCTCAGATTCATCAAGACAACTAGTACCTGCCCCTGCCTCTCACAGAGATGTTTTCAGGCAAACGCTCTCTCAGCGTGACCACTGCTGCCTGCCTGCCTAGCAGATCTGGAATAACTAATGCCCTGTTAACAGAACACATATGCCCCGTCACCCCAAAGAGTATTAATAATTGGCAGCTGCAGCAGTATAGACAGGGTTGGACTGGAAGGTGTAGAGCAGGGGTTCTCAAATTTCATTGCACCATGACCCCCTTCTGACAATAAAAATAACTACATGGCCCTAGGTGGGGGGACCGAAGACTAAGCCTGCCCAAGGCCTACTTCCCCAGAGTGGAGAGTGGGGAGGCAAAGCCAAAGTCTGAGCCCCACAGCCTCAGGAGAGGGAACCAAAGCCAAAGCCCAACCTGAGCCTCACTGCCCAGGGGCTGAAATCCTTGGGTTTTGGCTTCTGCCCCAGCAAGTGTAAGCCAGCCCTGGTAACCCCATTGAAACAGGGTTGCAACCCACGTTGGGGTCCCAACCCTCAGTTTGAAAACCGCTGGTCTAGACAGACTGAGCAGGACTTTTTCAGCAGACTACAAACAACTGAATAATTTCTGGGGAGTGAGAGTTCTTGTAACCCTTCCTGAGCTTCACGGGTATCCTCCTCTAGAATATTTCATTGCTGTTAGTACATAGGTATGGTGTTGGGGCAGTCTAATGTATTCTAAATTAGAGCTGGTTTAAAAAAAAATCATTCAGGAAGGGAGGAGTTGTACCAAAAGCAGGGAAATCCCCCCGCCCATGTTGTCAATTCAAAAGCACGATGTATTTAACTGTATTCTTGTTGTCTAACTTTCTACTGAATGCACTTTTCAAACATTAACTTGCTATATGTTATTCTGTTCTTCCTTTTTCCTTTCTTTTTAGTCAGCTTGCTCTTTCAGTTATATAGTTGGTGTGTTAAAAACGATGCCATTATTATTTATATTATTATTTGTAGAATAGCAGGACCTAGGAGCCCCGGACATGAACTAGGACCCCATTGTGCCAGGCTCTGCACAAACACAGAACAAGAAGATAGTCCCTACCTCAAACAGCTTACAATCTAAGGCCATGGCTACACTAGGAGGCTTTTAATGACACAGCTGTGCTGCTAAAAGGCAGGCAGTGTAGCTGCTGTTTGTCAGGAGAGAGCTCCCCTGCCGACAAAAAACTCCCCTCTCCCCGCCACGAGCGGCAGCGGTTTTGTCGCACGAGAGCACTCCTCCCAACAAAGCACTGTTCACACCAGCACTTTTCATCAGTAAAACTTTTGTCTGGAGTTTTTTTTAACACCCTTGAATGACAAAAGTTTTGCTGACGAAGTGCCAGTGTAGACAAATCCTAAGTAAGTTTCTCTGGGGAGTTACATTCTGTTTTCTTGATGCTCCCGCTGTTGGTCGTCTTCATTCACTTTGGCAGAGTATTATGAAAAGTATCCATCCGAGGTACAGGCGAAAATAGGCTTAAATTTCTGCTGCTGTGATTGTCTGGCCTGTAAAATAATAATGATTATATTTTCTATTCAAAGTTGGGACTGGCACTAGTGAAATTTTTATTGGAGGTGAAAAACAAAACAAACCCTCCTTCAGTGCATCTAAACACATCAGTAGCAGCAAGAGTAAGCAGAGTTGTCCTTCCCAATCTCCTGAGGTGTGTTACATAGTACTATCTTGTGGAGATGCCAGGAAGTAGGCTGGAGAATGGCTTGGGAGCCAGAATTTAAGAACTCCCTGAGTAAGATATTAAGTAAAAACCATTTTAGGAAATGGGAGACTCCTTGATCCCTCAAGAACACTAGTGAAGGACCCAGAGTACTTATTATGATACTCAAAATACACTGGGTGTCTCTTTCCCCACCTCTCCCAGTGCTCTTGAAACAAACTAATAATAAAACTCATATTTCAAAGTCACACACCTACATATTTTTTTTTTCCAATCCCTAAATTTTCCATGAAGCCTAGCACTGTTCATCCCACACCTGAAGAACTGCTTAGGCTAATTTTTTTTTTTTTAAAGTGCAACACTCACAAAATACTGAACCATGATAAGAAGCATCTACTTTCTGGTTACATCGTGCTTTGAATTACTGTCTGTTGTAAATTGTAAATACTTTAGAGGCAAACGGAAGTCTTGTCCGTGTACTGTGCAGAACTGCCATTCAACAAATAATAATCTATCCAGCCAACGAAAAGTATTAACTCTAGTTCAGCTGAAACATTTACAGAGGAATCAGTTGAGGTTTGTGCATGGTTCTGAAAACAGGCAAATGAGTCCTCGGTGGCTGTGGATTTCCCACTGAAAGTGTTGCACAGCTCCTGTTTTAAGTCTCATGCCAGCTGGCTGAGCTGGGGTCAGACTGCTCAGGACCTATTAGTTTCACAGTATTTATCTGATCCAAGACCCAGTGTAGCTAAGGTATAAATTCTTACCTTTCTTGCCAACTGAATGGCTCCAGGGTATTTTCTCATTGTTTCATTAGCAATAAGTGCTGCAAGCAGAGTTGGAGGAAAGAGAACTGTAAGCATGTAAGTACATTCTGAGAGGCCTGACTTTGTCTGGTGGCGGACTGCACACAGCTTCCATTCTATGGTTCCTGGGCCCTGGTGATACACCAAACTAGGTCTCTCCTGAACCCTCACCCACTTTCTCTAGTTCCATTCATCAGGCTATGCTCACAGATGACATACAGAGTCTGGGTGAATTTGTGCATGCACCTCTGTTATTCTGTGTTGTATTTTGGTTGAAATACCCAAGCAGTCAGTAGGGTTAAAATTAATTCTTTATTTAAGGAAATTCCCCAAAATGCAACAGCTCCCGTCATATGGACTGTCTCTTGGTCCTTCCCAGACTATCTTGACTAAACTACTAGTGTTCTCCAGTATGTATTCTATTTGCCAGCTCTGCTGGGTTCAATTAACCTTAGTTACAAACAGCAATTCTTTTTGGTGCTGCCAACTCTCATGATTTTATCATGAGGTCTCATGGTGTTGGCAGTATTGCCAACCTCAAGAAATCAAAAATCATGAGTCTGATCCCTAAAAACCATGAGATTTTTTTTTTAAAGGTAATACTGTGGCTTTTCAGTCTGTCTTTTGATTTTTAGACTCCCCCTGCCATCGTGTGTGGGGGGAGGAAAGACAACAACTGATGTTGCCTGCTCACCCATATTTATTTGGTAAGCGATTTTGACACACACACCTCTACTGCAGGAGCTCTCACCTTCACATCTGTCTGTCCCCGGCCAAGTAATTAATGCTGCCCCCTAATCTCCAAATCAGTCCCCACAACTCTTCTCTATCAGTTCACCCCAGTCCACAGCCCCACTCTCCATCAGTTTAGTCCTCTCTAATAGTTCCCCTCACCCCCATAGGGTTCTCAACTTTCTAACTGTGCAAAACCAAACACCCTTGCCCCACACCCTGCCCTGTCCCTTCCCAAGACCCTGCCCCCATTCACTCCATTCCCCCCTCCCTCTGTTACTCCCTCTCCCTCACCCATTCTCTCATTTTCACTGGACTGGGGCAGGGAGTTGGGGCTCAGGAAGGGATGCAGAGGGCGGGACTCAGGCAGCGCTCACCTCGGGCAGCTCCCCACACGCGGTGACATGTCCCTTGATTTCTAGTCAGAGGCATGGCCAGGCAGCTCTATGCACTGCCTCCGCCCACAGGCACCACCCACACCTGCAAGCACTTCCCACACAGCTCCCATTGACCATGGTTCCCGGCCAATGGGAGCTGCGGAGCCGGCACTTGGGGTGGGGACAGCGTACAGAGCCCCCATGGCCATCTGTCCGCCTAGAGCCAAGGGACAGGTCGCTGTTTCTGAGGAGCTACGCGGAACCAGGTAGGGAGCCTGCCAGCTCCATGCCAAACGGACTTTTAAGGTCCAGTCAGTGGTGCTGACTGAAGCCGCCAGGGTCCCTTTTCAACCGGGCGTTCCACTCAAAAACTGGACACCTGGCAACCCTATCCCCCAGCCTTACCTATGCTCCTCCTGGGGCTCTCCACTCCCTCTCTCCCAGGCCTGGGAGGCTGCAGCAGAGTTCACTCTCTCCCTTCCAGGCTGTGGGGGGCAACTCCAGATGCTCTTCACTCCCTTTATGCCCCTTCACAAGCTAAGTATTGTGGGTGGGGGGAGCAGGGACACCATTCCCATTGTGCATAGGAGAGGAGGAGGGAGTGGAGGTGCCCTGAGCTGCTGGGCTCTTCAGCTCTCCCCTCCCTATAAAAATGGTTTTGGTTTGCTGGGGGGGAGAGAGAGAGCGGAAAGGGGATTGACCCAGCCAAAACAGGACATATGGTCAGCCTATATATCTCCAGTCCCCCGGAGACTGGGTACAGTGCAGCCAATATCCTGTCACTTGTGAAAAAGCCACTATATTTAGTGTATTTCTAAATGTCATGGCTCCTGAAGTAATCAGATAATTACTATTATTTGTTAATACGGCAAAGAATTTGTCGCACATGTTTTTAGTAGACATCATGGACAGGTCACGGGCAATAAAGAAAAATTCATGGAAGCCTATCTGTGACTTTTACTAAAAATATGCATAGTAAAATGGGTAGCTGCAGTGTCTCCACACCACCCCAGGGCACCCCAACTCGGAACTGCAGATTTCTCCCCGCTGCCAATGGCTCTGAACTTGGGGCATCCCTGCTCCCTGTGGCGGCTGGGAGCTCCCGGGACCCCCACCACCTGCAGCAGCTCTGAGGCACACCCCCTGCCCACTGTGACTGGGCACTCAGGGCCCTCATAGTTCCCAGCCACCACCAGTGGCAGGGGGACCCTGCAGTCCCCAGGCACTGCAGACTCAAGTCATGGAGGTCTCTGGAAGTCATGGATTCCATGATCTCATGACAAAATCATAGTCCTATTAATTAATTAATTATTTGTACTGTGGTAGTTCCTAAGAGCCCCAGTCATGGACCAGAACCCAATTGTGCTAGGTGCTATACGAACAGAGATCAGGGTTCTCAACTTTCCTTTAAAAAATACTACATGTCTACTCTTATGGTTTGGCTTTTGTGGTGGAGGGTGGTGGTACGGGGATGAGTAGCTTGGGCCCATGTTGGATATCAAAATAACTCCCAGTACCAGTGCATTTAATTCTCCATGGACATTTCCTCATGGTATAATTCCACATAACCATTGTAGGCATACACATACAACTGCAATTCACATTTTCTTTAGAGAATTTCATGTAAAATGCATGGGGTTGTAGCTAAACAAAATATTTTAAGCAAGCCTGACCTTGCTACATAAATCATTTGCTTTAATGAATAGGCCCCTTAATGCTTGTGCATTTTTCCTGAAGTAAAACAAGGCCCCAGCCTACTGCCTGGAGAAGGCTGATAAGAGAGATTAATATTTAACATTTTCAAGTTCACCCGTTGTAAATGCCTATATCTTAAAATGGTTCAAACAAGTTAGCTAAATGAATATGGTACTTTAATTCATCCTCTTGGAAATGCATGTGCATTTTTTCATTGGCAAGTTTACAAGTGAGAACATGTATTTTGATGTCATGAAGTGTCAGTGACTGAACAGGTATTAGTGTACTTCAGATTGGCATACTGTTTATTTGCTCAGTGAGCCTTTGTATCTAGGATGTATAACATATTTCCCTCATCCTGGAGGGGTATGCATATTTGGTGAGAAGGGCATCTTTTGAGGTGTAGCAGCCACAAAGCAACTGTAACTGGGTGGCAGAGTTATTCTGTTGACTGAAAATGTTGACGAGTATTGGAACTTGACTAGGAGATGCCGGCTGATTCCTGCTGAGTCATTGTGGAATATGTATCTTGCTAATACCACCCTGCATATAAATGAGGCCCCTTCGAAAAAGAAAACAACAGTTTGGAGTTGAGAAGCCCTAAAGACGTAACCACAATAACAACTAAGCCTTGGGAGAAGGCGTGGGCTCAATAAGCTTGTTTCATATTGAGTAATTGTTAATACAGCAAATCCATGGAAAAGGGGGAGTTTTGAATCCACACAGCGGATATAGGTTGTATTTCACAGCAGTGTGGTAATGCCACCCTTTTGCAGCACCGTACATATTATGCAGTTTCAAAAGCAACTGCTCAATACGGACTGCAGGATAGTACTGTAGATAAATTAGAAGAACATCCATTAATATATGACAGAAATAACTCACTCTGTACTAGGGATAATGATTCAGATTTCTTTTTTAATGGAATTCTAAGCTTTGGGCAGTTTTGTGCGTTTTTCAGGCATGATGGAACTCCTCAGAAGAACACATCCTGTTTTCAAAAAGCATTCTGGGAGCAACTGGTGAGTCCTGAACTTCCATTTTTATAGAGTTTAACCTTCAAGCTTTAAAAATCAATAAGCAGAAAACATGTAAGTAAATAGTGTTGAAATGCATGTAAATTTCAGAGTTTAAAAGTCTTTTCATTTTGAGGTGAAAATAACTAGATTATTGCTTGGTGCCTTCAGAAACTCAAGCCTGTCTTCTGTTTTCAAAAACTTCTTCCATTAGGATTAATAAAACAAAAATGACATTTGCTAAATTAGATTCCAACCTAAAATAATCATTAGAAATAGTTAGAAAATATCGGGTTTTGTATCCAGTGAAAAATCAAAAACTTTGGATAAAAGCTTAAAAATTTTGTCTAACACCAAAAAATTGATTTTGGCACCACCATTGCGTGGCCTAATAGGAATTGTACTTTGGGTACCTCAAGCCCCCATTTCCCTATGTGAGCCAGACTACATTTCCCATGATGCACCATAGCCAGGTACTCTGAGGATGCACCACAGTGGCTCAGCAAGTGTGGAAGCTGTGGTGCATCATGGGAAATGTAATTTGCCTGGGGAACCCAGCTCACAGATGAGTATATGGGCCTGAGGCAGTTTGAATTACAATGCCTATAAATCCACTGCAGCAGCATTTCCAAATCTTGATTGGGGTGTGTGTGTGTTTCAGATGAAAATTTTCAGTTTTGGGGGTATTTGGTTTTTCACTGAAAAGTCCATAATTTCTGCAGGAAGCAGACTCTTACCACAAAAAAATCGTTTAGTCAAAAAACAGTTTTCCATTGAAAATCAGTTCTGATAAAAGATTTGCGACCGACCTTAATAATCATATTTAATAAACAAACTAATTCTCTTTCAACAAATATCCTTTCCCCAATACAAATAACAAAGCTAACATTAATGCAATGCTGAGGATAAGAAATGAAGTACACAAAAAGGAGAAATTCCCATAGTCAAATTTTCTACTCCTGTATTTTTTTGATGATGATGTATACGTTACTGGGAGTTACCAGGTAGTGCTAATTCAGATAGCATTACAAGTTCTGTTTATGTGCAGTTAGATCATGAAGAAATATTTATTGTTAATTGCGGTTGTTATTTTTTTGAAACTGCATATCAGCAATCAAGTAATTTATAGTGTTGATCTGTCACTCTAAATATTTTTTTTAGTTGCAAAACTGATGCCTAGAAAAATATACTTGTGTAAACAAACAAAATGTTATGACATCAAAGCATTAGATAAATTGGACAGGATGCAGAGAAGAGCCACAAAAATTATTTGAACATTGGAAAAATATGTTACAATAGGAGATTTAAAGAGATCAATCTTTTAGTTTATAAAAAAGAAGACGACAGTTGACTTGATTACAGTGTATAAGTACTGTAAGTTGGTGGACCTGATCACCAGCCTGGATAGTCAGCCACGTTCAGTTCTATTTGTAGCCTTTTCCTCAGAGCTCTGTTTATTCTTCAACATACAAACAAAAAGGAAATGTGGAGTATTAACAAAAACGATAGTTCTGGACAGAGCCATCTGGGCTTCGGTAGCTAAAGAGTCAGCCAAGTGGGGTCCATAGGTAGAGTTGCCAAGCATCCGGTTTTTGACTAGAATGCCCCGTCAAAAAGAGACCCTGGTGCTCCTGGCCCACACCCAAACCTCTTGCCCCAGCCCAGAGCCTCATCCTTCACCCCCAAACATCTCATCCTTGACCCCACCCCAGAACCCACACCCCCAGGCAGAGCCCACACCCCCTCCTGCACTCTGAACCCCTTGGCCCCAGCCCGGAGCCCCTCCTTCACCCCAAAGCCCTCATCCCTGGCCCCACCCCAGATCCTGGGCACTCAGCTGGAGTTCTCACCTCCCCACCCCACACCCCAACCCTCTGCCTGGAGCCCTCTCCTGCACCCTGAACCCCTCATGGAGGGAGGTGGGATGGAGCAAGCCGGGATCAGGGCCTTGGATAAGGGGTGAGGCCTTGGGGAAGGGGCAGACAGGGGTGTTCGGTTTTGTGCAATTAGAAGTTGGCAACCCTTTCCATAGAGCCTGCTTGCCCTTTCACAGCCTTCTGTTGCAGGCACAATCATTATAGCATTCTCCTTGCCCTCCCTTACTCACGGAGGTGGGTTCCTCCTTTATAGCCTTGTAATGGGGTTGATAAATCCTACACTAGAGAGTTAAGCATGCAGGAATAAGTTTCAGGGCCGCCTGGGGGGGGTGCAAGTGGGGCAATTTGCCCCAGGCCCCAGCCTCGCATGGGCCCCCACAAGAATGTCAGAGGCTCGCCCCAGCCCCGCTTCCACCTTCCCCCATCCCCCAGCGCCTCAGTGCGCCGCGTCCAGGAGCAGCCCTGTACAGAGCTAAAGCAGGGGTGCGGTCAGGGGACAAGGAGCTAGATGGGTTGGGGATTCTGAGGGGGGCAGTCGGGGAGAAGGAAGTGGGTGGGGGTCGGATAAGGGGCAGAACCATGCTATTTGGGGAGGCACAGCCTTCCCTACCCTAAAGCTTATTCAGCAGTTTGAGGCTTGCAGGCAGCTATTTAACACAAAGAGCCAAGCTGTTATCTTTTCCCTTAGGGCTACCATCCCTTTCACTTCTCAAATGCCAAATTATAGTCTACATTTAATTTCAGTTCCATAGGGAGATTCATGTCAGGGGAGGGTAGCTTCATTTAAAATTAGCCACTTAGGTTAACAGTGATAGAGTCAAGAGAGCCATGGGGGAGGGATCATATGAGAAGAGCAATATTCTACACCACCTACCTCCTTTCCAACCCTACCAAGGGAGACCCTTGTCCCCTGCATTCCCCGAGGCTCCAGAGGGGTTAATTCTCAAACTTTTTTATTGGTGACCCCTTTCACATAGCAAACCTCTGAGTGTGACCCCACCCGTATAAATTTAAAACACTTTTTTATATATTTAACACTATTATAAATGCTGGAGGCAAAGCGGGGTTTGAGGTGGAGGCTGAAGGCTCGCGATCCCCAGTAATAACCTCGTGACCCCCTGAGGAGTCCCGACCCCCAGTTTGAGATCCCCTGGGTTAATTTAATTTTAGCACCCTGTGTCCATTCATATGCATGTGTTATTTTTTGGACTGTTTCAGTTTTCACAACAAGGCTCATCTCAGATTCTGGAACAAGCTCAAATGCTCAGTTCGTGGAGTATGTACATAAGCTATATAAAGACAAACCACAGTAACCGTCTCCAGTTTGTGAGGGACCCCCTGGAGCCAGTCTCTAGGAAACAGATAAATTCATGGAGGTTTAAGTCCATTAGTAGCTATTAGTCAGCATAGGCAAGAATGGTATCCCTAGACTCTGTTTGTAAGAGGGTGGAGATGGATCGCAGGAGAGAGATCACTTGATCATTACCTGTTAGGTTTACTCCCTCTGGGGCACTTGGCATTGGCCATTGTCAGTAGACAGGATACTGGGCTGGATGGACCTTTGGTTTGACCCAATATGGTTGTTCTTATGTTCTAACATTAAATGAACCCAAAGTTATGGAGACAGATATGAGCCAAGGAAGCCAGAAGCATATCAGAAACCTGGAAAAATCTCTGACTGGATGAGCTCAGGCGTTTGGTCACAGGCTGAGGTGGTTCAAAAGTTTTGGATTTTTTTTAAGCAGACTTTTTTAATTGTTTCTTTAAACAATCAAACACAGCAAGCAGCAAATATTTGGCCACACGCTTCTGAAACCCCAGACCATGTTCAGGTTTTGGCAGACTAATTTCAGCTTTTCAATTGAAAAAACCACAACAAATTTTGAAGGAAAGCAGACACTGTCTGTGATTTTTTTCTGCTTTTTAAAAACTCCTAGTTTTCGATCCAAAAAAAGTTTTGATGGAAAATTTTTGTCCAACATTTTTAATGAGCTTTAGTGCCTTTTAGCACTAGCTGATGCTGAGAACCAGTGATACCTTGTAAAGGTGACTTGAAAAGAAGTTTTCTCAAAACTGGGTTTGTGCCGAGATGTGGAAGGTTTTTAAGTGTTTATTTTTCCCAGGGCTGCCCAGGAGGGGGAGGGGGGCAAGTGGGTCAATTTGCCCATGGCCCGCAGGGGCCCCCATGAGAATACAGTGTTCTATAGTATTGAAATTTTTTTATGTTAGGGGCCCCTGAATTCGCTGCATGGCCCTGATAACTCTGGGCCTTGAAAGCCCCAGCTGCACCAGTTAGAGGAGGGACTTAAAAGGGAGTCACTCCATACAGCAGGGCAGAGGGTGGAGAGAAGCAGACCTGCATTTGTTGCTGCAGAGGGACTATGCCAGGAAGAGAGGTCTGGTGCACACAGCCTAGACTCTGTACGTTGATGAGACCCATGGGCCAAGTCAACAGGGACAACCGCCAGCCACCACATGCCTCAAATGGGGGCAGAATGGTAGGAAGAGGCCAGGGGAGAGCATCAACAGGGACTGCAGCTTGTAGACTCTTGCCTTATGGTGCTCAAGAAGGATTTCCATGTTGGAACCTGGGAGGTGGGGCTCCCACCACAGACTTTTACCTTTAGGCAGGGCTCCTGCCATGGGCTGTAACCGCTAGGTGGGGACTACTGCCACAGATGGTAACCACCAGGCCAGGAGGCGCACCCCGCTTGTGATTGGTAGAGAATGAGGACATAATGGCCCAGTCCTGCAGAAGGATGTCAAGAAGGCCAGCAGAGAAATGAGGAAGAAGAATAGGAAGAAACAACATGGATATGGAGAAATTGCTGAAGTGGTCAGTGGACAGCCAACAGCAACAGGTTACCCAGATGCTGCAGCAATAGAATCAATTATTACAACAGCTGGCCTCACAACGCCAGCAGCAATTCATCCAGGAGCTGACCAGAACCAACAATACCTGGTCTAGCAGATAGAGGCACTCCATCACCCCCTGGGAGCCACACTTAACCCAAGGCCATGATCCCCTGGGGGCATCCCAATGCCTGAGATCCTGTCAAGCTGACAAAGATGGCCCCAGGGGATAACACCAAAGCCTTCTTGGTGACATTTGAATGTGTGGCCATTGTGGTGGCGTAGCAACCAGATCATTGCGCCATTCTCTTGGCCCCATGTCTAACTGGGCTGACCTAGGCAGTTTCTAGGGCACTAGATCCTGGAGATGCCCGAGACAACCATAAGGTCAAGGTGCCCATCTTCGACTGCTTTGATACCTCCTTGAAGACATATTGCCAATATGTCTGCAGGGAAAAATGCCCACTCTCAGGTGATGGCTCAAGTACCTCACGAATTCTTTCTGCTGCTAGCTTACCCCAGAAAGGTGGAGATGGTGGAGAATATTGTCCTAGAGCAATTTATGCAAACTCTCCCAGTCAGGGGATGGGAGTGGGTGCAGAGATATCACCCTAGCACACTGTTGGAAGTGGTAGGAGTCGTGGAAAATTACCTGGCTGCCGAAGAGCTAATTCCCCAGACCTCCAAAGGTGAAGGCCTTGAAATTAAGCTGTTGCCAAAAGTGAAGGGCCACGCATGATAGAAAGAACAGGGTACAGGTGACCACCAGCTGGGGCGGGGTCTAAGTTCCTTTCTGAGGCAGAGACTACGAGGCTGAATGATAGCGCCCCAAGACACAGAGGCCTGGAGAGCCAGGGAGTGCAGAAGCTAAGGCTCCTCCAGTTGGAACAACCGCAGAGGAGGAGGGTTGGACAGTGGCCCTCCCAGTGAGCAGTAGCTTCGAATGTGGGCAGCATGGCCACTTCCAACACAATTGCCCCTTTATGGATTGTAGCTACAAGCAGGCCTGGACAGCTGCCTCTAGAGCCTGCCAACAGGCAAGGCCGGCTCCAGGCACCAGCTTAGCAGGCAGGTGGTTGGGGCGGCCACTCCGGAGAGGCGCGGCAGCTCCAGCTATTCGGCGGCAATTTGGGGGAGGGTCCCTCAGTCCCAGTTGGAGCGAAGGACCTCCCGCTGAATTGCCTCAGATCGCGATTGCGTTTTTTGTTGTTGTTTGTTGTTTTGGCTGCTGGGGGCAGCAAAACCCCTGGAGCCTGCCCTGCAAACAGGGGCTGTCCAAGATAATGGACAGTGAGGGTCTATGGGATTGAGGCACTTGGCCTAACAGATTCTGGGTGCAGACAGACCCTTGTAAGGGGAAAAGCTAGTTAAGTCCTACAGGATGCTGTCCAACATGATCTTCATACAGTGTGCACATGAAGACATGCACCCAACAAAGGAGATACATGGATGGGTGTGGGAGTGTGTTTCTGATATGCTTCATGGGTGGGTGTGGGAGTGTGTTTCTCTTGCCTACCCTGTGGTCCTGGGACAAGACTGGAAGTACTTCAGCAAAGTCTTGCAGGTGCAGGAGAGAGACCCATCCTTAGGGTTGACCATAACTCTGATGCTGTGGAAGGAGCAGGGGGCACAAAACTGGCTGATGAAGAAGTGTGAAAAGATCCAGGGGAAAGGACCTCACAAGAGGCAGAGGAGCCCCTGAAAAACCATTAGGACTCACGAACCCTGTGGATATTGAATTGCTGACCCAGAACAAATAATTCATTAGGGAACAGAAGAGAACCTACCTTCTGCCAGGCATATGAAAAGTTGGCAGCTGTCAACAGGGAGGTAGTTGAGCCACAGGGGGCATGACAATGGTCACGCTTTGAGTTGAGGAGTGCATATACTGATTGGTACAGCATGACCCCCAGACCACAAAGTCCAGGCCCAACTCCTGGTACCCTGACCCTTTCAGGGAGTTACTCTGGCTCATGCACTTAATACCATGTGCTGGCCACCTGGGAAGAGAGAAAACAATGGAAAGAATTACCAGTTGGTTGTATTGGCCAGGTATTCACCAAGACTGGTGATTATAAAATGCTCAGGGAGATCAGAGAGGTCACAAAGGCAGAAAATGCAATAAAAATAGGGTATTTCAACTATCCTCACACTGGGTATATGTCACCCCAGGAGCTCTGAAGGATCTCAAATAAGAAACTGTGGAACTATTAACTGGTATGTAATCTATCTCTTAAATCAGCCTCTGCACCAGATGACTGGAGAATAGCTAATGTAACAATTTTTTTAAAAGGCTCCAGAGGCAATCCTGGCAATTACAGACTGGTAAGTCTAACTTCAGTACCAGGCAAATTGAATGAAACTACAGTAAAGAACAAATTTATTAGACACACCCATAAATACGATATGTGGGGAAGAGTCTATGAGGCTTTTGTGTACGAAAGCACGCCCCATCAATCTATTAAAATTCTTTGAGAGTGTCAGCAAGCATGTGGATACCGGTGATCAAGTAATTATAGTGCACTCGGACTTTAAGAAAGCCTTTAGCAAGTTCCCTCACCAAAGGCTCTTAAGCAAGATAAGCAGTCAAGGTATAAGAGGGAAGGTCTTCTGATGGATCAGTAACTGGTTAAAAGATAGGAAACAAACGGTAGGAATAAATGATCAGTTTTCACAATGGGGAAAGATAGATAGTGGTGTTCCCCAAGGCTTTGTACTGGGACCAGCACTGTTCAACATATTTATAAATGATCTGGAAAAGAGGTTGAACCGTGAAGTGGCAAAATTTGCAGACAATACAAAATTAATCAAGATAGTTAAATCCAAAGTCAACTGTGAAAGGGATCTCACCAACCTGGGTAACTGGGCAATAAAATAGCAGATGCAATTCAGTGAGAAGTGTGAAGTAATGCACATCAGGAAAAAAAATCCCAAATATACATACAAAATGATGGGGTCTAAATTAGCTCTTACCACTCAAAAAAGAGATCTTGTAGTTATAATGGATGGTTCACTGAAAACATCCACTCAATGTGCAGTCAAAAAATCTAAGAGAATGTTAGGCACCATTAGGAAGGGCATAGAAAACACGACAGAAAAGATCAAAATGCTACTGTATAGATCCGTTGTATTCCCACAACTTGAATAGTTCATACAGTTCCAGTAGCCCCATCTCAAAAAAAGGTATATTAGAATTGGAAAGAGTACAGAGAAGGGCAACAAAAATGATTTACAGGTATGGAACAGCTTCCATACAAGGAGAGACTAAAAAGATTAGGGCTGTTCATCTTAGAAAAGAGATGAGAAAGTGGGCATATGATTAGATCTATAAAATCATGAACGGTATGGAGAAAGTGAATAAAGAAGTGTAATTTATGCTTCACATAACGCAAGAACCAGGAGTCACCCAATGAAATTAATAGGCAGCAGGTTCAAAGAAAACAAAAGGAAGTACTTCGACACACAGTGCTCAGTCAATCTGTGGAACTGATTGGCAGGGGATGCTGTGAAGGCCAAAAGTATAACTGGGTTCAAAAAAGAATTAGATAAATTTACAGAGAATAGGTGCATCTATGGCAATTAGCCAAAAATCCCAGTGCTGTAAGGGTCCCTAAATCTTTGACTGCCAGAAACTGGAACTGGATGACAGGATGTAGATCACTCAGAATTGCCATGTTCTGTTCATTCACTCTGAAACATCTGGCACTGGCCACGGTCAGAAGACGGTACTGGGCTAGATGGACCATTGGTTTAATCTAGTATGTTTTCATGTTCTTAAAATTGCAGATTAATTCGGTCATGGATTTTTTATGTACCACAGCTGGTCTAACCAATCTCTTTTGTAGAATAGGGCAGATTCTGATACCCATACTGATGCTGAATAACCCTTTGACTTCAGTGCGAGTGCTCATAGAGTAAGGTGCTACTCAGCTTGAGTAAAGTATCTAACTCTGCCCTGTACACTGGGAGTGGGGAGGGGGAACATAGCATGCTCAGGGGGAAGAGGCGGGACCAGGGCAGGGATTTGGGGAGGGGTACAATGGGGCAAGGAGGGGGTGGAGTTGGTGCAGGGACTTTGGGGAAGGGGTTGGAATGGGAGTGGGGGGCCCGCCTGATTCACCTTGCGCCACCCA